>NW_021822911.1:18184014-18784014 GCF_901001165.1 Salmo trutta | reverse complement strand
CAATGTGACAAGAGATTCTCCGATAAAAGATTTCTGATCAAACATCAGAAAATACATGAAGGAGTTGTTTCATGATATCAATGACATAGTGTCACAATGTAGAATGTTTTAACATTGTAGTAGGAGTATTTAATGATGTCACAATGTGGAATGTTTTAACATTGTAGTAGGAGTATTTTAATGATGTCACAATGTAGAACCCTAAACGTTTGTTCCCTGTTCTATTGATTTCAACATGATATGGATATTAGCCTCAGGGGGAAAATCCAGGCTCTGAAATGGAAGAGTACTATTTATGAGATTTAACAAAAAGTTGTGTAAGACTTACCACGTTGGCAAAATCAAAATGTAACACTTCAAAATGTAGCTAGCTGTCTTCTTCAGGTTTTCCTCTAACCAGTGAGGTAAAAGATATCTCCCTTTTCCATGTGTTTTTTTTGTTGTTGTGTTAGTTTCAACAGCACGCACAACTGATTTCCCCCCTAATCGATATCAGTGATTTATTGCTACTTGTCAAAACAACAGTTTTGGTGCTTGTGCAGTTTATAAGGAGCTTGTTTAAAAAAATACAAATAATATGATTATTGTGGCAGATGTTTGTGTAAATAGTATGGCCCATTTTATGTTTGGGTTTTCAATATATCACAAACTGTTTCTGCATTTTGGTTATTGATTTGGACACGTTAAAACTGTGTTTTGACATTGGGGCTATCCCACCTCGCAAAAGGTCATTGAAAATAAGACAAGGCCTGACATTCTATATAAGTTCGGTTTTAGTTGAAAATATGTATTTTCAGGTCGTTAGACTTGAAAACAACTTAATTTCAACTTTCTTGCAGCCTATACACATGGACGTATAATATATTGTATATAATAAATTGGTCAACTAACAAGAAGAGTTCGTTTTAGGAGAGTTCTAGAAGCTAGTGAGTTTTTTCAAAAATTAAGATTGTAGAAAAATATATATATTTAGAAATGTGTTTTTTCTTGTTTTTAATTGTTGACAGCCAGTAGACACCATGTTTATATTGTAGAAGGTGAAGCATTGTAGTTGATTATAATGTGAAATGGAAGTTGTTTTCTGTTGGTGGTGAGCAAACTTGTCCAACAAAAAACATTGGATAAATGTGTTGTCTTAAGGGGGAAGGTGTTACAGGCTCTGGTTTTTCCATTTATGTTTTGAGGTTGGACTTTAGCACGTCTAGCTCGTTAGCACGTCTAGCTCGTTAGCACGTCTAGCTCGTCTAACTCGTTAGCACGTTCGCGCGTCTAGCTCGTTAGCGCGTCTAGCTCGTTAGCCCGTCTAGCTCGTTAGCCCGTCTAGCCCGTCAGCACGTCTAGCCCGTCAGCACGTCTAGCCCGTCAGCACGTCTAGCCCGTTAGCTCGTCTAGCTCGTTAGCACGTCTAGCTCGTTAGCCCGTCAGCACGTCTAGCTCGTTAGCCCGTCTAGCCCGTTAGCCCGTCTAGCTCGTTAGCTCGTTAGCACGTCTAGCTCGTTAGCACGTCTAGCTCGTTAGCACGTCTAGCCCGTTAGCGCGTCTAGCTCGTTAGCGCGTCTAGCCCGTTAGCACGTCTAGCTCGTTAGCCCGTCTAGCTCGTTAGCACGTCTAGCTCGTTAGCACGTAGGACGCACTGATTGGTGTCACCTCGTTAGTCAGTATGTGTTACACCTGTGCTGGCTTGTCCATCTCGTTATGGTTGAATATTGCATCCAATTGTTAATATTTTAAATCAATGGATTTTCCTTAGGGGTGCTCATTAGTCTTTCTGTTGTTGATCTTCAGTTTTTTATCCTCTTATGTTTGTTCTGTAGTAAATATTTCTGTTTATTTTCATAGTTTTTTATTCGTTTTTTCCTGTGAAGTCATTGTGTTGCATCCATGTCTGAAATGTGCTGTATAAATAAAGCTTGATTTGATTTGAACATATTGCAAAACAAATGAACCTCATGACTGACAGTCAACAGACTTAATTTGTATTTGTATTTTATTTAACCTTTATTTAACTAGGCAAGTCAGTTAAGAACAAATTCTTATTTACAATGACAGCCTACCAGGGAACAGTGGGTTAACTGCCTTGTTCAGGGGCAGGACAACATATGTTTACCTTGTCAGCTCTAACCACTAGGCTACCTGCCGCCCTCTTGCATAACCAATGAACACATATTTTAGTCCATCTTAGTATGAAAAACAGTATCAATTCAGTGTATCTTCCACTATGTCAAAACAGTATCACTTTTCAACCAACCCAGTGCATTTGTTGAAACTGAAACATTTTAAAATCAACAATACATCAAAATCAGACGTTTCATTCAGACCCTGCAGGGCTTAGATTAAGCCAGGACTTGATAAACTAGGACAATTAAGTAGCTTTCCTGAACTTGGCTTAAATTAGGCTTAGTTAGTCGGAGACTGGAGTCAGGTAAGTAGGCCTAAATGAGAACACCTGGGTTAATCCGGATTAGGTTCAGTATGAACACCTGGGTTAATCCTGATTAGGTTCAGTATGAACACCTGGGTTAATCCTGATTAGGTTCAGTATGAACACCTGGGTTAATCCTGATTAGGTTCAGTATGAACACATGCTGTTGGTCTAGTGGTGCTCATTAAAACCCGGAATAGAAAACACCAATACTGGTGTGAATCTGGAGACAAAACAACGGCAGAGCTAAAAATAATTTGTTAAAAAAAACTTTAGTGTGCATGAAAAAACACTCCAAAACAAATGTTGTTAAACCATCCATTATTATTGGTAAAACCACACTGCTGCTACTGAGCAGAAGAACAAGAGGGTTGGGCTGCAATTTGCAGTGAATTCAATGGAAATGTGACCACAAGAAGAAACAACAACTAGAGGTTAGATATCTGCATTATTATCAGGATTACAAGAAGAAACAACAACTAGAGGTGAGATATCTGCATTATTATCAGGATTACAAGAAGAAACAACAACTAGAGGTGAGATATCTGCATTATTATCAGGATTACAAGAAGAAACAACAACTAGAGGTGAGATATCTGCATTATTATCAGGATTACAGGAAGAAACAACAACTAGAGGTGAGATATCTGCATTATTATCAGGATTACAAGAAGAAACAACAACTAGAGGTGAGATCTGCATTATTATCAGGATTACAGGAAGAAACAACAACTAGAGGTGAGATATCTGCATTATTATCAGGATTACAAGAAGAAACAACAACTAGAGGTGAGATATCTGCATTATTATCAGGATTACAAGAAGAAACAACTACTAGAGGTGAGGTATCTGCATTATTATCAGGATTACAAGAAGAAACAACAACTAGAGGTGAGATATCTGCATTATTATCAGGATTACAGGAAGAAACAACTACTAGAGGTGAGGTATCTGCATTATTATCAGGATTACAGGAAGAAACAACAACTAGAGGTGAGATATCTGCATTATTATCAGGATTACAGGAAGAAACAACAACTAGAGGTGAAATATCTGCGTTATTATCAGGATTACAAGAAGAAACAACAACTACAGGTGAGATTTCTGCATTATTATCAGGATTACAAGAAGAAACAACAACTAGAGGTGAGCAGCCAATCACTCCTGGGAACTGCCCATATTCAGATATTCATATTGCCCTTTATAGTTGGCTTGGCCAGCAGCACCAGGAAACTAGATGTAAAGACTTCTCCTACAGACTTTATAGTTGGCTTGGCCAGCAGCATCAGGAAACTAGATGTAAAGACTCCTCCTGCAGACTTTATAGTTGGCTTGACCAGCAGCATCAGGAAACTAGATGTAAAGACTCCTCCTGCAGACTTTATAGTTGGCTTGGCCAGCAGCATCAGGAAACTAGATGTAAAGACTCCTCCTGCAGACTTTATAGTTGGCTTGGTCAGCAGCATCAGGAAACTAGATGTAAAGACTCCTCCTGCAGACTTTGTGAACAATTAAACACAGTTGCTTCACTGGCACCGACACAAATCACCAGTTTCACAATGAAAGATTCCAGATGCCAAAAACCTCAAGGATTTAACTCCTATCCAAAAGTACTGGTCTGGCTGGCCTCTGTAGTGCATGTTGGTCTTCATTTAGATATTATAAATAGTCCATGCTTCCTCACAAACAGTATGAAGCAGAAGTTAAACCTGCCTCTTTGAAAGATTAATTTAAGCTTCAATTTAGTCCTGGAGTAGCTCTTATCCACCCTCTTTCAATCAGCTTTGTTTAGTCCAGAACAGGCTAAATCTACCACTATCTTTTAGTCTGGGACTAAGCTTAAGCCTTTTATGTGAAACCGGCCCTGAGTGTTTTATATGACTAAATGTGTTTCTGTGTTGCATAGATGCTCCATATCCATTACTTTGAGTGTTTTATATAATATGACTAAATGTGTTTCTGTGTTGCAGGGGCAGTCAAGAAAATAGAACAGCAAGGCCACAGAACATGACATAAGCAGAGTTGTGGGAGACCACCTCAAGCCCCTGGTAGAGCCGGGGGTGGTGTCAACCACTCCACCACACCTTCAGCAGGCTGGAAAAGTGGGATTGATCTGTTTGATCCATTTGTTTGTTTCAGTTTTCAGTAGTTGAATCCTTTGACATATTGATTTCAACAAATGAACTGGGTTGGTTGAAAAGTGAAACTAAACGTACAGTGGGGGAAAAAATTATTTGATCCCCTGCTGATTTTGTACATTTACCCACTTACAAAGAAATTATCAGTCTATAATTTTAATAGTAGGTTTTTGACATGCGTTTTTCTGGATATTTTGTTATTCTGTCTCTCACTGTTCAAATAAACCTACCATTAAAATTATAGACTGATCCTTTCTTTGTCAGTGGGCAAACGTACAAAGTCAGCAGGGATCAAATACTTTTTTCCCCCCACTGTACATATCATACACTATTTTGACAGTGGAAGATATACTGAATTTATAGTTTTTCATACTATGATGGACCAAGATGTGTTTTTGCACATATTTGTTCATTGGTTTTGCAAGAGTCTGTTGATTGGACAGTCATTGGGTTCATTTGTTTTACAACATGTTCAAATCAAATCAAGCTTTATTTATACAGCACATTTCAGACATGGATGCAACACAATGGCTTCACAGGAAAAAACAAATATTTACCACAACAAACAAGATTAACAACTGAAAGACTAGAGATCATTCTAAGGAAATTCCATTGATAAAAATATAATCAATTGGATGCAACATCCAACCCAAAATATAAGCTTGTTTTACTACATTGTTTGTTGTTACGTTCCCCAGCAGTAAACCAGAAATGTCCCTTAAATAGAAGAGGGAACTAACAGAGTCACTGACAACAACCACAACTAAACAGGTGGGGTTTTAGGAGGGGCTCTGAAAGACACTATGGGGGTGTCCACTGAAAGTTGACTAGTAACAACAACTGGGACCTAAAAGACACCCACCATGAGACCCACTAAATCTGCCCAAGAAGAGCCAAACAAAAGAAAAACCCACACCAAACTTAAAGACAGGAAGCAAACCAAAAAGGTGGAGCAACTAAAGGTGTTGACTCACCACATGTATCAAGACAACTGGAGCACTGGACCAGACACTCTTAAATAGAACCTGGACCAGCTCAGGTGAAACACCTTCCCACTAACGAGATGGACAAGCCAGCACAGGTGTAACACATACTGACTAACGAGGTGACACCAATCAGTGCGTCCTACGTGCTAACGAGCTAGACGTGCTAACGAGCTAGACGTGCTAACGAGCTAGACGTGCTAACGAGCTAGACGTGCTAACGAGCTAGACGTGCTAACGAGCTAGACGTGCTAACGAGCTAGACGTGCTAAAGTCCAACCTCAAAACATAAATGGAAAAACCAAAGCCTGTAACACCTTCCCCCTTTAAGACAACAAATATATCCTATATTTTTGTTGGACAAGTTTGCTCACCATCAACAGAAAACAACTTCCATTTCACATTATAATCAACTACAATGCTTCACCTTCACAAATATAAACATGGTGTCTACTGGCTGTCAACAATTAAAAACAAGAAAAAAAACACGTATTTCTAAATAATAATATACACAATCATATAATTTCTATAGAATCCCCCCCCCGAAAATAAGCAATTTTTCCCACAAAACAAAACTTTTTGACTGCCAACCCTTGAGACAATCAGCAACCAAGTTGTCCTCACCACAGACATGTCTGATTTCAAGAGGAAACTCATGCAATATCCGCAGTAACTTCCCACCTCACTGCAGAGCTTCTCTCTCTTTTCAGGGTTCACTAGATAGGCATGTTGTTGGATCGGGGCCCTGTCCCCAATGTCATGCTCTAGTACATTTGGGTTGGCACATGTGATAATTAACCCTAATATTCTAAAAGCAGGGCAACAATGTCAATACAATTGTACCAAAAATTGTCAGTTGGTTGCGTAAATAATTATGATTACTAAATGTTACATGAAATGTAAATATGAAAAATTTGGTTGCATAGTCTTATTTTCAGTCTCCTCAATTACATTTTGCTAGGTGGGATAGCCCCAATGTCAAAACACAGTTTTAACATGTCCAAATCAATAACCAATATGCAGAAACAGTTTGGGATAAATCGAAAACCTAAACATAAAATGTGCTATTTACACAAACATCTGCCACAATAATCATATTACTTGTATTTATTTAAACAAGCACCTTATAAACTGCACAAGTAGCAATAAAATACTGATATCGATTAGGGGGGAAATCAGGTTGTACGTGCTGTTGAAACTAACACAACCAAAAAAACACATGGAAATGGGAGATATATTTTACCTCACTGGTTAGAGGACAACCTGCAGAAGACAGTCAGCTACATTTTGGAGTAATACATTTAAATGTAGGGGTCGCTAAACAAAGGAACACAACACTTATTTGTCATAACTCATCGATATCATGCTAAAATCCTTTGTGTGACAGAAGGGAGATGAGGTTGGATGTCCTGTTAAAACTAACAGCTCAAAAACCACACGGAATCTGCGAATAATGTGTACATCACTGGTTAGAGGACAATTTGTAGAAAACAGCTAGCTACATTTTGAAGTGTTGCATTTTGATTCAAGTGGGTCACCAACGTGGTAAGTGTAACACAGCTCTTTTTGTGTTAGTCACTTTTTGTTAAATCACATAAATAGTAACTCTTCCATTTCAGAGCCTGGATTTTTCCCAAGGCTAATATCCATATCACGCTGAAATCAATTGAATGGGGTAAACGTTTAGGGTTCTACATTGTGAAATTCCTTAAAATACTCCTACTATGTTAAAACATTCCTACATTGTGACATTATTTCATTGATATCATGAAACAACTCCTTCATGTATTTTCTGATGTTTAATCAGAGATCTTTTATCAGAGTATCTCTTGTCACACTGATCACAGCTATAAGATTTCTCTCCTGTGTGTGTTCTCTGGTGTAGCGTCAGACTGCTAGATGCAGAAAAACTCTTCCCACATTGACCACAACTATAAGGTTTCTCTCCAGTGTGTGTTCTTTGGTGTAATGTCAGCTGGCCAGATTGACCAAAACTCTTCCCACATTGACCACAGCTATAAGATTTCTCTCCTGTGTGTGTTCCCTGGTGTTGAGTCAGATGGCAAGATCGACCAAAACTCTTGCCACATTGATCACAGCTATAGGGTTTCTCTCCTGTGTGTGTTCTCTGGTGTTGAGTCAGCTGGCCAGATTGACCAAAACTCTTCCCACATTGATCACAGCTATAGGGTTTCTGTCCTGTATGTATTCTCTGGTGCACTGTCAGATCGCTAGATTGACCAAAACTCTTCCCACATTGACCACAGCTATAAGGTTTCTCTCCTGTGTGTGTTCTCTGGTGTAAAGTCAGAGAGCCAGATGTAGTAAATCTCTTCCCACATTGAGTACAGCTAAATGGTTTCTCTCCTGTGTGGATTCTTTGATGAATTTTAATGCCTGCTGAGGAGGTGAATCTCTTCCCACAGTCAAAGCAGCAGTGAATTCTCTTCCCTGTGGATCTCTGCAGGTGTTTCTTGAGGTGTTCTGATTTGGAGGGACTCTTCTCTGCCTCTTCAGCATCATGAGGTTGTTGAGGCTCCCCAGAGGATCCACGATAGTCACTTCTCTCTCCTGTGTCAATAACAAAGTCAGACAGATGGTTCAAGGCCCACAACAGCGGAAATCCACTGTAAAAGGTAATGCCAACAGCGTAGCCATGATGTTGTACAACAATTGACGTCTGTAATGAATGTTAAAATTATTTGACAATTGTCTTAAAATGAGCAAGAAAAGTCATATTTTGTGTTGTTTTCACATTAGTAGTAACATCAATGATTGTAGGCTAGAAATATGTTATTAATGTTGTTGAAACTCTAAGCAGTGTGCCAGACTGGTTCCAGGTCATCTTCAAGTCTCTGCTAGGTAAAGCCCGCCTTATCTCAGCTCGCTGGTCACCATAGCAGCACCCACCCGTAGCACGCGCTCCAGCAGGTATATCTCACTGGTTACCCCCAAAGCCAATTCTTATTTTGGCCGCCTTTCATTCCAGTTCTCTGCTGCCAATGACTGGAACGATCTGCAAAAATCACTGAAGCTGGAGACTCATATCTCCCTCACTAGCTTTAAGCACTAGCTGTCAGAGCAGCTCACAGATCACTGCACATAGCCCATCTGTAAACAGCCCATCTATCTACCTACCTCATCCCCATACTGTATTTATTTATTTATCTTGCTCCTTTGCACCCCAGTATCTCTACTTGCACATTCATCTTCTGCACATCTACCATTCCAGTGTTTAATTGCTATAATGTAATTACTTAGCCACCATAGCCTATTTATTGCCTTACCTCCCTTATCCTACCTCATTTGCACACACTGTATATAGACTTTCTACTGTATTATTGACTGTATGTTTGTTTATTCCATGTGTAACTCTGTTGTTGTATGTGTCAAACTGCTATGCTTTAGCTTGGCAGTTGCAAATGAGAACTTGTTCTCAAGTAGCCTACCTGGTTAAATAAAGGTGAAAGATTTTCTTCAAATCTGAAAACGTTGTGAAGCAACTAAAGCAGCTAAAGCTCCCAATTCCTGAAGAACATCGGTGATGTGTTGTACCCACAGCCACTATTAAAACCGTGGATTGATGGCAGCATTCGCGCAAAACTGAAAAGCGCGAACCACTGCTTTTAATCAGGGCAAGGCGACCGGAAACATGACCGAATACAAACAGTGTAGCTATTCCCTCAGCAAGGCAACCAAACAAGCTAAGGATCAGTATAGACACAAAGTAGAGACGCAATTCAACGGCTTAGACACCAGAGGTATGTGACAGGGCCTACAGTCAATCACGGACTACAAAAGGAAAACCAGCCCCGTCGCGGACCCCGATGTCTTGCTCCCAGACAAACTAAACAACTTCTTTGCTCGCTTTGAGGACAATACACTGCCACAGACACGGCCCGCTACCAAAACCTGCGGACTCTCCTTCACTGCAGCCAACGTGAGTAAAACGTTTAAACAAGTTAACCTGTTATGGCTAGGGGGCAGTATTTTCACGGCCGGATAAAAAACGTACCCAATTTAATCTGATTACTACTCCTGCCCAGAAACTAGAATATGCATATAATTATTGGCTTTGGATAGAAAACACCCTAAAGTTGATAAAACTGTTTGAATGGTGTCTGTGAGTATAACAGAACTCATATGGCAGGCAAAAACCTGAGAAAATTCCATACAGGAAGTGACCTGTCTGACAAGTTCTTGTTCATCTTGGCTCTTTTTATTGAAGACTGAGGATCTTTGCTGTAACGTGACACTTCCTACGGCTCCCATAGGCTCTCAGAACCCGGGAAAAAGCTGAATGATATCGAGGCAGCCTCTGGCTGAAACACATTATCGCCTTTGGTAAGTGGCCGATCAGAGGACAATGGGCTTAGGCGCGTGCACGAGTCGACCCCATGCTTTATTTTCTTTCGTCTTTTTACCTAAACGCAGATTCCCGGTCGGAATATTATCGCTTTTTTACGAGAAAAATTGCATAAAAATTGATTTTAAACAGCGGTTGACATGCTTCGAAGTACGGTAATGGAATATTTAGAATTTCTTTTGTCACGAAATGCGTCGTGCTCGTCACCCATCTTTACCATTCGGATAGTGTCTTGAACGCACGAACAAAACGCCGCTATTTGGATATAACAATGGATTATTTGGGACCAAACCAACATTTGTTATTGAAGTAGAAGTCCTGGGAGTGCATTCTGATGAAGAACAGCAAAGGTAATAACATTTTTCTTATAGTAAATCTGACTTTGGTGAGTGCTAAACTTGCTGGGTGTCTAAATAGCTAGCCCTGTGATGCCGGGCTATCTACTGAGAATATTGCAAAATGTGCTTTCACCGAAAAGCTATTTTAAAATTGGACATAGCGAGTGCATAGAGGAGTTCTGTATCTATAATTCTTAAAATAATTGTTATGTTTTTTGTGATCGTTTATCGTGAGTAATTTAGTAAATTCACCGGAAGTTTGCGGGGGGTATGCTAGTTCTGAACGTCACATGCTAATGTAAAAAGCTGTTTTTTGATATAAATATGAACTTGATTGAACAAAACATGCATGTATTGCATAACATAATGTCCTAGGGGTGTCATCTGATGAAGATCATCAAAGATTAGTGCTGCATTTAGCTGTGGTTTGGATTTATGTGACATTATATGCTAGCTTGAAAAATGGGTGTCTGATTATTTCTGGCTGGGTACTCTGCTGACATAATCTAATGTTTTGCTTTCGTTGTAAAGCCTTTTTGAAATCGGACAATGTGGTTAGATTAACGAGAGTCTTGTCTTTAAAATGGTGTAAAATAGTCATATGTTTGAGAAATTGAAGTTATAGCATTTATGAGGTATTTGTATTTCGCACCACACGATTCCACTGGCTGTTGACTTGGGTGGGACATAGAAGTTAAATACAGAGGCACAAACTCTGCAGTTTGGGAAAGCGTCCCACCTTGCCCAGGGAGGTTAACTAGGCAAGTCAGTTAAGAACACATTCTTATTTTCAATGACGGCCTAGGAACGGTGGGTTAACTGCCTTGTTCAGCGGCAGAACGACAGATTTTTACCTTGTCAGCTCAGGGATTCAATCTTGCAACCTTACGGTTAACTAGTCCAACGCTCTAACCACCTGCTTTACATTGCACTCCACGAGGTTACGCAAATGCAGTAAGAAGCTAAGGTAAGTTGCTAGCTAGCATTAAACTTATCTTATAAAAAAAAATCAATCAATCATAATCACGAGTTAACTACACATGGTTGATGATATTACTAGTTTATCTAGCCTGTCCTGCATTGCATATAATCGCTTAGGTACACATTGCTCCAACCATAAACATCAATGCCTTTCTTACAATCAACACACAAGTATATATTTTTAAACCTGCATATTTAGTTAATATTGCCTGCTTACATTCATTTATTTTAACTAGGGAAAATGTGTCACTTCTCTTGCAAACAGTGTCAGGGTATATGCAGCATTTTGGGCCGCCTGGCTCGTTGTGAACAGTGAAGACTATTTCTTCCTAACAAAGACAGCCGACTTCGCCAAACGGGGATGATTTAACAAAAGCGTATTTGCGAAAAAAAGCACAATCGTTGCACGACTGTACCTGACCATAAACATCAATGCCTTTCTTAAAATCAATACACAAGTATATATTTTTAAACCTGCATATTTAGCTAAAAGAAATCCAGGTTAGCAGGTTATATTAACCAGGTGAAATTGGGTCATTTTGCGTTCATTGCACGCAGTCAGGGTATATGCAACAGAACATTTGGGCCGCCTGGCTCGTTGCGAACTAATTTGCCAGAATTTTACGTAATTATGACATAACACTGAAGGTTGTGCAATGTAACAGGAATAACGTTTTGTTTTCGAGATGATAGTTTCTGGATTTGACCATATTAATGACCTAAGGCTCGTGTTTCTGTGTGTTATTATGTTATAATTAAGTCTATGATTTGATAGAGCAGTCTGACTGAGCGATGGTAGGCACCAGCAGGCTCGTAAGCGTTCATTCAAAATAGCACTTTTGTGCGTTTTGCCAGCAGCCCTTCGCAATGCATTGCGCTGTTTATGACTTCAAGCCTGTCAACTCCCAAGATTAGGCTGGTGTAAACGATATGAAATGGCTAGCTAGTTAGCGGGTGCGCGCTAATAGCGTTTCAAACGTCACTCGCTCTGAGACTTGGAGTAGTTGTTTCCCTTCCTCTACATGGGTAACGCTGCTTCGAGGGTGGCTGTTGTCGATGTGTTCCTGGTTCGAGCCCAGGTAGGAGCGAGGAGAGGGACGGAAGCTATATTGCTACACTGGCAATGCTAAAGTGCCTTTAAGAACATCAAATGGTCAAATGTACACTGCTCAAAAAAACACTAAAATAACACATCCTAGATCTGAATGAATGAAATAATCTGATTAAATACTTTTTTGTTTCCATAGTTGAATGTGCTGACAACAAAATCACACAAAAATAATCAATGGAAATCCAATTTATCAACCCATGGAGGTCTGGATTTGGAGACACTCAAAATTAAAGTGGAAAGCCACACTACAGGCTTATCCAACTTTGATGTAATGTCCTTAAAACAAGTCAAAATGAGGCTCAGTAGTGTGTATGACCTCCCTACAATGCCTGGGCATGCTCCTGATGAGGTGGCGGATGGTCTCCTGAGGGATCTCCTCCCAGACCTGGACTAAAGCATCCGCCAACTCCTGGACAGTCTGTGGTGCAACGTGGCGTTGGTGGATGGAGCGAGACATGATGTCCTAGATGTGCTCAATTGGATTCAGGTCTGGGGAACGGGCGGGTCAGTCCATAGCATCAATGCCTTCCTCTTGCAGCAACTGCTGACACACTCCAGCCACATGAGGTCTAGCATTGTCTTGCATTAGGAGGAACCCAGGGCCAACCGCACCAACATATGGTCTCACAAGGGTTCTGAGGATCTCATCTCGGTACCTAATGGCAGTCAGGCTACCTCTGGCGAGCACATGGAGGGCTGTGCGGCCCCCCCAAAGAAATGCCACCCCACACCATGACTGACCCACCGCCAAACCGGTTATGCTGGAGGATGTTGCAGGCAGCAGAACGTTCTCCACGGCGTCTCCAGACTCTGTCACGTCTGTCACATGTGCTTAGTGTGAACCTGCTTTCATCTGTGAAGAGCACAGGGCGCCAGTGGCAAATTTGCCAATCTTGGTGTTCTCTAGCAAATGCTAAATGTCCTGCACGGTGTTGGGCTGTAAGCACAACCCCTACCTGTGGACGTCGGGCCCTCATACCACCCTCATGGAGTCTGTTTCTGACCGTTTGAGCAGACACATGCACATTTGTGGCCTGCTGGAGGTCATCTTGCAGGGCTCTGGTAGTGCTCCTCCTGCTCCTCCTTGCACAAAGGCGGAGGTAGCGGTCCTGCTGCTGGGTTGTTGCCCTCCTACGGCCTCCTCCACGTCTCCTGATGTACTGGCCTGTCTCCTGGTAGCGCCTCCAAGCTCTGGACACTATGCTGACAGACACAGCAAACCTTCTTGCCACAGCTTGCATTGATGTGCCATCCTGAATGAGCTGCAATACCTGAGCCACTTGTGTGGGTTGTAGACTCCGTCTCATGCTACCACTAGAGTGAAAGCACCGCCAGCATTCAAAAGTGACCAAATGTCAGCCAGGAAGCATAGGAACTGAGAAGTGGTCTGTGGTCACCACCTGCAGAACCACTCCTTTATTGGGGGTGCCTTGCTAATTGCCTATAATTTCCACCTGTTGTCTATTCCATTTGCACAACAGCATGTGAAATTTATTGTCAATCAGTGTTGCTTCCTAAGTGGACAGTTTGATTTCACAGAAGTGTAATTGACTTGGAGTTACATTGTGTTGTTTAAGTGTTCCCTTTATTTTTTTGAGCAGTGTATATGAAATACAAATCGTATAGAGAGAAATAGTCCTATATTAACTACAACCTAAAACATCTTACCTGGGAATATTGAAGACTCATGTTAAAAGGAACCACCAGCTTTCATATGTTCTGAGCAAGGAACTTAAACGTTAGCTTTTTTACATGGCACATATTGCACTTTTACTTTCTTCTCCAACACTTTTGTTTTTTCATTATTTAAACCAAATTGAACATGTTTCATTATTTATTTGAGGCTAAATTGATTTTATTGATGTATTATATTAAGTTAAAATAAGTGTTCATTCAGTATTGTGGTAATTGTCATTATTACAAATAAATAAATTAAATCCATTTTAAAAAACGGGTGATTCATCGGTATCGGCCTTTTTTGGGTCCTCCAATAATCGGTATCGGCATTAAAATCATAATCGGTCGACCTCTAGTGTTAACCCTCGCAAGGCTGCCGGCCCAGACGGCATCCCTAGCTGCGTCCTCAGAGCATGTGCAGACCAGCTGGCTGGCGTGTTTACAGACATATTCAATCAATCCCTATCCCAGTCTGCTGTTCCCACATGCTTCAAGAGGGCCACCATTGTTCCTGTTCCCAAGAAAGCTAAGGTAACTGAGCTAAACGACAATAGCCCCGTAGCACTCACTTCCGGCATCATGAAGTGCTTTGAGAGACTAGTCAAGGATCATATCACCTCCACCCTACCTGACACTCCAATTTGCTTACCGCCCCAATAGGTCCACAGACGATGCAATTGCAATCACACTGCCCTAACCCATCTGGACAAGAGGAATACCTATCTAAGAATGCTGGTAATCGACTACAGCTCAGCATTTAACACCATAGTGCCCTCCAAACTCGTCATTAAGCTCGAGACCCTGGGTCTCAACACCGCCCTATGCAACTGGGTCCTGGACTTTCTGACGGGCCACCCCCAAGTGTTGAGGGTAGGAAACAACATCTCCACCCCGCTGATCCTCAACACTGTGGTTCACCCCGCTATCATCCAGAAGGCGTGGTCAGGACAGGTGCATCAAAGCTGGGACCAAGAGACTGAAAAACAGCTTCTGTCTCAAGGCCATCAGACTGTTAAACAGCCATCACTAACATTGAGTGGCTGCTGCCATCATACTGATTCAAATCTCTAGCCACTTTAATAATTAAAAATCGGATGTGATAAATGTATCACTAGTCACTTTAAACAATGCCAATTTATATAATTATATAATACCCTACATTACTCATCTAATATGTATATACTGTACTCTATACCATCTGCTGCATCTTGCCTATGCCGTTCGGGCATCACTCATTCATATATGTGTATGTGGATATTATAGGTGAATGCACCAATTTGTAAGTCGCTCTGGATAAGAGCGTCTGCTAAATGACTTAAATGTAATGTAAATGTACATATTCTTATTCATTCCTTTACACTTGTGTGTATTAGGTAGTTGTTGTAAAATTGTTAGATTACTTGTTAGATATTACTGCATGGTCGGAACTAGAAGCACAAGCATGTCTCTACACTCACATTAACATCTGCTAGCCATGTGTATGTGACCAATAACATTTTATTTTATTTGGTACAACTCAGACGAGTGCTCTGAAATCAGAGTAGATAGTCAGAGTGAATTTATGAAAACACCCGAATGTCCATTGAGAAAGCACAACGACTATACCATTTAGCTAAGCTAAGAATGACGGGAATAATCAAGTCAATAAACGTTGGGTAGTTAGATAGAATATAGTTAATATACTGGCAAGTTTGATGTATAAGTAGCCAACTAACGGTAGGTAGCTAGTTAACATAGCGGTACATACTGCTGTAATAACATGCTAACACATTGTCAGCCAAAATAACGTGTAAGGTAACTTATTTGAAAAGTCATAACTTTATTACATTGCTCAACATTTTCTTAACATTTGTCATAATTAGTTAAAACAATGAATTTGTATCGGCTCTCGTTGGACTTCGGCTGAATATTTTCCGCCATTTTCTACAAATCTGAAAACAATGTGAAGCCACGCCGATTTCCTGAAGAATTGCATTATGGGCCCTAACGTACTGCGTGTTTACGTCATATTATGGCGAATTTAGTACGACATCCGGGAACTTTTGGCATACTAACTATATCAAACTATGACCAATAAGCATACTATATACTCAATTAACATCACAAATAGTACGGTTAGTATGAGAATTCTAACACAGCTAATGACTTATCAACAGCTCTAACAATTTGACCCCCACAGGAAATCTACACTGGCAGTTATAGAAAGACCCATTTACTATATAGCCATTGATTCTTGAAGAATTTAACTTATAAATGCCTCAAATGTTAACTGTATTACCCCACCAGAAACCAGAACATGAGCTCGTATAACACCACTATTTGTAAACAAGCACTGTATAGCCTTGAAATCTGGTTAAAACTATCATTTTGACCTTATGGATGGCCAGTGCTTGTATTTATAGTGTAGTCAACTCAGGGGGTAGTCCTGAGCTGGACTCAAACCTGGGTCCAGTGACTGTCAAGCCAACACCTTACAACTGTTAACGCCAAGCTGTCTGAACTTCTTAACGAGGTCGCTAGTTGTGTTGGGTTACACTGGACACACGGTTGCTACAATAGCTTTCTCTATGAATTTTAGAGTGGTTACATTTCTCCAGCCCCCATCCCTCAGCTGTTTACTAAACCAAGTCTCAGGGCTGACAATTTTTTGCTATTTAAATCCTAGGTTACCCCTATAAAATAGCAGCACATCTATCAACCAATCTGCAGTTCATACAATAACAAAGCTGCCATTCCACCACTAGTTTGGTTATAAGATGATGATGGGGCTGGAGAAATGTAACTACTCTCAAATTCATAGACGGACCTACGGATGCAAGGACTGACCATCCATGATATCAACAATATAGTTTTAACCATGTTTTGAGTGTTTACAGTGTTTGTTTATCATTTACATTGTTTCTAAACATTGGAGTAAAAAAAGCTTATTTGGGGTTCTGATGGGGTACAACAGTTGAACTAAGTTCATGAGGCATGTGTTATATTCTTCAAGACTCAATGGCTATAAATAAATCATTTAAAAAGTCTAAATATGGATGTAGCTATTGCATATTTCCCCTTTAACACCAAACATCAGTTCAACAACTGCAGAGTTTGTGCCTCTGTTTTTAAGACAGTACTTACTAGTGTTAATCAGGGTCTGTTTATCGTTAGAACCATTGGATGCCTTAACATGCCTTTGGGAAACCGAGCCCAGATATCCTCTTCGTCCTCGTCTTCTTCCAATGTGACAGTCATCTCCCCCTCCTCCTCCTCCTTCACCCCAAAAACTGCATCCTCCTCTTTCTCTTCCTCTTCTTTAAGAGTAACATCCTCCTCCTCTTTCACTCTGAACGCGTCTTCCTCTTCTTCCATGAGTTCACTAAGCTACTCTCCTTCTGTTAAAGAGGAGGTCTGCTGGACGGAGAAAGAAGCTCTGGTAAAAGAGGAGGAGGAAGAGGAGGATGTTACAATACAAAAACAAGTAGAGGGTGAAGCTGTTACAGTGAAAGAAGAAGAGAAAGACGTTACAGTTAAAGAAGAGGAGGAAGATGCAGTTTTTGGAGTGGAGGATAAAGTGAAAGAAGATGAAGACGTTTTTGGAATGAAGGATGAAGAGGGGGAGATTACTGTCACATTAGAGGAGGACGAAGAAGAGAAGACTGGAGAACTGATTAACACCAGTAAATACAGTGAGTACTATCTAATAAAACAGGGACATTGATCTGATTAACACCAGTAAATACAGTGAGTACTATCTAATAAAACAGGGACATTGATCTGATTAACACCAGTAAATACAGTGAGTACTATCTTTTAAAACAGGGACATTGATCTGATTAACACCAGTAAATACAGTGAGTACTATCTAATAAAACAGGGACATTGATCTGATTAACACCAGTAAATACAGTGAGTACTATCTTATAAAACAGGGACATTGATCTGATTAACACCAGTAAATACAGTGAGTACTATCTAATAAAACAGGGACATTGATCTGATTAACACCAGTAAATACAGTGAGTACTATCTTATAAAACAGGGACATTGATCTGATTAACACCAGTAAATACAGTGAGTACTATCTTTTAAAACAGGGACATTGATCTGATTAACACCAGTAAATACAGTGAGTACTATCTAATAAAACAGGGACATTGATCTGATTAACACCAGTAAATACAGTGAGTACTATCTTATAACAGTCTTCCCTGTAGCTCAGTTGGTGTTTGCAACGCATGGTGTTTGCAACGCCAGGGTTGTGGGTTCGATTCCCATGTATGAAATGTATGCATTCACTACTGTAAGTCGCTCTGGATAAGAGCGTCTGCTAAATGACTAAAAATGTAAATAAAACAGGGACACAAGCCATTTTCTGGTCTTGCCATAGACTTTCAAGACGATTTAAGTCCAAACTGTAACTAGGCCACTCAGGAACATTCAATGTCATCTTGGTAAGCTCCTCCAGTGTAGATTTGGCCTTGTGGTTTAGGTTATTGTCCTGTTAGGACAGTTTTTTTGTATTCAGATCTCTGAAATGCTCTCTAACTACGTAACATTTAGTGTCTCCTTATGTTACGGTGGGAAAAAAGTTTTCATGGGAACAGAAATCCTAAATCATTTCAGAGTTTGCTAAATCCAGTGGTTCAAACCGAGAGTCACCTTAACTTTATTGACACCCAAATGGATACTGTCATTAACGCAGTTCTTCAATAATTACACATAATACTTAATACTGTAGCTGTTTAGTTACAGTCACATGTTCAACTATCATCAGCTGATCCAGGAAATCATTTTCTGAATGACAGTCACATGACAAACATCATGACATGCAACAACAACCAAAGTGCTTCTTCATTCATTACTCTGGTAAAGACAGTTATGCCGTGCTCCACGTTGGATCCAACATCCCTAACAAATTGATGTTTATAATGTGTTATTGTCTGCTTGATTTACAGTAGGGTCTCGTTAGTCTGTCTGGACACAGAGATACTTTGCTCATAATGTGTAGAGAATTGTTCCTTGATGGATAGGCTGTTGTTCAACACACAGAGCTATTTTCCTTTATTCAGGACATTTAGAATGACAACACATTACAGAGTAGCCTAGTGGGATTATTCACAAAATTATCTGGTGATCAGGTTATGAAATGTCATGACAAAGACATTTTAGTTTCCATGTTTCACCTGAAATATTAAATATATAGTCCTAGGTCTATGTTGTTGTTAGGTGAAGTTATGGGTCCTACAGTAGGTCTATGTTGTTGTTAGGTGAAGTTATGGGTCCTACAGTAGGTCTATGTTATTGTTAGGTGATGTTATGGGCAAATACTTAGTGTAAAACCCTCTGTCAGGCTGATGGCAAAGCTAGCCAAAGAGCATTTTACAGGTTTAAGTGTTTATGTATAAAGCAGTTGATTTGCGACAATAACACAAACATATTAAGCAGGAGATTCAAACGAGCCTTACAATTATAATCTTAAAGTAATGTGAAATGCACTCATAAACAACCTGTAAATGGAGGCTATATTTGCTGTCAGCCTATGAGAACTCCCCTGAGTTTTCCCCCACGGTGGTGAATTAGTGAATAGACACAGAGCTTAATGTGAGTTTCCTTGAGTAGCACTCCTGATAGTGCTGTAATATTCAGAATGCCTTGTGAAAAACTAAAATCGTCGCTCACCATTTTTTCTCCAGGCAGAGAGAAAAAACTACATCCATAACTAGTGGTTTCCTCATTAGCAGATATACTACATCCATAACTAGTGGTTTCCTCATTACCAGATATACTACATCCATAACTAGTGGTTTCCTCATTACCAGATATACTACATCCATAACTAGTGGTTTCCTCATTACCAGATATACTACATCCATAACTAGTGGTTTCCTCATTACCAGATATACTACATCCATAACTAGTGGTTTCCTCATTACCAAATATACTACATCCATAACTAGTGGTTTCCTCATCACCAGATATACTACATCCATAACTAGTGGTTTCCTCATTACCAGATATACTACATCCATAACTAGTGGTTTCCTCATTACCAGATATACTACATCCATAACTAGTGGTTTCCTCATTACCAGATATACTACATCCATAACTAGTGGTTTCCTCATTACCAGATATACTACATCCATAACTAGTGGTTTCCTCATTACCCGATATACTACATCCATAACTAGTGGTTTCCTCATTACCAGATATACTACATCCATAACTAGTGGTTTCCTCATTACCAGATATACTACATCCATAACTAGTGGTTTCCTCATTACCAGATATACTACATCCATAACTATCGGTTTCCTCATCAGCAGGGAGGTGTTTCTGCAAGTGTGTTTGCATGTGCATCGCCCTCGTGCCGCAATTTTAGCAAACACAGAAAGGGGCCAAAATTTGAGACCAAAAGTCGTCTGGCACACTGCTTAGGATTTCAACAACTTTAATAACTTATTTCTAGCCTACAAACATCGATGTTACTACTAATGTGAAAACAAGACAAAATATGACTATTCTTGCTCATTTTAGGACAATTGTCAAATAATTGTAACATTCATTACTGACTTAAATTGTTTACAACATCATGGCTGCGCTGTTGGCAAGACTTTTACAGTGGATTTCCGCTGTTGTGGGCCTTTAACAATCTGTCTGACTTTGTTGTTCACATAGGAGAGAGACGTGACTATCGTGGATCCTCTGGGGAGCTTCAACAACATCATGATGCTGACGAGGCAGAGAAGAGTCTCTCCAGATCAGAATACCTCAAGAAACACCTGCAGAGATCCACAGGGAAGAGAACTCACTGCTGCTCTGACTGTGGGAAGAGATTCACCTCATCAGGCATTAAAATTCATCAGAGAACACACACAGGAGAGAAACCTTACGGCTGTGTTCAATGTGGGAAGAGTTTTGGTCAATCTGGCCATCTGGTATCACACCAGAGAACACACACAGGAGAGAAATCTTATAGCTGTGGTCAATGTGGGAAGAGTTTTGCTGCATCTAGAACTCTGACTCAACACCAGAGAATACACACAGGAGAGAAACCTTATTGCTGTGATCAATGTGGGAAGAGTTTTCGTTGATCTGGCCATCTGGTATCACACCAGAGAACACACACAGGAGAGAAACCTTATAGCTGTGTTCAATGTGGGAAGAGTTTTACTACATCTGGCTCGCTGACTCTACACCAGAGAACACACACAGGAGAGAAACCTTATAGCTGTGATCAATGTGGGAAGAGTTTTGGTCAATCTGGCCATCTAGTATCACACCAGAGAACGCACACAGGAGAGAAATCTTATAGCTGTGGTCAATGTGGGAAGAGTTTTGCTGCATCTAGAAATCTGACTCTACACCAGAGAACACACACAGGAGAGAAACCTTATAGCTGTGATCAATGTGGGAAGAGTTTTACTACATCTGGCTCGCTGACTCTACACCAGAGAACACACACAGGAGAGAAACCTTATAGCTGTGATCAATGTGGGAAGAGTTTTGGTCAATCTGGCCATCTAGTATCACACCAGAGAACACACACAGGAGAGAAATCTTATAGCTGTGGTCAATGTGGGAAGAGTTTTCGTGGATCTGGCCATCTGGTATCACACCAGAGATTACACACAGGAGAGAAACCTTATAGCTGTGATCAATGTGGGAAGAGTTTTACTACATCTGGCTCTCTGACTCTACACCAGAGAATACACACAGGAGAGAAATCTTATAGCTGTGATCAATGTGGGAAGACTTTTATAACATCTGGCTCTCTGACTGTACACCAGAGAACACACACAGGAGAGAAACCTTATAGCTGTGGTCAATGTGGGAAGAGTTTTGGTCAATCTGGCTCTCTGACTCTACACCAGAGAACACACACAGGAGAGAAACCTTATAGCTGTGATCAGTGTGACAAGAGATTCACCGATAAAAGACATCTGATCAAACATCAGAAAATACATGAAGGAGTTGTTTCATGATATCAATGATATGTCACAATGTAGAATGTTTTAACATTGTAGAAGGAGTATTTTAATGATGTCACAATGTAGAACCCTAAACGTTTTCCCCATTCAATTGATTTCAGCATGATATGGATATTAGCCTCAGGGGGAAAATCCAGGCTCTGAATTGAAAGAGTTACTATTTATGTGATTTAACAAAAAGGGACTAACAAAAAATGAGCTGTGTTACACTTACAATGTTGGTTACGCACTGGAATCAAAATGCATCACTTCAAAATGTATCTAGCTGTTTTCTACAAATTGTCCTCTAACCAGGGATGTACACATTATTCCCAGATTCCTGTGGTTTTTGAGCTGTTAGTTTTAACAGGACGTGCAACCTCATCTCCCTTCTGTCACACAAATGATTTTAGCGTGATATCGATGAGTTATGACAAATAAGTGTTGTGTTCCTTTGTTCAGCGACCCCTAAATTTAAATGTATCACTCCAAAATGTAGCTGACTGTCTTCTGCAGGTTGTCCTCTAATCAGTGAGGTAAAATATATCTCCCATTTCCATGTGTTTTTTTAGTTGTGTTAGTTTCAACAGCATGTACAACCTGATTTCCCCCCCTAATTGATATCAGTGATTTATTGCTACTTGTCAAAACAATAGCGTTTTTTGTGCTTGTGCAGTTTATAAGGTGCTTGTTTAAATAAATACAAGTAATATGATTATTGTGCCAGATGGTTGTGTATATAGTACATTTTATGTTTAGGTTTTCAATTCATCCCAAACTGTTTCTGCATATTGGTTAATGATTTGGACACGTTAAAACTGTGTTTTGACTTTGGGGCTATTTCATATTTACATTTCATGTAACATTTAGTAATGATATTTATTTATGCAACCAACTGACAATTTTTTGGTACAATTATATTGACATTGTTGCCCTGCTTTTAGAATATCAAGGTTAATTCTCATTCTCAAATGTCCGTGTTAAGGACAACTTGGTTGCTGATTGTCTCAAGGGTGGGCAGTCAAAAAGTTTTGCGTTTAGGCAGTGAGTTGCCATGGATCAGAATTTATTTTGACTGCACGTTCTTCAGTATTGGAGATGAGTTTTATTTGGGCTCGTTCCAAGGGGACGAGAGTTCTAGAAGCTAGTGAGTTTTAGGAAGATATAAAAAAATATTGTTTATAATTGTTGACAGCCAGTAGACACCATGTTTATATTTGTGAAGGTGAAACATTGTAGTTGATTATAATGTGAAATGGAAGTTGTTTTCTGTTGGTGGTGAGCAAACTTTTAAGGTGTTACAGTCTTTGGTTTTTCCATTTATGTTTTGAGGTTTGGATTTTAGCTCATTAGCACGTATAGCTCGTTAGCACGTCTAGCTCGTTAGCACGTAGGACACACTGATTGGTGTCACCTCGTTAGTCAGTATGTGTTACACCTGTGCTGGCTTGTCCATCTCGTTAGTGGGAAGGTGTTTTACCTGAGCTGGTCCAGGTTCTATTTAAGAGTGTCTGGCCCAGTGCTCCAGTTGTCTTGATACATGTGGAGAGTCAACACCTTTAGTTGCTCCACCTTTTTGGTTTGCTTCCTGTCTTTAAGTTTGGTGTGGGTTTTTATTTTGTTTCCCTCTTCTTGGGCAGATTTAGTGGGTCTCATGGTGGGTGTCTTTTAGGT
This sequence comes from Salmo trutta, assembly GCF_901001165.1. Taxonomy (NCBI): domain Eukaryota; kingdom Metazoa; phylum Chordata; class Actinopteri; order Salmoniformes; family Salmonidae; genus Salmo; species Salmo trutta. Next base: position 18,760,369 of record NW_021822911.1, on the reverse strand, counting down.
CCCAGTTGTTGTTATTAGTCAACTTTCAGTGGACACTGAGAGCAAAACTGCAAGATTATGTTATAATACTTTTATTGCATCAAATGGTTGTTTTATGCAACAGAATAGAGGGTTCTTAGAACTATTGTGTCTGTGTTCTACTGAGGATGGGCCTCTGGGAGAAAACACTGACAGGAGATTTACAATGTCTTTTGGGTGATAAAACCTAAAGAGACTGCATTCCAGAGCATGAGTTAATGTTTCTGTTCTATATGGTACCAGGGAGAGATGACCTCAGGGCCAGACCCTGGTCTCTACACAGAGTACTGTTTTTACAGCTGATACTGTAGGCTGAGAATAATAAGTATCTTTCATACAAATCTTAACCTTGTGACCCGTTCTATACATCTGTTGTTGGTCATGTAGGTTGAAAGGGGTGTATCTTGACTGTAAAAGACCTTTTGTACTTTTGTCTCGTGGCTCTCAACGAATCATCTGGTGGTGATTCATCTCTCAACGAATCATCTGGGGGTGATTCATCTCTCAACGAATCATCTGGGGGTGATTCGTCGACCAGCCATCATTATCGTAGAGCACTCAATTGATTCACCCTATATTTTTGCGTTGTATTGACCTGCTCCTTTATTAATATGTGAATAAAGATTTAGTTTAAGATTAACTCTGACTTGTGATAAGTTTGTCTCATTTGAGATTAAAGAAATTAACAACCACATTTGGGGGATGTGAATCTTGACTTGGTGACCGCTCCTGACAACCTGGGTAAATGGTGCATGAGGGATCCCTCTAACTTGGGATCTCAGGGAGACCACACTTCAGGAACGGAGCAGATGGACCCACCTTTGATCTGAGAGGCAGCGAGCCGAGTGGATACCATCAGTATAGTATATACATCAGTACATCTCCAGAGGCAGCGAGCCGAGTGGATACCATCAGTATAGTATATATAGTGGATACCATCAGTATAGTGTATATATAGTGGATAGTATATATAGTGGATACCATCAGTATAGTATATATAGTGGATACCATCAGTATAGTGTATATATAGTGGATACCATCAGTATAGTATATATATAGTGGATAGTATATATAGTGGATACCATCAGTATAGTATATATAGTGGATACCATCAGTATAGTATATATAGTGGATACCATCAGTATAGTATATATATATACCACATCTTGAACGTAGTTTTAAAAAAAGAGGTGAGCGAAACACGCAAAGTGGAGTTTTTAGAAAAGCCCCGTAGGCTCTGAGTGTGTTTTTCTGTGTGGTGTAAACAGGGCCCAGTCAGTAGGCTCTGAGTGTGTTTTTCTGTGTGGTGTAAACAGGGCCCAGTCAGTAGAATCTGGGTGTCTATTCCTGTGTGGAGGTGTAAACAGGGCCCAGTCAGTAGGCTCTGAGTGTGTATTCCTATGTGGAGGTGTAAACAGGGCCCAGTCAGTAGGCTCTGAGTGTGTATTTCTGTGTGGAGGTGTAAACAGGGCCCAGTCAGTAGGCTCTGAGTGTGTATTCCTATGTGGAGGTGTAAACAGGGCCCAGTCAGTAGAATCTGGGTGTCTATTCCTGTGTGGAGGTGTAAACAGGGTCCGCTATCTGTGTGAACTGGATGAAAACTAGAATCTGTGTTTACTAGTTAAGACCATTTATGATATAGTATAAGATAGTAAGGTGCACCTGTAATTTTTTAAACCTGTAATTATTTTAAACCTGGACCCCATTTTAGAAGTATTGAAAGATGTAAATGTATGAGTTACATTATCCTAGGAACTAACCATCACATAGAAATGTGAAAATATTCCTGCAAGTTAAAATATTGTTGAAAAACAACTAATTGATTAGGTATGTTTGAGAATAGCATTGTGTGACTGTGATATGAGAGTTGTGTGACTGTGATATGAGAGTTGTGTGACTGTGATATGAGAGTTGTGTGACTGTGATATGAGAGTTGTGTGACAGTGGAAAGGAGTCTTAATCTGTCGTCTGGATAGTAACATATAGAAATATGCTGAATCAGATGATTGAAATGTGGATAATAAGCGGGATGATATTTTAGAAAGCAGCGGAAGGTCTATAGTTCCTGGGAGGCTTGATTTTGCCGTGGTCTCTGGGAGGTTAGAGAACCATTGAGGATCCCATGGTCATTGTCCGTGAAACAAAAGTTTATTTTTGGTTCTGCTGGGAGTATGGAGAGCTGCTTCGTAGCTGCGGAGAGTCCTTGAAAAAGCAAATGGAATGGTTGTTGTGACTACCTGAGAATTTCTTACGTTTTATATGGATTCTGTGAATATATGAAAATTTGATGAATTATATGTGTGTATAATCGATTACTAGAGATTTGATGAAGTAATACTGGGAATATAATTAGATACAATTTAAACAACCCATATGTAGACGAACGTAGGTTTTGAGTTGGTATCTTTAATGGATAATTTGATAAAGATGAGGTTTAAGCATTATTTAAGACATTAAAACTGTGACTTTTCAAAATGCCTACTTTTACACCATAGTATGAGTTCAATGAAATGTCATCAGATAGTGATGGAGGGAGTTCTCAGAGAACAATGAAATGTCATCAGATAGTGATGGAGGGAGTTCTCAGAGAACAATGAGGGGTCACTAATGGTCAACTGTTTTGCTTATTTGAATGACTTTGTCTACTCCTCCAATAAGCAGCAACATATGAATGACCTTGATGTTGTCTGTGTGTTCACAATGTTGTATACAGTATTGACTCTATGTTGTTGTAATGGTAGAATATGCTCAGAGGGTGGCAGCACTGGAGAGGTTGAATTTCACAGCAGCTTACTGGACATCCTCGTCCTGTTCCTGGTCGAAGGTGGCCACTGTCTGTGCTGCAGCAGGGGTCATGGCCATGCCTGAGATGTTGACATACACTGCACTAGAGTCTCCCTGATGGAGAGAGAGAACAGACAATATAAATAGACCTGGGGACAGACAGCATGAAGAGTGGAAATTTCCCACAAAGCAACAAAAATGATCTTCCATCTGTCTGAACAGACTCACCTGTCCGTCGTCTGCTGTGTGTCTTGTGTGAGAGGTGGATTTGGAGGCCTTCTTCCTGTTTTATAAATGAACGAATGAATGAATGAATGAACAAATTAATGAAGATAATAAAGTGAAATAATCTTTAAAATATGCATTTTCACTCACCTGAACCACATGAAGCCAGAGAGACATGAAGCCAGTATGACACGCAGAACAACCACTATGATTCCTACAGCAGCAGTTAGAACTGAGGTTTGTTTCTCTAAAAGATAATATAGATGATATGAGTACATGTTATTATGAACTGAAAATTAATATACTGCAATACAGGACATTAATGCAATACTTGTATGTATAAGACTATGTATAGTTTTAAACCAAAGTGTAATGATGCAAACTAGAAGAAGATTACCTTGAAACATAATTTCTTATTGAACATCATTTTGTATTGAAGTATTGAAGATGTAACTTCACCTGCTATAATGATCATCAGAGCTGTAGAGTTATTAGATGCTATTGTATTCTCAGCCTCACAGTAGTATTCTCCTCTGTCCTCAGAGATGATGTTAGTGATGCTGTAACTCTGTCCTGATGCTTTTGGTGAGGTTACGTTCTTCTTGTACCAGGTGTATTTGTCCACAGGTGGGTTGGATTCACTGCTGCAGGTCAGAGTCACTGAACTGCCCTCCATTATTTCACCAGAGGGACTGACTGACACTGAGGTGTTCCTTGGGCCATCTGGTGTAAAAGACCAGATTCATTTATAGCAAAATTTGTGTTTACATTTTACAGGTGAGTTTTAAATAATTTAATTCAGAGTAAAAGACAATCAGAAAAATAATAATTAAAAAGAATGATGATATGGTGGTAATACAAATTCAAGGAAATGGATGTTACACACAAAAATATTTATTCATATTTATTCATATGGAAAACAATCTATTCCCAATTCAAGAATCAACATAATCAGTATATCCAATGAAACCCACAATGTACTGACATGTGACAGTGAGAGTCTCTTCAGCAGAGGGGAGATCCTCATGGCCTTCTACAGCACAGGAGTATCGGCCTGTATCCTCACTGCTGACTGAGAATAGGCTATAGACAGGAGAGGAGGTGTTGCTGTTTGGTATAGGCTGTCCATTCTTATACCAACTGTAGGCTGTGATGGGGTCCAGTGTACATTTGGTTCTACATATCAGTGTGACATTCTCCCTCTCTGACACAGATGTAGGATCCATCTCCAACACAACATCTAGAGTATGAGGAAACAAATCATTATTCTCCTCCTTTGTGTCTGTATAGCTGCCCTTTATAAGGTAATTATAGTCATTCATTAATGAATTTGATTTATTTAGCCAGGATAGTCAACTCTGTAATACTTTCCACTGTTTTCCAGGAAGTATTGGGTTCAATAGAGTCAATTTAAACAGATTTTAACACAACATTCTCATTAGCATACATGCTAAAATCACAGCATACACTGAAGCACACACATCATATGCTTTAGCATACATACAGAACCACACTCACATTACAACTATCTAGATAGATGTGAGATGAGTGACAGATACTGTAAATACAAACCAAGACAATTTTCTTGAACTAAATGGAATTCAACAGTTGAACTATATTGAATGTACGTAACTGTACCTGTGACATACAGAGTGACTCCAGGACTGCCAATATATTTCCCTCCGGTCTGATCTGTTAATAATCTGAACTTGTACTCAGCAGAGTCACTCTCTCTCAGGTCTGTGATCCTCAGTGTGTGACAATTCTTCTGATCTCCATGACACTCCAGACGACCTGCATACTCTGGGTCCTGACCTAGATCTTTAGGTTCTTTACCAGTCCCAGATTCAGTGAACCAGAGGGTTGTTGTGACTGTACCACTGGGATATGTATAAGAGCAGTGCAGCTCCACTGTTGACCCCTTCAAGGCACAGATACTTTTCTTGGTGTAAGTCACACTCCAGACATTCTGACCCAGTACCACTGAAACAAGGTCACACAACACAATGCTATCAGAATTAAGCCAATGTATCTCTGTAATGTGTCTGTATCTATGTAATGTGTCTGTATCTCTGTAATGTGTCTGTGTCTCTGTAATGTTTCTATATCTGTAATGTGTCTGTATCTCTGTAATGTGTCTGTATCTCTGTAATGTGTCTGTATCTATGTAATGTGTCTGTATCTATGTAATGTGTCTGTATCTCTGTAATGTGTCTGTGTCTCTGTAATGTTTCTATATCTGTAATGTGTCTGTATCTCTGTAATGTGTCTGTATCTCTGTAATGTGTCTGTATCTATGTAATGTGTCTGTATCTCTGTAATGTGTCTGTATCTCTGTAATGTGTCTGTATCTCTGTAATGTGTCTGTATCTCTGTAATGTGTCTGTGTCTCTGTAATGTGTCTGTATCTATGTAGTGTGTCTGTGTCTCTGTAATGTTTCTATATCTCTGTAATGTGTCTGTATCTCTGTAATGTGTGTCACGTCCTGGCCAATATAAGGGTTAATTGTTATTGTAGTTTGGTCAGGACGTGGCAGAGGGTATTTGTTTTATGTGGTTCGGGGTGGTGTTTTGGTAGAAGGGCGTTTGATTTATTATTTCCGGGTTTTTGGTTTATGGTCTATGTATTTCTATGTGTAGTCTGGTTAATGTATTTCTATGTTAGGTTGATTGGGGTTTGGGACTCTCAATTGGAGACAGGTGCTTCCTCGTTGCCTCTGATTGAGAGTCCTATATATGGGTAATTGTTTGGTGTAGGTTTTTGTGGGAGATTGTTTCTTGTCTAGCGTGTATGAGCCTGAGAAGACTGTTCGGTGATCGTGAGGTTGTTTTGGTGTTCATTTTGAGTTTAATAAATGTTCAAGATGAACAAACACAGTCCTGCTGGATTTTGGTCCTCCTTCACCATCGATAACTGTGACAGAATCTCCCACCACAAAAGGACCAAGCAGCAGAGGAAGGAGCAACAGGTGGACTGGAAGGAGCAGAGGGAATTTGAATTGGACAAACGGGAGAAATGGACATGGGAGCAAGTTATGGCCGGAGAGGGCCCATGGAAGAAATGGAGCAAAGACCGGGAATGCTACCGAGGAACACGACTGCCGATTAAACCCGAGAGGCAGCCCCAAGAATTTTTTTTGGGGGGGCATATGGGTAGTTTGGCGGGGCAAGTTTGGAGCCCCAGGCCAAATCCCCGGACTGTGTCACAGAAGCCAGTTAATGGACATGTCTCGTGCTTCGGGGTAATGAGTATTATGGCGAGGCCAAGTGTTTTTAGGCCAGTACACGCTATACCAGCACCCCGCATTTACCAGGGGGTAGTAGGCATTCAGCCAGAAAGGGCGATGCCAGGTTTAAGCTCGAGACCGCCAGTAAGCCTCCACGGTCCTATATATCCTGTTCCCGCTCCACGCACTAGCCTAGAGGTGCGTGTTCCCAGTCTGGCATGTCCAGTACCAGCACCACGCACCAGGTTTCAAGTGCGTCAGCCCAGTCCGACTCGTCCTGTTCCCGCTCCCCGCATTAGCCTGGAAGTGCGTGTTCCCAGGCTGATAACCCCAGTACCAGCACCACGCACCAGGCTTCCAGTGCGTCGGCTCAGTCAGAAGTCGCCAGAGCTGCCCGTCAGTCAGGAGTCGCCAGAGCCGCCCGTCAGTCAGGAGTCGCCAGAGCCGCCCGTCAGTCAGGAGTCGCCAGAGCCGCCCGTCAGTCAGGAGTCGCCAGAGCCGCCCGTCAGTCAAGAGTCGCCAGAGCCGCCCGTCAGTCAGGAGTCGCCAGAGCCGCCCGTCAGTCAGGAGTCGCCAGAGCCGCCCGTCAGTCAGGAGTCGCCAGAGCCGCCCGTCAGTCAGGAGCCGCCAGAGCGGCCCGACTGCCCGGAGATGCCAGAGCGGCCCGACTGCCCGGAGATGCCAGAACGGCCCGACTGCCCGGAGATGCCAGAGCGGCCCGACTGCCCGGAGATGCCAGAGCGGCCCGACTGCCCGGATCAGCCAGAGCGGCCCGTCGGCCAGGATCAGCCAGATCGGCCCGTCGGCCAGGATCAGCCAGAGCGGCCCGTCGGCCAGGATCAGCCAGAGTGGCCCATCTGCCCAGAGTCTGCTGATGACCAAAAATCAAGGGAGTCTAGCAGCAACCCTGAACTGAGTAAGCCTGACATTTCAGAACTTAAAGTAATTAACGGTTTAATTGATGAGTCTGCATACAGGGTGGAGAGGAGGAGGTCTGCCCATGATCCAGAGCAGGGGGAGTCTGCCTACGGTCCGAGGCTGATCGGGTCGGTCGGCACTCTGGAGGACAATAGGCCGGAGCCTGAACCACCACCTGTATAGGTGGGTTGGGGAGGGGGGGTGTAGCACAAGTGCCGTCGGTGACGGCAGCCACCCTCCCTTTAGTTTAGGGATTTAGGGATTTTTTGTTGTTTGGGGTTTTTGTTATTCTTGAGGTGCTTCCGGGGTCTGCACCTTTAGGGGGGGGGGGGGGGTACTGTCACGTCCTGGCCAATATAAGGGTTAATTGTTATTGTAGTTTGGTCAGGACGTGGCAGAGGGTATTTGTTTTATGTGGTTCGGGGTGGTGTTTTGGTAGAAGGGCGTTTGATTTATTATTTCCGGGTTTTTGGTTTATGGTCTATGTATTTCTATGTGTAGTCTGGTTAATTTATTTCTATGTTAGGTTGATTGGGGTTTGGGACTCTCAATTGGAGGCAGGTGCTTCCTCGTTGCCTCTGATTGAGAGTCCTATATATGGGTAATTGTTTGGTGTAGGTTTTTGTGGGAGATTGTTTCTTGGCTAGCGTGTATGAGCCTGAGAAGACTGTTCGGGGATCGTGAGTTTGTTTTGTTGTTTTGGTGTTCATTTTGAGTTTAATAAATGTTCAAGATGAACAAACACAGTCCTGCTGGATTTTGGTCCTCCTTCACCATCGATAACCGTGACAATGTGTCTGTATCTCTGTAATGTGTCTGTATCTCTGTAATGTATCTCTGTAATGTGTCTGTATCTCTGTAATGTATCTCTGTAATGTGTCTGTATCTCTGTAATGTATCTCTGTAATGTGTTTATATCTGCAATGTGTCTGTATCTATGCAATGTGTCTGTATCTATGCAATGTGTCTGTATCTATGCAATGTAAATGTGTTTATGTAAAACATAGGGACCACAATGTAAATAAGTCCCAGACTTTATTGTCCTTTAAATCAACAATCCTGGTCACTGTAAATAAACTGTGTACATGTGTGTATGTATTTTTTTTAACTGACCAATAAAATCAATCAATCCAAACTGTGCAGCAGCCATTTGATGAATGGAAAGAGACATTTGTTACAAAACACCAGAAAGCTGAATGACATTCAGAGATTGTCAAGCCTTCGATACTGGGTAAGCCTACAAGGTAAGGTGGGATGTATTCCTATTTGTTCAGATTGATTGTGGTTTTAAAAACGTAAACCATGCTATAGAAGTGCTCCAAGTCGTTATGCTTTTGTTTATTGGTTGTGTGGTGCATTGGCACAGAAACCTGTTGGTAGAAAATGTGAATATATTTTATATAATTATAAATATGGCATCAAAATTTTGAAAATCTGATTTCCCCCTGGCTGATCACTGTCTGCAGCCGGCTCTGATCGTAGTGTAATGAAATAGGCAGGGAGAGTGAGCTCATCCGTGGTGGTCGGCGAACCTTGAACCTTCTGGCCTGTATCCCCTGTGTGCCATTGACTGCTGTGCCACAAAAGCATGCTGAAGCGGCAAAGTCAATTTTCACATGAATAAACACACAGTCGCTATGTAATGATTACTAACTGGGTGGGTTGAGATGATTAAATATAAAAGCACTAAACCTCTCTCTAAAAGCTTCACTTATTCAACAGTTTTACTTGAACCCTAAATGGTTCTCCAGTAGATTACTAAGAAAAGCTCATCCATTGTTTATAAATGGCCTTTTTGCCTTTGTGCAGATTGCCATGTCTCATTTTAGAGTAATTGAAAATGATAGTATCTGTCTTTTTCAAACAAGCATTGCAGAGCTGGCTACAATTTCATCCCCCTGAAAAGGGAGAACAAATATTACAACAAATATTATGGCTGAACTCAAATGGTTGATAAAATACCTGTAATTATGGGAAAGATGTTTGAACGTTGTGGATGCATGTGCTTTTTTTTCACCTTAAAGATGCATCAATTTCAAAATGAGTAGGGTTTGTCCACACCATGTTGCCATAGTTGGTGAGTTGAGTGTGAAACCACAGACAAGAATCACTCAGTGAGGTGTGAAAGATACCTATTTAAAGGGAAGTGGAGACGCCTAACACCAGAATAACATTATGATTCATATCCTTTAGAAATGTCTGTAGAGAAACAGAACAACTAAAAGATAAGAATGAGACCATACCTGTCACAGACCAGAGAAATACCAGCAACACACTTCCTGCTGTTCTCAAGGCCATTGTTGCATCTCCCACCCTGCAGTCTTAGAAACATAAACAACAACTCACTCTACAGCAGGTGAATAACTCCACCTGATACATTGAAGTAGAAACTGTAAATGGGGTACAGGGCCTCATTACTGAAAATGAACCAGGCTCATATTGTGTTGTGTTGTATTGTGCTATATGGTTGTCTGTGTGAATACTGTCGGTCTGTAAGTCTATTGCACTATGTATGTAATGTGTGTGACGTGTTGCATGTCTGTCTTCGTCTGTCTATTTAAGATGACATGCTGTCTGATGCAAAAACTATTTCCTAATGGATACAATAAAGTCATCAACATCACAAACAACAAAAACAATCACTTATTTAACAGATGTGTAGAACTGTAAACACATATTTCAACATTGATTGTTGTGAAGCTGTTTATTCTCAGATCCCCAGATACAGGAGGATAAATGTTCAATTCTCTATGGTCCGTCAAGCTGTACAGCAGCCTAAAGACTGACCACCAGGTTCAATGATAACTCCTATCCCCAAGCTGTGAGGCTAAACAACAATTGACTCTCTCTCTCTCACACACACACACACACACACACACACACACACACACACACACACACACACACACACACACACACACACACACACACACACACACACACACACACACACACACACACACACACACACACACACACACACACACACACCATCTGTAGTGAAGGCCCATAAGGCCCATAGAGTCTGTATCAGTCTAGAGAGCTGGTTGTTATGGATGTAGAAAAGTTAAAACACACATCCTACACAGTATAGATGTCAACCCTACTCCCTATCAGTCCCAGTATAGATGTCAACCCTACTCCCTATCAGTCGCAGTATAGATGTCAACCCTACTCAGTCTGGTCCTAAAGGACCCTCAGATAAATCCACTGTGTCATTCACACACATTCCAACACTCCTCCACTGAGACACTTTATGAATACAGGCCCTGATGTAACAACCAAAACTGTCTCACCCTGATCTGTTTCACCTGTCTTGTGCTTGTCTCCACCCGCCCTCCAGGTGTCGCCAGTTTCCCCCCTTATCCCCTGTGTATTTATACAGTGGTGGAAAAGTACCCAATTGTCATACTTGAGTAAAAGTGAGTCACCCAGTAAAATACGACTTGAGTAAAAGTCTAAAAGTATTTGGTTTTAAATAATATGATATAAAGTATCAAAAATAAATGTAATTGCAAAAATGTACTTAAGTATCAAAAGTAAAAGTATGAATCATTTCAAATTCCTTGTTAAGCAAACCAGATGGCACAACTGTTTGTGTTTTGTTTGTATGTGCAGATAGCCAGGGGCACACTCCAACACTCAGAAATCATTCAGAAACAAAGCGTTTGTGTTTAGTGAGTTTTCACATCAGAAGCAGTAGGGATGACCAGGGATGTTCTCTTGATAAGTGCGTGAATTGGACCTTTTCTGTCCTGCTAAGCATTCAAAATTTAACGAGGACTTTTGGGTGTCAGGGGAAATGTATTGAGTAATAAGTACATTATTTTCTTTTAGGAATGTAGTGAAGTAAAAGTGAAAGTTGTCAAAAATAAAAATAGTAAAAAAAGTACAGATACCCCAAAACAACTACTTCAGGAGTACTTGAAAGTATTTTTACTCAAGTACTTTACACCACTGCCTTTATACCTGTATTTTCTGTTTGTCTGTTGCCAGTTCGTATCGCCAAGCCTACCAGCCTGGTTCTCCCTAGCCCCTGTTTCTCCCTAGCCCCTGGTTCTCCCTAGCCCCTGTTTCTCTCTAGCCCCTGGTTCTCCCTAGCCCCTGGTTCTCCCTAGCCCCTGTTTCTCTCTAGCCCCTGGTTCTCCCTAGCCCCTGTTTCTCCCTAGCCCCTGTTTCTCTCTAGCCCCTGGTTCTCCCTAGCCCCTGGTTCTCCCTAGCCCCTGGTTCTCCCTAGCCCCTGGTTCCCCCTAGCCCCTGGTTCTCCCTAGCCCCTGGTTCTCCCTAGCCCCTGGTTCTCCCTAGCCCCTGTTTCTCTCTAGCCCCTGGTTCTCCCTAGCCCCTGGTTCTCCCTAGCCCCTGTTTCTCTCTAGCCCCTGGTTCTCCCTAGCCCCTGGTTCTCCCTAGCCCCTGGTTCTCCCTAGCCCCTGGTTCCCCCTAGCCCCTGGTTCTCCCTAGCCCCTGGTTCTCTCTAGCCCCTGGTTCTCCCTAGCCCCTGTTTCTCTCTAGCCCCTGGTTCTCCCTAGCCCCTGGTTCTCCCTAGCCCCTGTTTCTCCCTAGCCCCTGGTTCTCCCTAGCCCCTGGTTCTCCCTAGCCCCTGTTTCTCTCTAGCCCCTGTTTCTCCCTAGCCCCTGGTTCTCCCTTGCCCCTGGTTCTCCCTAGCCCCTGGTTCCCCCTAGCCCCTGGTTCTCCCTAGCCCCTGTTTCTCTCTAGCCCCTGGTTCTCCCTAGCCCCTGGTTCTCCCTAGCCCCTGGTTCTCCCTAGCCCCTGTTTCTCTCTAGCCCCTGGTTCTCCCTAGCCCCTGGTTCTCCCTAGCCCCTGGTTCTCCCTAGCCCCTGGTTCTCCCTAGCCCCTGGTTCTCCCTAGCCCCTGTTTCTCCCTAGCCCCTGGTTCTCCCTAGCCCCTGGTTCTCCCTAGCCCCTGTTTCTCCCTAGCCCCTGGTTCCCCCTAGCCCCTGGTTCTCCCTAGCCCCTGGTTCTCCCTAGCCCCTGTTTCTCCCTAGCCCCTGGTTCCCCCTAGCCCCTGGTTCTCCCTAGCCCCTGTTTCTCCCTAGCCCCTGTTTCTCCCTAGCCCCTGGTTCCCCCTAGCCCCTGGTTCTCCCTAGCCCCTGTTTCTCCCTAGCCCCTGTTTCTCCCTAGCCCCTGTTTCTCTCTAGCCCCTGGTTCTCCCTAGCCCCTGGTTCTCCCTAGCCCCTGTTTTTCTAGTTTTTCCGGTTTTGACCACTCTGCCTGTCCTGACCCTGAGCCTGCCTGCCGTTCTGTACCTTACTGACTCTACCCTGGATTACTGACCTCTGCCTGCCCTTGACCTGTCGTCTGCCTGCCCCCTGTTTTGTTAATAAACATCTGTTATTCAAACTGTCTGCATCTGGGTCTTATCTGACACAGTTCTGATCCAAAACACAGCTCAAAACATAACAAGAAGTAAAATTATACATTCCCCTCAAGAATATGACTAATGACTAAAATCAAATAACCCAAAACTATTTTTCAAGATATTGTCACGCGTACTTATAGAGTGAAGTGAAGGAGAGAGGTCCTGTACAGAGAGTCAACCAGTTGATACATATTTAAAGTAGTCAGGGCACAAGTAGCTGATGCAGAACTGTCCTTTCCTCTTTAAGTCATTAACATGCATGACGACGAGAACAACATGTCAGAGAAGGGAGGTTACTGTATTAGAATGGGCCCTACATTTCTAAAATGGACAAAATGTCCCCCATTTCCACTTTTATTTAAATACAGAACCATGTTAACAATATGTTGACTATTCTTTATGGAATGTTTATAATATCTTAGAATGTGTTGCCTTGTCCCTCTGAGTTCTACATGGAACAGGTCAAAGTTCCATTTACATTTGGTCAGTTCCATGAAGTCATTCATTCTATTCTATAAACACATTCAATTTACACTCCTCATCAGCTGCATCAAAGTGATACTGAAGGTTTCAGTGTTCTAGACTAGAGCTCTCCCTACTGGCATCTCAGCATTACTGTAGTGTCTCTTCGTACGATGGGCAGTAATATAATGCCTCGATCATATTCAGTTACACTGGCTTCTTCCCAAATGGCACCCTATGTCAAAAGTAGTACACTATTAAGGGAACAGGGTGCCATTTGGGAGAGAACCACTGTTGGCCATCGTGTATAGTACTGGTACCTAATAATAATGTCCTCAATAATGTTGGGCTAATAACAACATAACAAACTAATGAAACGCAACACTGGCGTTAAAAAGTAAAATTTAAGCACATAAAAATTGATGTCTGTTCTGTAGAACATGCCGCTATCATATTCTGTTCCACTGTTGGCCCTTGTGAACAGCAGATGGCAAGCAGTGGATAGCAGCCGATTTACGGGCTCCTGACCTACTCCGCTATTTTGTGTATTTTTTGTGCTGATTTTAACTTTACTCTGACCGAAAACAGCTTCCGGACATCAGAACAGTGATCATTTAACTTGATATGGACAAACATTTCTACCTCAACGAGATGGCAAATTATGGACGTTCTGCTTACTCCGGACCAGGCCCTAATCCCCCGGGACTCGAAAGAGGAAGTGGCGGCAATAGAGAGGCAAGCGAGCAGGCATCCTGACGAGATTACGTTGGCGATCAAATAGACCACCATTGCCCTCTGTTCTATTGTAAATAAGATTGTGTTCTTAACTGACTTGCCTAGTTAAATAAAGGTTAAATACAAAATGTATTTAAGAAATTAATATTGGCGAACGTGCAGTCACTGGAGAACAAACTGGATGAGCTATGTTCTATCCTATCACTGGAAAACTGTAATATCATACGTTTTTCTTGAGTTGTGGCTGAATGAGGACCTGGATATACATCTTGCTGGTTTTTCTACACAAAAATGTTTTGCTTTCTAGAACCTTAAAGGGTTATTTGGCTGATGCCATAGGATAACCCTTTGAAAAATCCTTTTAGGTTCCAGGAAGAACCTTTTTGAATTACAGGTAGAACCTTTTTGGGTTCCATGTAGAACCCTTTCCACAGAGTGTTCTACATGTAAACGAAAGGGGTTCTACCTAGAACCAAAAAGGGTGCTCCTATTGGGACAGCCGAGGAACCCTTTTGGAACCCTTTTCTCTAAGAGTGCATGCATCTTCAAGAATGGATGGCAGACTCTGGTAAGTCGAAGGGAGGAGGGGTGTGTCTCTTTGTTAAGGAAGTCTCAAGTTTTTGCTTGCCTGAGTTAGAATACCTTGTGATAAGCAGTAAACAATACTGTTTACCAAGAGAGTTTTCATCTACACTGAACAAAAATATAAATGCAACATGCAAAATATTTTAAGATTTTACTGACTTACAGTTCATATAAGGAAATCTGTTAATTTAAATAAATGTATTAGGACCTAATAGATTTCATATGACTGGGAATACACATATGCATCTGTTGGTCACAGATACCTTAAAAAAAGTAGGGGCATGGATCAGAAAACTAGTCAGTATCTGGTGTGACCACTTTTTGTCTCATGCAGCGCGACATCTCCTTTGCATAGAGTTGATCAGGCCTGTCGAATGTTGTCCAACTAATCTTTAATGGCTGTGAGAAGTTGCTGAATATTGGCAAGAACTGGAACATGCTGTCGTACACGTCGATCCAGAGCATCCAAAGCATTCTCAATAGGACAGTGGTGAGTATGCAGGCCACAGAAGAACTGGGACATTTTCAGCTTCCAGAAATTGTGTATGATTCTTGCGACATGGGGATATGCATTATGATGCTGAAACATGAGGTGATGGCGGTGGATGAATAGCACAAAAATGGGCCTCAGGATCTCGTCACAGTATCTCTCTGTATTCAAATTGACATCGATAAAATGCAATTGTGTTCGTTGTCCATAGCTTATGCCTAACCATACCATAACCCCACTGCCACCATGGGGTATACTGTTCACAACGTTGGCATCAGCAAAACGCTTGCCCAGACTACGCCATACACGCTGTCTGCTATCTGCCCGGTACAGTTGAAACCGGGATTCATCCGTGAAGAGCACACTTCTCCAGCGTGCCAGTGGCCATCGAAGGTGAGTATTTGCCCACTGAAGTCGATTACGATGCCAAACAGCAATCAGGTCAAAATATGCAGTTCTGTCCTTGAGCAAGGCAGTTAACACCCAACAACAACTGATCCCTGGTGCCGATGATGTCGATTAAGGCAGATCCCACAGTGTTGCTCTGTTTCAGAGGGGTTAGGTTAACTGTAGAAGAAGTTTACAATTGGTTCATTCATCCCCCTCCTCTCCCCTGTAACTATTCCCCAGGTCGTTACTGTAAATGAGAACGTGTTCTCAATCAACTTACCTGGTAAAATAACGGATAAATAAAATAAAGAAGACACATTTTAGTTGAATGCATTTAGTTGTGCAACTGACTGGGTATCCCTCTTTCCCTTACATGTGTGTACATTTTTATTTTACCTTTATTTAACTAGGCAAGTCAGTTAAGAACAAATTCTTATTTTCAATGACAGCCTACCGGGGAACAGTGGGTTAACTGCCTTGTTCAGGGGGCAGAATGACAGATTTGTACCTTGTCAGCCCAGGGATTCAATCTGCAACCTTTCAGTTACGAGTCCAACACTCTAACCACTAGGCTACCTGCCGACCCATAACCACCTCAATTATTTCATACCCCTGCACATCAACTAGGTACTGGTAAATAGACATGTTGTTTTTTACTCATTATTGTTATTTGTTATTCACTGTGTATTTATTCCTTGTGTCACTATTTAAAATGTTTTTACTCTGCATTGTTGGAAATGGACCCGTTAGTAAGCATTTCAATCCACCGTCACTGTGTCTCACGTAAATAATACTCCTAAACACAACCCTCCATCACTGTGTTTCATATTAATACTGTATTACTCCTAAAAGCTAAACACCCAATCCCCTCTTACTTTAGCCCATTTTCAAACACGTCTCCACAAAAATCTATTACTGTCAGAGTCCTTAAAATAGCAGGAAAAAGTATTATATATGAAACCACATGTACAATACTGTATCAGATTAATATGCAGAAATACATCTACAGAGTATACTGTACATAACAGAAAAACAAAACAACATACATTCCAATAGCATCGCCATGCACATAACAGGATACAGAAGTTCATGGTTACAAACAAATGATAAAATATACATATTTTAAGATATCGTCAAGCATACTTACAGAGTGAAGGGTAGACGTGTTGTAAGTTAACTTACTGTCAGTAAACAGACACTGAGTGTGAAGTTTGAGATCTGTGGTTAACCCAACATTGAAGTAGTCTGTGTCCATAGAGTTTAATAGAGGGCGCACTTGCTTCAAAACTAAAGCCATTGAATACAAACTTTCAGTTGGTTTACCGACTGTCATTAAAGTTATGGAAGTTGAAGAAGAAGACATTAACTACTTTAAAATGGAGATAGTCCTCAATTGCTCTTCTCATTCTGTTGCAGACGACATAATGACAAATATGCATAGATGGACCCTCTAGACAAATCTATGTCAGGAACTAAGAAGCTGATGCAGAGAGGGCTTCCTTCCTCAGTCACACATACAGTGTTCGAGAGCATCAAAACTGTGATGCATCGTGGGTAAATTGTGACTGACTGACTGACTGAGTGAGTGAGTAGTTATTTATCATGCAAGGTAATTTGTAGATCTCGACTCGTCTATAAAGTCGGCTGCAATGTCAAACACTCCTACATTTACATAACATTATAGCATTTGTAGCAAAAATCTCATTCAAATCATGGGACCGATAATATGATTTGTCAGATTAACATTAGCACATCATGTTCAAATCATCTATAAGTGACTTTGTTGAGCTTCACATTGAATTTTATACATTTGGATGATTTGGACATGATTTGGACATGATAAAATGACTAAAAGAAATGTGCAAAAAATGCTAATATTGGTCGGATGACTTGAATGGGATTTGTGCCACAAATGCTAAAACATTAGCAAGTGGAAACAGTACCAGGGGAAACTAAACCAAAGCATGGATTGCTGACATACCATGTCCATAGACTACTAAAAGGTTAAGGAAACCAATGTGTCGTTTAGTAATTTGGATGAACTATCTCTTTCAAGTTAATTTACTGGAAAATATTCTAGATATCATAGCAATATGTTAGTTCTCTTCTGTCCAGGTTCAGTGGTGGTTTTCTCCCCTGGATGGTTTGAGCTGTGAACGTGTCACTGTGGGAGTCCCTCACACTCAGAGACAGAGGAAACACAGTGTGTGTGTGTGGGGGGGTCTTTTTCTCTCTCATACTATATACAAAATAAACACATATATTAATACATTAATACATACGTATTGCCAGTGTATCATAGTCAGAGCCCTTGGTTCTCATGTTCAGAGCTGTGCACGAGTCATTGATAGCGTCAGGACGGACACTGTTGAGATAGAGAGCTGTGCCAAGGTGACAGTGAAAATGGTAGAAAATAGACTATTTTGGCACAGTAAATTAATGTCACCAGGTGTGGGGGTGGAATTTTAACTAATATAATCATATGTGTGTCTGCTGTGGCATCACTTCCTCCTGTGGATCTCCTGTAAAGAGGGACCGAGTGAGATCTGCTCTCTAGTGACCTCCAGTGGAAGTTGATATATATCACATGTAAACCTGGCTATGGAACACTGACCTCTTCATCGTGCTGGACACAGACCAGTGTGTGTTGAATACAGAAGATGGAGATATGACAGGGTGAACCAGGAAAGAAGAAAATGAAACAATATTTATTTAAATAGTTTTATAATTGTGTCTTATGGTATAATAAGTGTGTAACATTGTTCATGATTATTTATGTTTGTTGACCTGTGTGATTATCAGTGAATATATGAAAATTAGGTGTAGTTACACTGAACGTCCACAAACACAGAAGAAGAGTTGAGACGTCCATATTTATTCTGGGCCTCACAGTAGTATTCTCCTCTGTCCTCAGAGCTGATGTTAGTGATGCTGTAACTCTGTCCTGATGCTTTTGGTGAGGTAACATTCTTCTTGTACCAGGTGTATTTGTCCACAGGTGGGTTGGATTCACAGCTGCAGGTCAGAGTCACTGAACTGCCCTCCACTATTTCACCAGAGGGACTGACTGACACTGAGGTGTTCCTTGGACCATCTGGTGTTGAAGATGACAGAAAAAACAACTCATATAACATGTAAGGCACCAAGAGATGATGTAAATTAGTATAGATTAGTATATTACTGTCACGAGAATTTTATCCCAATGTTCTAACCGAATTATTTTATAGCTTTGACCAATCCCCGAGGTTTGTAAGACCCTGGGTTTAATAATAATTAGGCAAAGACTCAGCTTCTGCAAAAGGTCCGTAAGGTTTATTCAGAGAACGTTCTAAAGTCAAAAATGCAAACACAGACATTTATAACTCTCACTCCCTACGCACTCACCCACTCTCTCACACACACACACACACACACACACACACACACACACACACACACACACACACACACACACACACACACACACACACACACACACACACACACACACACACACACACTGGGTGGGCTGTATCTTTTCCCACTGTTCACATTCCTCGTTTATCACTGTTCTGGCAGTTCCTCGCTGTTCCCTTTCTCCCTAGATTAGAGAGGACTTGACAGGGCCTCTTTCCTGTCGTAAGTTTTTCAGAGTTCCAACCAGGTTTAGTTCAATTGTCCTCTGTGTTTTCTCAGTCACATATTTCTCACCTTTAACTTGTCTCAACCAAACCTTATTGGATTTTAGTTGTAATTATTCTAATACATTTTACATAGTCTAATAATTACGTGTCAGGGTGGAATTCTTTAGTCATTACTTTAAACATATAAATTCCTTTATCATAAGGCAAAAACTAAAATGTGCACCCCTTTGAGTCCCCAGGACCAGGACTGAGAACCACTGCTCTTCATTGGGACCTCTTCATATGTAGACTGGCTTTCAGCTCTCTTTATCTGAGGACAGACAATAAACAGACTTCATTATAATCAAATTACACCACACTGAATTTTATGTTACTATTATCTATTATTACTATTATGTTACTATTACTATTATCTCCGTCCTCACTTCTAGGGACAGGAACTACACAAAAGTACCTGCCTTATCCAGAATAGCCTACTCTCTCACTGACAGTTGGGGCTGCTATCCTTTCACCCTCCTCCATGGCTGTTAGCTAGCTACCTACAAATGCATTTGGAGTTTGTTTTTTACAGTGATAAATACATCAAGATAGATAGCTAATATGAAGTTAGGTAGATGGTGATATTTCATTCACTTAGCTATCTATCTATACAGTATGTGAAGATGTCTAGATAGCTCATTTAGCAGCTCATTTGAGTTAGCCTGCACTGTAGCTAGTTAGCTAATAATACATCGGGGTTTTTTACATTTTCAAAATCTATTTACTTACTTACTTGAATAGGTTCTCCCAGCCATGTGGACAACTGGAAACAGGGCAGTAAAGTTTGTCACCAGAGTGTTTTAGAGGATATTACTATTGAACTATGTACCCATTTAATAACCAGACCTTCATACAAACTTGCTCTGCTGAATTCTTGATGGAGTCACAATGGGCGGCCTAAGCGGCATCTAGTCCATCTGCTGACTGGACGCAGTTCAGTAAAATGTACATTTTATTTTCAGACAACAAGTTAAATGGTATGAAGCATGAGTTTTTACTCACCAGTGTAACAACACAGTGTGGTTAAAGACTTAGTAACTGAGCTGTAGTCACGATCTGGTTACCTATAAGTACAAACAGTTATGTTTCTGTTTTAAATTTAAAAGATTAAAATGACATTTTAAATGTTTTCTCTACTCAAGTATGACAATTGGGTACTTTTTTCACCACTGTATTTTTATAACGATCCCTGGCGTCATCCAGCCATTCCTCTGGGTAACCCCGCTGTCTGAAACACTCATCCAGCCATTCCTCTGGGTAACCCCGCTGTCTGAAACACTCATCCAGCCATTCCTCTGGGTAACCCCGCTGTCTGAAACACTCATCCAGCCATTCCTCTGGGTAACCCCGCTGTCTGAAACACTCATCCAGCCATTCCTCTGGGTAACCCCGCTGTCTGAAACACTCATCCAGCCATTCCTCTGGGTAACCCCGCTGTCTGAAACACTCATCCAGCCATTCCTCTGGGTAACCCCGCTGTCTGAAACACTCATCCAGCCATTCCTCTGGGTAACCCCGCTGTCTGAAACACTCATCCAGCCATTCCTCTGGGTAACCCCGCTGTCTGAAACACTCATCCAGACAGTCGGCTTGTTTGTCAGTACTCTAAATCCTGTGTATGCGACTGTATTGGCTGATGGGAAGGATCTTTTTTAGGGGTGTCGGGTAGAAGCTGTCTCCGCGTAACAGGGTATTCCTGTCCATCGGCTTCCTGTATAGGTCTGTGCGAAAACCACCCCGTCCCTCTTAATCAAAATGTCCAAATAACTCGTTTCATGCACATTAAAGGTGAGGGTGAATTTCAGATGTTCACTGCTTGTATTGATGAAGGAGTGGAATTGATGAAGTTCCTCTGCTGTCCCCTGGAATAGATGGAACACGTCATCAATGAAGACTTTTTCAGAGCCTGATGAGGTGCAAGAATGGATTGTTGGGACTGACAATCACATTCTTCTCCAACAACCCCACATACAGATTGGCATAATAAGATGCTATTTTTTAAATTACAATGACCATAATGCACTGCATGCAGACTTGTCTTGTCTGTGTTTCTTTTACACTTGCTATGTAAAAGAGAGAGAAGAATGCACAATGGTCAATGCTATCTGAAATCCTTGGGACATCTCTACCCTAAACCCTAACCTTAACCCCTACCTTAACCTTTTTAAATGTCAACTTCAACGGGCTAGGGACGTCCCAAGGATGTATCTCTACCTGAAAATACATGATCTAAATGATTGATCATTGGTATTCAGCAGTCATAAAGCCTAATTTACTTTAATGAACTACTAAAATAGTGATTTTGTCAGACAGTATAGACAGCAGCTCTACACTTTATTGACTGACTGATCCATTCATCCTTCCATCCCTCCTCAGCCTTCCTCTCCTCTGAAGACCCAGTGAGGGTGGAGCTCAGTCAGAGAGCTGTTGAGGGACTGGTTAGGAAGAACACTTCTACAGCCAGAGAGGTGAGAGGTCACACATGGTTTAGATGGTAAATATTTATGTCCCCCTTAGCGGTTCATTACGTAAGCAAAAGGGAAAATGTTCCATCATCTATTTTTATTTACATCAGTGCAAATTCCACTGATATTGGTGTAATTTCTCACCCCTCTTGGCTGTATGAAAGTTAATTTCCTCTCAGGCACACACATTTGTTCTTTGTTATTATGAAGGTCATTTGTGTCAAATGTACTTTTCCCCACTCATTCACCCCATCTCTTTACATTGCTGATGCATATTCGGTGGCCTGACTCAAATTCCGAACACAATGCCCATCCTGGCAGCTTGGAGTGATCAGATGACAGAAGTCACATTTAGGTGCCAGGTGTAACTGAGGCCATAGATGCTGCATATCCATTACTTTGAGTGTTTTATATAATATGACTAAATGTGTTTCTGTGTTGCAGGGACAGTCAAGAAATGGAACAGCAAGGCCACAGAACATGACATAAGCAGAGCTGTGTGAGACCACCTCAAGCCCCTGGTAGAGCCGGGGGTGGTGTTTACCAGGCTGGAAAAGTGGGATTGATACTGTTTTTCATACTAAGAGGAGTCTGTTGATTGGTCAGTCATTGGGTTAATTTGTTTTGCAATATGTTCAAATCAAATCAAACTTTATTTATACAGCACATATCAGACATGGATGCAACACAATGGCTTCACAGGAGAAAATAAACAGAAATATTTAGCACACAAACATAAAATGATTAAAAAAAACTATAATAACAACTTAAAGACTAATGAGCACCCTAAGGAAATGCCGTTGATTAAAATGTTAAAATATCCAACCCAAAATATAAGCTTGTTTTTTAGGAGGGGCTCTGAAACACACTACAGGGGTGTCCACTGAAAGTTGACTAGTAACAACAACTGGGACCTAAAAGACACTCACCATGAGACCCACTAAATCTGCCCAAGAATAGGCAAACAAAATAAAAAACCCCACCAAACTTAAAGACAGGAAGCAAACCAAAAAGGTGGAGCAACTAAAGGTGTTGACTCTCCACATGTATCAAGACAACTGGAGCACTGGGCCAGACACTCTTAAATAGAACCTGGACCAGCTCAGGTGAAACACCTTCCCACTAACGAGATGGACAAGCCAGCACAGGTGTAACACATACTGACTAACGAGGTGACACCAATCAGTGCGTCCTACGTGCTAACGAGCAAGACGTGCTAAAGTCCAACCTCAAAACATAAATGGAAAAACCAAAGCCTGTAACACCTTAAGACAACAAATATATCCTATATTTTTGTTGGAAAAGTTTGCTCACCACCAACAGAAAACAACTTCCATTTCACATGATAATCAACTACAATGATTCACCTTCTACAATATAATCACTGGCTGTCAACAATTAAAAACAAGAAAAAAACACGTATTTCTAAATAATAATATACAATAGTATTATTTTTCTCATTTTTCTTTCTATAGAATCCTAAAACTCACTAGCTTCTAGAACTCTCGTCTTCCTAAAACTCACTAGCTTCTAGAACTCTCGTCATCCTAAAACTCACTAGCTTCTAGAATTCTCGTCCCCTTGGAACGAGCCCAAACAAAACTCATCTCCAATACGGAAAAACGTGCAGTCAAAATAAATAAAGATCCATAGCAACGCACTGACTAAACGCAAAACACAAATCTTATATCCATTTGGGGGGAAATCAGGTTGAATCTGCTAGCTACATTTTGAAGTGGTGCATTTTGATTAAAGTGGGTCACCAACGTGGTAAGTGTAACACAACTCATTTTTTGTTAGTCCCTTTTTATTAAATCTCATAAATAGTAACTCTTCCATTTCAGAGCCTGGATTTTCCCCCTGAGGCTAATATCCATATCATGTTGAAGTCAATAGAACAGGGGACAAACGTTTAGGGTTCTACATTGTGACACTATTAAAATACTCCTTCTACAATGTTAAAACATTCTACATTGTGACATTATATCATTGATATCATGAAACAACTCATTCATGCATTTTCTGATGTTTGATCAGATGTCTTTTACCGGAGAATCTCTTGTCACACTGATCACAGCTATAAGGTTTCTCTCCTGTGTGTGTTCTCTGGTGTTGAGTCAGACCGCTAGATGAAGCAAAACTCTTCCCACATTGACCACATCTATAAGGTTTTTCTCCTGTGTGTTTTTTCTGGTGTTGAGTCAGATGGCTAGATGAAGCAAAACTCTTCCCACATTGACCACATCTATAAGGTTTTTCTCCTGTGTGTGTTCTCTGGTGTTGAGTCAGACCGCTAGATGAAGCAAAACTCTTCCCACATTGACCACATCTATAAGGTTTCTCTCCTGTGTGGATTCTCTGGTGTGCAGTCAGATTTCCAGATTGACCAAAACTCTTCCCACATTGATTACAGCTATAAGGTCTCTCTCCTGTGTGGATTCTCCGATGAATTTTAATGCCTGATGAGTTGAATCTCCTCCCACAGTCAGAGCAGCAGTGAGTTTTCTTCCTTGTGGGTCTCTGCAGGTGTTTCTTGAGGTGTTCTGATCTGGAGCAACTCTTCTCTGCCTCGTCAGCATCATGATGTTGCTGAGGCTCCCCAGAGGGTCCACGATAGTCCCGTATCTCTCCTGTGTGAACAACAAAGTCAGACAGATGGTTAAAGGCCCACAACAGCGGTAATCCACTGTAAAAGGTGATGCCAACAGCGGAGCCATGATGTTGGACAACAATTGACTTCTGTCATGAATATTAAAATTATTTGATATTTGCCTTAAAATGAGCAAGAATAGTCATATTTTGTCTTCTTTTCACATTAGCAGTAACATAGATGATTGTAGGCTAGAAATACGTTATTCATGTTGTTGAAACTCTAAGCAGTGTGCCAGACTACTTTTGGTCTCCAATATAGTCCCCTTTCTGTGTTTGCTAAAATTGCGGGACGAGGGCAATTTGATTGCAGAAACTCCTCCCTGCTAATGAGGAAACCACTAGTTATGGATGTAGTATATCTGGTAATGAGGAAACCACTAGTTATGGATGTACTATATCTGCCTGGAGCAAAAATGGTGAGCAAAGATTTTAGTTTTTCACAATGTATTCTGAATGTGAACGGGGAAAACTCAGGGGAGTAACCTCCATTTACAGGTTGCTTAGGAGTTCATTTCACACTACTTTGGATTATAATTGTAAGGATATTTGAATGTCCTGTTTAATATAATGTTTGCTAAAGCATTAAGAGTTATGTGTAATTATTGAAGAACCGCGTTAATGACAGTATCCATTTGGGTGTTGTCAATAAAGTTAAGATTTTATTGATTTATTTAACCAGGTAGGCCAGTTGAGAACAAGTTCTCCTTTACAACTGCGACCTGGCCAAGATAAAGCAAAGCAGTGCGACACAAACAACACAGAGTTACAAGTGGGATAAACAAACGTACAGTCAATAACACAACAGAAAAATCTATATACAGTGTGTGCAAATGGATTAACCTGTTGGGGATAGGGGGCAGTATTTGCACGGCCGGATAAAAAACGTACCCGATATAATCTGGTTACTACTCCTGCCCAGAAACTAGAATATGCCTATAATTGTTTGATTTGGATAGAAAACACCCTAAAGTTTCTAAAACTGTTTGAATGGTGTCTGTGAGTATAACAGAACTCATTTGGCAGGCCAAAACCTGAGAAGATTCCAAACAGGAAGCGCTCTCTCTGACCATTTCATGGCCTTCTTGATCATCTCTAACCAAAACAGGGGATCTCTGGCATGACGTGACATTTTCTAACGGTCTCAGAAGGCGCCAGAAAGCTGAATGGTGGCTTTGCAGGCCATGGCTGAAAAACATTAGCGCATTTTGTAAGTGGTCGATCAGAGAACAATGAGACTGGAGGCATGTGCACGAGCCGACACCATTTTTACTTTCTCTCTCTTTGAACGAAAACAACGACTCCCGGT
The DNA here is from genome assembly GCF_901001165.1 of Salmo trutta. Classification (NCBI taxonomy): domain Eukaryota; kingdom Metazoa; phylum Chordata; class Actinopteri; order Salmoniformes; family Salmonidae; genus Salmo; species Salmo trutta. The sequence goes on along the minus strand of NW_021822911.1, from coordinate 18,735,074 downwards.
CGGAATATTATCGCTTTTTTTTACGAGAAAAATAGCATAAAAATTGATTTTAAACAGCGGTTGACATGCTTCGAAGTACGGTAATGGAATATTTTGATTTTTTTTGTCACGAAATGCGTTGGGTGCGTCACCCTTCTTTACCCTTCGGATAGTGTCTTGAACGCACGAACAAAACGCCACTATTTGGATATAACTATGGATTATTTGGAACCAAACCAACATTTGTTATTGAAGTAGAAGTCCTGGGAGTGCATTCTGACGAAGACAGCAAAGGTAATCAAACTTTTCTAATAGTAAATCTGAGTTTGGTGAGTACCACACTTGGTGGGTGTCAAAATAGCTAGCCTGTGATGGCCGGGCTATCTACTCAGAATATTGCAAAATGTGCTTTCACTGAAAAGCTATTTTAAAATCGGACATAGCGAGTGCATAAAGGAGTTCTGTATCTATAATTCTTAAAATAATTCTTTTTTTGTGAACGTTTATCGTGAGTAATTTAGTAAATTCACCGGAAGTGTACGGTGGGAATGCTAGTCACATGCTAGTCACTTGCTAATTTAAAAAGCTGGTTTTTGATATAAATATGAACTTGATTGAACAAAACATTACATTTACATTTACATTTAAGTCATTTAGCAGACGCTCTTATCCAGAGCGACTTACAAATTGGTGCATTCACCTATAATATCCAGTAGAACAAACACTTTACAATAGTGCATCTAAATCTTTTAAAGGGGGGGGGGGGGGGTTAGAAGAAGAAGAACATGCATGTATTGTATAACAATGTCCTAGGATTGTCATCTGATGAAGATCATCAAAGGTTAGTGCTGCATTTAGGGGTTGCCACAATGGCGGTGGAACATTTTAGAAAGAGAGGGTCCAGATTGTCTAGCCCAGCTGATTTTTACGGGTCCAGGTTTTGCAACTCTTTCAGAACATCAGCTATCTGAATTTGGGTGAAGGAGAAGCAAGGGAGGCTTGGGGAAGTAGCTGCGGGGGGTGGGGAGCTGTTGGCCGGGGTTGGGTTAGCCAGGAGGAAAGCATGGCCAGCCGTAGAGAAATGCTCGATTATTGTGGAGTTATCGGTGGTGACAGTGTTTCCTAGCCTCAGTGCAGTGGGCAGCTGGGATGAGGTGCTCTTATTCTCCATGGACTTTACAGTGTCCCAAAACTTTTTGGAGTTAGAGCTACGGGATGCAAATTTCTGTTTGAAAAAGCTAGCCTTTGCTTTCCTAACTGACTGTGTATTGGTTCTTGACTTCTCTGGAAAGTTGCATATCGCAGAGACTATTCAATGTTTTTGTGCTGGTCGGGGGCAGTCAGGCCTGGAGTGAACCAAGGGCTATATCTGTTCTTAGTTCTACATTTTTTGAAAGGGGCTTGCTTATTTAAGGTGGTGAGGAAATTATAATGAAAGAAAAATCAGGCATCCTCTACTGACGGGATGAGGTCAAAATCCTTCCAGGATACCCGGGCCAGGTCGATTAGAAAGGCCTGCTTACAGAAGTGTTTTAGGGAGCGTTTGACAGTGATGAGGGTTGGTCGTTTGACCGTGGACCCATAACGGATGCAGTCAACGATCGCTGAGATCCTGATTGAAATCAGCAGAGGTGTATTTGGAGGGCAAGTTGGTCAGGATAATATCTATGAGGGTGCCCATGTTTATGGATTTAGGGTTGTACCTGATGGGTTCCTTGATAATTTGTGTGAGATTGAGGGCATCTAGCTTGGATTGTAGGACGGCCGGGGTGTTAAGCATATCCCAGTTTAGGTCACCTAATAGAACCAACTCTGAAGATAGATAGGGGGCAATCAATTCACATATGGTGTCCAGGGCACACCTGGGAGCTGAGGGGGGTCTATAACAGGCGGCAACAGTGAGAGACTTATTTCTGGAGAGATTCATTTTTAAAATTAGAAGCTCGAACTGTTTGGGCATGGACCTGGGAAGTATGACAGAACTTTGCAGGCCATCTCTGCAGTAGATTGCAACTCCTCTCTTTTGACAGTTCTATCTTGACTGAAAATGTTGTGGTTGGGGATGGAAATTTCAGAATTGTTGCTTGCCTTCCTAAGCCAGGATTCAGACACGGCCAGGACATCACACAGGGCCTGGGTTAACCTCTACATCACCCGAGGAACAGAGGAGTAGGATGAGGGTACGGCTAAAGGCTATCAGAATTGGTTGAATAGTGCGTTGGGAACAGAGAATAAAAGGAGCAGATTTCTGGGCGTGGTAGGATAGATTCAAGGCATAATGTACAGACAGTGGTATGGTAGGATAGATTCAAGGCATAATGTACAGACAGGGTTATGGTAGGGTGCGGGTACAGTGGAGGTAAACCTAGGCATTGAGTGACGATAAGAGAGGTTGCATCTCTGGAGGCACCAGTTATGCTAGGTGAGGTCACCGCATGTGTGGGAGGTGGGACAAAAGAGCTCTCTGAGCCATGTTGAGTAGGACTAGGGGCTCTGCAGTAAAATAAAACAAGGATAACTACCCTAAACATTAGTATACAAGGCATATTGACATTAGAGAGACATAAAGCGAGGCATAAAGCAATCACAGGTGTTGATTGGGAGAGCTAGCTAAGACAACAACGGGTAAGACAACAGTTAATCAGCTAAGACAATAACAGGTAAAATGTCGATGAATGGGCAGAAAGGGTCAGTTAAATACATACGGGGCCTGAGTTCGAGGCTGGGGCCGACAGATAAACAAAACAAACAAAATGGAGTACCGTGATTAATGAACAGTCCAGCAGGCATCAGCTATGTAGCCAAGTGATCATAGGGTTCAGTGAACAGCAATATATGAAACAGGGAAACCATTAGGAAGTCGTTACTACGCTAGCCGGGAGATGCGCCTGGCTTGAGGCTAACTGGTGCTAGCTTCGGGACAAGGGCATTAGCCACTATAGCCACTCCGGTGCAAAGGTCCAGAGCTTACGGCAGGAATCCGGTGATGTAGTGGCTTCTAGTCGTCTTAGTGAAGAATCTGGGAGGCATCAGCTGTGTAGCTGAGTGATCATAGGGTCCACTGAGCAGGCCGGGAGATGCGCCTGGCTCAAGGCTAGCTTCGGGGCTGGGCCACTCGGTGGCAGCTAGCTAGCTGCGATTATCCGGTGTAATGGTCCAGAGCTTACGGCAGGAATATGGTGATGTAGTGGAGAAAAACAGTCCAATATGCTCAGGGTTGATATCGTGCTGTGCAGACTGGCAGGTATTATCCAGGCTAAAAGCGGCTGGTGTCTGAGCTAAAAAGATAAAGACCGCTAGCAGTGGCTAACAATGACTAAATAGCTAGTAGCTAATTAGCTGGTTAGCTTCTGATGGCTAGCTTCTGATGGAGGGTTCTAGCTATAAGGTCTAAAAAAATAGCAGATCCGTATTACATTGGGTGAGGTGTGTTGCCGGAAGGTATATTTAATTGAAAAATTGAAAAAAAGATTGAAATATATTGCAATATATACAAAAAAACATAACATTTACAATAAACACGTCTTACTGCTACGCCATCTTGGATAACAAGATGACTCTCAGTTAAAAACCATAGGATTTAGCAAACTCTGAAATTATTTAGTATATCTGTGACAACGAAAACTGTTTTCCCAGTGTAACATAAGGAGCCACTAAATGATACATAGTTCGACTGCATTTCAGAATACAAAAAAACTGGCCAACAGCAAGATCCCGTATTTAAGTTGAAGTTCATCACATGACAAGGGTAACGTTATGACTATAACTACTGTTCCCTGAAGGAGGGAAACTAGGTACAACATACTATTAAATCCACATGTTATGACTATAACTACTGTTCCCTGAAGGAGGGAAACTAGGTACAACATACAATCAATTCCACGCCTCGCTGGAAGCCCCGCCTTCCACAGGTGATGAGAGTGAGGCTTGGATTTATTCCTTAAATTTAATACCGCTCTTCACCGACCCAGGAAAGGGCGGGACCAAACAGGTGTTGTACCTCGTTTCCCTCCTTCAGGGAAGTGTAATTATAGTCATAAAGTTACACTCCCTTTCAATCAGTCAACATCGGTACAACATACTATGGGGAAATAAAGTCATTCCCCCACCTACCCAAACGGACACTAAATGAAACGGCCCCTGGCAGACCACCCAGACCTGACCCCGCAAGATGCGTCAGTTGTCAATTTATTAATTGTCTTTTGTTTGAAACACTCCTGTCAATGTTGAGTAAGGACGCACACCTGAATACGCATATAGAAGTAGGACTAGTCTACCTGGCCTGTGTGCAAATGTAGGCCTATAAATGTGCCCATTTAGATAGTATTTCCGATTGTCTTAACGCACCACCACTAATGAGTTGGAGCTTCTCAAAGTAATTTTTTCTTCACCTCAAACAGCAAGTAAACAAAGTCTAATCAAAATCATTTGCGAATGACAATAGCTCCTCAAAGTATTTTCGTAAAATATTTCCAGCTCTCGCCCTTTCGATAACCACTCAGCATAAAAAGGGAAAAATGTAATTCTCTGATCCTGTGGAAATGTCATAAAATACCTGATTACTTCTTAGCCTTTGCACAAATAGCCTACAGCTGTGTCTGTCCAGAACTCACTGGAGCAGGAAACTGAGGGTGTAGAATATTTTATACAATGTTGCAAGCTTGCTATCCGAGTTTCACTGACCCAGTTGATAGTTGATATAATGTTTCCAGTTTGTTGTAGACAGGCCATGTGCAGCCAAAGTGATTTCTAGGATATTTATTTTTATCAGGATATTTTCTGCCTGCAGAATGCAATGTTTTTATTTGTTGGCTTTATGTAGGCTATTTTTACATAGTTGACAATGGCAGTAAAAGTTCCTTTTAGATTTGTATAATTTTCATTTAGATTTAGATAGAATGTAGATTAATCATAGACAATAATTTTGAGATACTATTACAAATTAAATGAAACTGTTCCACGAAAATGTGCACGTGAAAATCATAACTGGCACACAGATTTGTAGAAATGGTCAGATAAATTGGCACCAACTGGAAAAGGTTGCCGACTGCTGGTGTAGCCCATTACCAGCTCCCTCCCTCTAGTCAGGTTATAGTGATGACTGGCTCCCTCCCTCTAGTCAGGTTATAGTGATGACTGGCTCCCTCCCTCTAGTCAGGTTATAGTGATGACTGGCTCCCTCCCTCTAGTCAGGTTATAGTGATGACTGGCTCCCTCCCTCTAGTCAGGTTATAGTGATGACTGGCTCCCTCCCTCTAGTCAGGTTATAGTGATGACTGGCTCCCTCCCTCTAGTCAGGTTATAGTGATGACTGGCTCCCTCCCTCTAGTCAGGTTATAGTGATGACTGGCTCCCTCCCTCTAGTCAGGTTATAGTGATGACTGGCTCCCTCCCTCTAGTCAGGTTATAGTGATGACTGGCTCCCTCCCTCTAGTCAGGTTATAGTGATGACTGGCTCCCTCCCTCTAGTCAGGTTATAGTGATGACTGGCTCCCTCCCTCTAGTCAGGTTATAGTGATGACTGGCTCCCTCCCTCTAGTCAGGTTATAGTGATGACTGGCTCCCTCCCTCTAGTCAGGTTATAGTGATGACTGGCTCCCTCCCTCTAGTCAGGTTATAGTGGTGACTGGCTCCCTCCCTCTAGTCAGGTTATAGTGGTGACTGGCTCCCTCCCTCTAGTCAGGTTATAGTGGTGACTGGCTCCCTCCCTCTAGTCAGGTTATAGTGGCGACTGGCTCCCTCCCTCTAGTCAGGTTATAGTGGCGACTGGCTCCCTCCCTCTAGTCAGGTTATAGTGGCGACTGGCTCCCTCCCTCTAGTCAGGTTATAGTGGTGACTGGCTCCCTCCCTCTAGTCAGGTTATAGTGGCGACTGGCTCCCTCCCTCTAGTCAGGTTATAGTGGCGACTGGCTCCCTCCCTCTAGTCAGGTTATAGTGGCGACTGGCTCCCTCCCTCTAGTCAGGTTATAGTGGCGACTGGCTCCCTCCCTCTAGTCAGGTTATAGTGGCGACTGGCTCCCTCCCTCTAGTCAGGTTATAGTGGCGACTGGCTCCCTCCCTCTAGTCAGGTTATAGTGGCGACTGGCTCCCTCCCTCTAGTCAGGTTATAGTGACGACTGGCTCCCTCCCTCTAGTCAGGTTATAGTGACGACTGGCTCCCTCCCTCTAGTCAGGTTATAGTGACGACTGGCTCCCTCCCTCTAGTCAGGTTATAGTGACGACTGGCTCCCTCCCTCTAGTCAGGTTATAGTGACGACTGGCTCCCTCCCTCTAGTCAGGTTATAGTGACGACTGGCTCCCTCCCTCTAGTCAGGTTATAGTGACGACTGGCTCCCTCCCTCTAGTCAGGTTATAGTGACGGCTGGCTCCCTCCCTCTAGTCAGGTTATAGTGACGGCTGGCTCCCTCCCTCTAGTCAGGCTATAGTGACGGCTGGCTCCCTCCCTCTAGTCAGGTTATAGTGACGGCTGGCTCCCTCCCTCTAGTCAGGTTATAGTGACGGCTGGCTCCCTCCCTCTAGTCAGGTTATAGTGACGGCTGGCTCCCTCCCTCTAGTCAGGTTATAGTGACGGCTGGCTCCCTCCCTCTAGTCAGGTTATAGTGACGACTGGCTCCCTCCCTCTAGTCAGGTTATAGTGACGACTGGCTCCCTCCCTCTAGTCAGGTTATAGTGACGACTGGCTCCCTCCCTCTAGTCAGGTTATAGTGACGACTGGCTCCCTCCCTCTAGTCAGGTTATAGTGACGACTGGCTCCCTCCCTCTAGTCAGGTTATAGTGACGACTGGCTCCCTCCCTCTAGTCAGGTTATAGTGACGACTGGCTCCCTCCCTCTAGTCAGGTTATAGTGACGACTGGCTCCCTCCCTCTAGTCAGGTTATAGTGACGACTGGCTCCCTCCCTCTAGTCAGGTTATAGTGACGACTGGCTCCCTCCCTCTAGTCAGGTTATAGTGACGACTGGCTCCCTCCCTCTAGTCAGGTTATAGTGACGACTGGCTCCCTCCCTCTAGTCAGGTTATAGTGACGACTGGCTCCCTCCCTCTAGTCAGGTTATAGTGACGACTGGCTCCCTCCCTCTAGTCAGGTTATAGTGACGACTGGCTCCCTCCCTCTAGTCAGGTTATAGTGACGACTGGCTCCCTCCCTCTAGTCAGGTTATAGTGACGACTGGCTCCCTCCCTCTAGTCAGGTTATAGTGACGACTGGCTCCCTCCCTCTAGTCAGGTTATAGTGACGACTGGCTCCCTCCCTCTAGTCAGGTTATAGTGACGACTGGCTCCCTCCCTCTAGTCAGGTTATAGTGACGACTGGCTCCCTCCCTCTAGTCAGGTTATAGTGACGACTGGCTCCCTCCCTCTAGTCAGGTTATAGTGACGACTGGCTCCCTCCCTCTAGTCAGGTTATAGTGACGACTGGCTCCCTCCCTCTAGTCAGGTTATAGTGACGACTGGCTCCCTCCCTCTAGTCAGGTTATAGTGACGACTGGCTCCCTCCCTCTAGTCAGGTTATAGTGACGACTGGCTCCCTCCCTCTAGTCAGGTTATAGTGACGACTGGCTCCCTCCCTCTAGTCAGGTTATAGTGACGACTGGCTCCCTCCCTCTAGTCAGGTTATAGTGACGACTGGCTCCCTCCCTCTAGTCAGGTTATAGTGACGACTGGCTCCCTCCCTCTAGTCAGGTTATAGTGACGACTGGCTCCCTCCCTCTAGTCAGGTTATAGTGACGACTGGCTCCCTCCCTCTAGTCAGGTTATAGTGACGACTGGCTCCCTCCCTCTAGTCAGGTTATAGTGACGACTGGCTCCCTCCCTCTAGTCAGGTTATAGTGACGACTGGCTCCCTCCCTCTAGTCAGGTTATAGTGACGACTGGCTCCCTCCCTCTAGTCAGGTTATAGTGACGACTGGCTCCCTCTAGTCAGGTTATAGTGACGACTGGCTCCCTCTAGTCAGGTTATAGTGACGACTGGCTCCCTCTAGTCAGGTTATAGTGACGACTGGCTCCCTCTAGTCAGGTTATAGTGACGACTGGCTCCCTCTAGTCAGGTTATAGTGACGACTGGCTCCCTCTAGTCAGGTTATAGTGACGACTGGCTCCCTCTAGTCAGGTTATAGTGACGACTGGCTCCCTCTAGTCAGGTTATAGTGACGACTGGCTCCCTCTAGTCAGGTTATAGTGACGACTGGCTCCCTCTAGTCAGGTTATAGTGACGACTGGCTCCCTCTAGTCAGGTTATAGTGACGACTGGCTCCCTCTAGTCAGGTTATGTTGACGACTGGCTCCCTCCAGTCAGGTCACGTTGACCACTGGCTCCCTCCAGTCAGGTCACGTTGACGACTGGCTCCCTCCAGTCAGGTCACGTTGACGACTGGCTCCCTCCAGTCATTTGTGTGTTTTAATTATTTAATCAAATAGCATGCTTAAAGCATCAGACAAGTTCAGTACATATAGTTGATTTTATGAAAACACATGGGGCGATTTGTAGAAAGAACAGATGACTCTTGGTTGACCAAGATTTATTTTAGTTGGGGACAGCACTAGAACATGATTTTGGGGCTCCCGAGTGGCGCAGCGGACACTGCATCTCAGTGCTTGAGGCTTCACTACAGACACCCTGGTTCAAATCCAGGCTGTATCACAACCGGCCGTGATTTGGAGTCCCATAGGGCGGCGCACAATTGGCCCAGCGTTGTCCGGGGTAGGCAGTCATTGTAAATAAGAATTTGTTCTTAACTGACTTGCCTAGTTAAATAAAGGTTACATTTAAATACATTTAAAAAATAGAGTTTCATGACAAACCATTTTTTACAAATCCGGCAAGGCACCAATTTTGAGAAGGGTTTAAAACAAAGGTTTCAAACCAATTCATGAATGTAACTGAATCTAGGTATGTCTTGCCTTTAATGTAATGGCATGAAAAACAATTGGCTGAATATTATACAATGACTTATCAACAGCTCTAATAATTTGCCTCCACAGGAAATCTACACTGGCAGTTATAGAATATACTATATATCCTAGAAACCTGGTTAAACTATCATTATGACATCATGGATGAATTCTAGAATATACTATCTATCCTAGAAACCTGGTTAAACTATCATTATGACATCATGGATGAATTCTAGAATATACTATATATCCTAGAAACCTGGTTAAACTATCATTATGACATCATGGATGAATTCTAGAATATACTATATATCCTAGAAACCTGGTTAAACTATCATTATGACATCCTGGATGAATAAATTTGAGTGGTTACACTCCTCCTTCCCCCATCCCTCAGCTGTTTACCAAACCAAGCCTCTGGGCAGCCGTTTTGTTACTGTTGAAAAAACCCACACAACCCAGCAATCTGCAGTTCATACAATAACAAAGCTGTCATTCCACCACTGTTTTGGTTATAAGATGACTCTGGGGTTGGAGAAATGTAACTACTTTCAAATTCATAGACAGACCTATGGATGCAAGGACTGACAAGCCATGATATCAACATTATAGTTTTAACTATGTTGAGGCTATACAGTGTTGGTTTACATTTCTAAACATTGGAGTAAAAAAAAGCTTATTTGGGGTTCTGATGGGGTACAACAGTTGAACTAAGCTCATGAGGCATGTGTTATATTCTTCAACAATCAATGGCTATAAATTAATAATTTAAAAGTCACAATATGGATGTAGCTATTGCATATTTCCGCTTTAACACCACACATCAGTAAAACAACTGCAGAGTTTGTGCCTCTGTATTTAAGACAGTACTTACTAGTGTTAATCAGGGAACGGTTTCTCAAAACCATCTTATGGCTAAGTTCACCGTTAGAACCATTGGACGCCTTAAGATGCGTTTGGGAAACCGGGCCCAGATATCCAGTTTCCTCCTTTATCGATGTGACAGTCATCTCCCCCTCTTCCTCTTTCACTCCATAAACTGCATCCTCCTCTTCTTTTACTGTAACATCCTCCTCCTCTTTCACTCTGAACGCGTCTATTTCTTCTTTCACAGTAACGGCCTCACCCTCTACTTCTTGTTTTACTGTGATGTCCTCATCTTCTTTAGCAGGAGGAGAGTAGCTCAGTGACCGCATGGTCGGGATGTTAGCTAGCTAGGCTAATGCTAACTTAACCAGCCCGCTAGCTGAATAATAACAACAACACCGTAAATATGAAATTAAATCGGAGGACTAACTAGACGACAGAAGTGGGTTTAAAACACAGTGGCTAATATACACTAACGCGTCTAATGAGCTTTATCGGTTCGGCTATTGTGTCTAGCAAGCTACCGAGGAGGCTGAATAACTGTTGCTACTGTTGAAAGAAGAGTTCCGTCCACTACATTATACGTCACACCAACAGCATTACGTTAAATTCCCAGACCGCCATCTGCTGACTGGAGTGGGTAACGCAGTTGAGTAAAATGTTAATTTTGTCAGACAAAAAGTTAAAGGGTAGGAATAAGGAACATCGCTGGTCCTAAAATATTCATTAGCCCCCCCCCCTAAATAAATCAATATCAGTCAATATATTTTTTCTGTGATTTACTTTTTTTCGTCAACCGTTCCATCGCATCTTAAACTTCTTACCAGGCCGGCACTAGGACCGGGGGAGGCTGCTGCTGCACTAGTGACTGTTAGACTTTCTTCAGAAATACTAGGAGAGAGGGGTACCCCTACACAGAACTGAACTGGATCAAAGATGGAGGACAGAAATACTAGGAGAGAGGGGTACCCCTACACAGAACTGATCTGGATCAAAGATGGTGGACAGAAATACTAGGAGATAGGGGTACCCCTACACAGAACTGAACTGGGTCAAAGATGGCGGACAGAAACACTAGGAGAGAGGGGTACCCCTACACAGAACTGAACTGGATCAAAGATGGAGGACAGAAATACTAGGAGAGAGGGGTACCCCTACACAGAACTGAACTGGGTCAAAGATGGAGGACAGAAATACTAGGAGAGAGGGGTACCCCTACACAGAACTGAACTGGATCAAAGATGGCTGACAGAAAAACTAGGAGAGAGGGGTACCCCTACACAGAACTGATCTGGATCTAAGATGGAGGACAGAAATACTAGGAGAGAGGGGTACCCCTACACAGAACTGATCTGGATCTAAGATGGAGGACAGAAATACTAGGAGAGAGGGGTACCCCTACACAGAACTGAACTGGATCTAAGATGGAGGACAGAAATACTAGGAGAGAGGGGTACCCCTACACAGAACTGATCTGGATCAAAGATGGAGGACAGAAACACTAGGAGAGAGGGGTACCCCTACACAGAACTGATCTGGATCAAAGATGGCGGACAGAAATACTAGGAGAGAGAGGTACCCCTACACAGAACTGAACTGGATCAAAGATGGTGGACAGAAATGCTAGGAGAGAGGGGTACCCCTACACAGAACTGATCTGGATCAAAGATGGCGGACAGAAATACTAGGAGAGAGGGGTACCCCTACACAGAACTGATCTGGATCAAAGATGGAGGACAGAAATGCTAGGAGAGAGGGGTACCCCTACACAGAACTGATCTGGATCAAAGATGGCGGACAGAAATACTAGGAGAGAGGGGTACCCCTACACAGAACTGAACTGGATGAAAGATGGCAGACAGAAATACTAGGAGAGAGGGGTACCCCTACACAGAACTGAACTGGATCAAAGATGGAGGACAGAAATACTAGGAGAGAGGGGTACCCCTACACAGAACTGATCTGGATCAAAGATGGCGGACAGAAATACTAGGAGAGAGGGGTACCCCTACACAGAACTGAACTGGATCAAAGATGGAGGACAGAAATACTAGGAGAGAGGGGTACCCCAACACAGAACTGAACTGGATCAAAGATGGCGGACAGAAATACTAGGAGAGAGGGGTACCTCTTCACAGAACTGAACTGGATCAAAGATGGCGGACAGAAATACTAGGAGAGAGGGGTACCCCTACACAGAACTGAACTGGATCAAAGATGGTGGACAGAAATACTAGGATGGAAGCAAATGTAAGGGATTATAACGTCATAACGAATCATGCAGAAACATGTACAGTTGACAGGAATGTTAGTTAGCTGGGCTAGCTTTATGGGTGTTGTGACATGAGTATGTAATTGTAATTCTGGTTGTTTTAGGGACTCCTGAAAGAACCAGCAAACCAGGCGGGCGTTTTGTGAAACAGTGGATGTATAGAATCTAGCTAGCTGAAGAATGTACTGCAAATTGAATGTACAATTGTGTAAGCTTGCCTTGCTGATATTTGCCATGCAGATAGATGAAATAACGTAGCTAGCTATGTTCTTGCTTATTGTGCAGTGGATGGTTAAAATACATGTATGCCTATGGATGTGTAGCTAGCTATCTAGCCGATCTGTGTATGGACCCAAACGTTTGGTATACTTATTAGTTCAGAACCTATGAACCTCAGCTATCATAGCCAGTTGTATCAACTTCAAAACAACCTGAATGACATTAATGAAGCCTATGGATTGAGTAGAATATAATATCATGTTGTGCCAAGGATGCAAGTCGTATATACATGTAGTTATTACCATGCATGAGATCCCCACATTGTAGCCTGTACATTTAATATATTCACTGATCATGTACTCTACCTTGGCAAAAAAAGGTGCAATTTAGGTATGAATGTCTTTGAGATTATTTTTCAGTCATATCCAATACCATGAGTATCAAATTCCAGTCTTTGAATGACGCTGTGTCTGCATGTATGGATTACAATTATACACTTCAACAGTGTTTACCAATCTTGGTCCTGGGACATCAATGGTTACACATTGTAACTAATAGACTAGAAACAGGATTTAACTAGTTAATTCATATATACAGAAATATAATGTTAAAAAAACAGTACACTACACTTCCTATGCATCATGTAAATACTCTAACACTGGTTCATCTCAATATCTAATGTCCTTCATCTGCATTGATCTGATAAACACAGGATAGGTGGAGTATTTCATCACATTACACTTCATTTCAACCAGTAGAGAATGTGAAACACTTTATTGAAAAGCTCATTATCCAAGTGTTATAAATACAAGTTCAATCTGTCCTTCAATGCACATCTGTTGTGCATTATAAAAACAGAGGAAGAAAGAGGAGGTGGTGAGAGAGGTGTAAAAGACAGAAAGGGAAAGAGGTAAGCACATAGGAGCAGGGAAGGCAGCACATGATTAATGAATCACAGTGCTACATAAATATTCTCTCAGTTCATCACAATTACATAATAGTGTCTCTCGTCGGCCCAAAGGTTCTTAAAAGCAGGTGAGGTGGCGATGATGGGACTGGGGGTTGGCATCCTCTCACATCAAAACATATCTGCAGACGAGAGACAGATGGAGAGAGAGAGCATGTTTAAACCTTGTGTTTATATTTTTTATTCTAACATTGTTAGTCATCAATCAGGAGGTGAAATAAAAACTGACCTTGGATCATTAATTCTGGGACTACTGCATCTCTATCTGTATTTCAATGTAAAGCATCTCTTTAATAATACTTCCTGTTGACCTGACCAGGTTACCTCTCATCTCTGATCATGCTGTGCCCTCTATGTAGCCAGTTCAGATGCAGGAGGGGTTCACCGACACAGCTGATATAACCTAGAGGATTTTGGGAGAAGGGGAGAGAGGGATGAAGTGAAGGAGAGAGACTGTTATTGAGAAAATAAGGTAGTTAAAGCGACAGTGTTCAACAGGAATCTCTGTGTGGCCTCACCTGGTGTCCACACCACACTAAGTGGCTGCAGAGTACTTTATGCTGAAAAACATGAACGGACCCACAAGGACAAACAATACAGTGTAGTTATAGAAATAATGAAGTGTCTTACTATTCTCCATGGTTGGCCCTCTTGCCTATTCTTTGATGGTGGAAGGATCCACAGTTATACACCTGAACCTGCTTACTGCACAACACAATCCATCGATCAGATTGATACATGAGTGTGTAGGTGTGGGTCATAGGGTGTCTAATTGTTCTACATTTTTTTCAATATGGATGATTTAAAGTAGCCTGTTTTGTTTTCGCACAGACATCACACCCTTACCTACACAGCACCCTCACCTGAGAAGTAGAAATCAAAGGGAGAGAAACTGTGAATTCAATAACTGCAGTTGACATAGCTAAGTAAATGGAAGAATACTCTTATTGCAATGTGAATGGCTCTTAAAAGAGCCTTTGGTTGTGCATAGTGTAGTCTATGGTGTTGCCAGGGAACAGCACCCTCTTTGAAGAAGTAGGAGGTGAAGATCTCCTGCACACGGATTGCCTCTCTTGCTGCGTTGTTGGACCCCATCCTTGAAACATCCTGCAGAGCAGCAGACTCCTCCTCTGGCACACGGCGGCGAGCTGCAGATCCCCTCCTGGTCCTCGTGTCCATCCTCATGAAGTTACGCAGGACACAGGTAGCCTTCACACACCTGAATTCCTCCAGGAGGCAGTCCCAGATGACCCTGGTCACCCAACCTTGCAGTGCCCTACACGGTAACTGTAGGCAATCGTTTTGAAGGAATCTCCAGTTACAAGGTATCTGTAGGAATATGGAAGACAATGTAATTATTAGACTGTTACATCACCAGGTCATTGTGGATTACTGAAGTATAATATCACTGATAACAAATCATGATAACATTGGATTGATAGACAGATGGGCACACATATGTACATGCGTAGCATGTGACAATAACAGGATCATATCAAGGATGGCATCACAAATGAATACATGAATACCACGTGAAGCTTGATAATGAGTTGATCATTTGAATCAGCTGTGCAGTGTGAAGGCAAAAACAACAATGTGCCCCTCTGAGTCCCCAGGACTGAGAACCACTGCTCTTCATTGGGACCTCTTCATATGTAGACTGGCTTTCATAGAGCTCTTTATCTGAGGACAGAAAACCTCACAAGAAACAGACTTCATTATAGTCAAATTACACCACACTGAATATTATGTTACTATTATCTCTGTCCTCACTTCTAGGGACAGGAACTACACAAAAGTACCTACCCTATCCAGAATAGCCTCCTCTCACTGACAGTTGGGGCTGCTATCCTTTCACCCTCCTCCATGGCTGTTAGCTAGCTACCTACAAATGCATTTGGAGTTTGTTTTTTACAGTGATAAATACATCAAGACAGCTAGCTAATAAGAAGTTAGGTAGCTGGCGATATTTAATTCTATCTAGCTATCTATCTATACAGTATTTGAAGTTGGCTAGATAGCTCATTTAGCAGCTTATTTGAGTTAGCCTGCACTGTAGCTAGTTAGCTAATAATATATCGTTTTTTTACATTTTCAAAATCTATTTACTTACTTGAATAGGTTCTCCCAGCCATGTGGACAACTGGAAACAGGGCAGTAAAGTTTGTCACCAGAGCGTTTTAGAGGATATTACTATTGAACTATGTACCCATTTAATAACCAGACCTTCATACAAACTTGCTCTGCTGAATTCTTGATGGAGTCACAATGGGCGGCCTAAGAGGCATCTAGTCCATCTGCTGACTGGACGCAGTTCAGTAAAATGTACATTTTATCTTCAGACAACAAGTTAAAGGGGTCAAATACTTATTTCACTCATTAAAATGCAAATCAATTTATAACATTTTTGACATGCGTTTTTCAGGATTTTTTGTTGTTGTTATTCTGTCTCTCACTGTTCAAATAAACCTACAATTAAAATGATAGACTGATCATTTCTTTGTCAGTGAAAGTGTAAGTGGGCAAACGTACAAAATCAGCAGGGGATCAAATACTTTCCCCCCCCACTGTATCTCAGTCTATGCTGCTCTGACATTGTTTATCCATATATTTATATATTCCTTATTCCATTCCTTTACTTAGATATGTGTGTATTAGGTATTTGTTGTGAAATTGTTAGATATTACTTGTTAGATATTGCTGCACTGTGGGAACTAGAAGGACAAGCATTTCACTACACCCGCAATAACATCTGCTGAACACCTGTATGTGACCAACAACATTTGATTTGATTTATGAAGGTAATTGGTATATAATGTACTTTTCCCCACTCATTCACCCCATCTCTTTACATTGCTTATTTATATACAGTGGCCTGACTGCATCCAGACTGTCAAAGGCCCATCCTGGTAGATCTGAACCTAATGCAGCTTGGAGTGATCAGATGACAGAAGTCACATTTAGGTGCCAGGTGTAACTGAGGCCATAGATGCTCCATATCCATTACTTTGAGTGTTTTATATAATATGCCTAAATGTGTTTCTGTGTTGCAGGGACAGTCAATAAATGGAACAGCAAGGCCACAGAACATGACATAAGCAGAGCTGTGGGAGACCACCTCAAGCCCCTGGTAGAGCCGGGGGTGGTGTTTACCACTCCACCACGCCTTCAGCAGGCTGGAAAAGCGGGATTGATACTGTTTTTCATACTAAGAGGGACCAAGAGTCTGTTGATTGGTCAGTCATTGGGTTCATTATATGTTCAAATAAAATCAAGCTTGATTCATACAGCACATTTCAGACATGGATGCAACAAAATGGCTTCACAGGAAAAATATTTTAAAAAACATTGAAAATAAACAGAAATATTTAGTACACAACAAACATAAGAGGATAAAAAACAGAAGACTAAACTGAAAGACTAATGAGCACCCTATGGAAATGCCATTGATTAAAATGTTAATTGGATGCAATATCCAACCCAAAATATAAGCTTGTTTTTTAGGAGGGGCTCTGAAAGACACTATGGGGGTGTCCACTGGAAGTTGACTAGTAACAACAACTGGGACCTAAAAGACACCCACCATAAGACCCACTAAATCTGCCCAAGAAGAGACAAACAAAAGAAAAACCCACACCAAACTTAAAGACAGAAAACAAACCAAAAAGGTGGAGACTCTCCACATGTATCAAGACAACTGGAGCACTGGGCCAGACACTCTTAAATAGAACCTGGACCAGCTCAGGTGAAACACCTTCCCACTAACGAGATGGACAAGCCGGTGTAACACATACTGACTAACGAGGTGACACCAATCAGTGCGTCCTACGTGCTAACGGGCTAGACGTGCTAACGGGCTAGACGTGCTAACGGGCTAGACGTGCTAAATGTGCTAACGAGCTAGACGTGCTAACGAGCTAGACGTGCTAACGAGCTAGACGTGCTAACGAGCTAGACGGGCTAACGAGCTAGACGTGCTAACGAGCTAGACGTGCTAACGAGCTAGACGTGCTAAAGTCCAACCTCAAAACATAAATGGAAAAACCAAAGCCTGTAACACCTTAAGACAACAAATATATCCTATATTTTTGTTGGAAAAGTTTGCTCACCACCAACAGAAAACAACTTCCATTTCACATTATAATCAACTACAATGATTCACCTTCACCAATATAAACATGGGGTCTACTGGATGTCAACAATTAAAAACTTGAAAAAAACACGTATTTCTAAATAATAATATACAATAGGATTATTTGTTTCTCCTTTTTCTTTCTATAGAATCCTAAATCCCACTAGCTTCTAGAACTCTCATCTTCCTAAAACTCACTAGCTTCTAGAACACTCGTCTTCCTAAAACTCACTAGCTTCTAGAACTCTCCTCTTTCTAAATCCCACTAGCTTCTAGAACTCTCGTCTCCTTGGAACGAGCCCAAACAAAACTCATCTCCGATACGGAAAAACATGCAGTCAAAATAAATAAAGATACATGGCAACGCACTGGCTAAACGAAAAACACAAATCTTATATCCATTTGGGGGGAAATCAGGTTGAATCTGCTCTACAAACTAACACAACAAAACAAAAAACACTTGGAAATAGAGATATCTTTTACCTCACTGGTTAGAGGACAACCTGCAGAAGAAATCCAGCTACATTTTGGAGTGATGCATTTAAATGTAGGGGTCGCTAAACAAAGGAACACAACACTTATTTGTCATAACTCATCGATATCATATTGAAATCAATTGTGCCGAGAGGAGGGAGATGAGGTTGCACGTCCTGTTAAAACTAAAAGCTCAAAAACCACACGGAATCTGGGAATAATGTGTACATCCCTGGTTAGAGGACAATTTGTAGAAAACAGCTAGATACATTTTGAAGTGTTGCATTTTGATTCCAGTGGGTCACCAACGTGGTAAGTGTAACACAGCTCTTTTGTTGTTAGTCACTTTTTATTAAATCACATAAATAGTAACTCTTCCATTTCAGAGCCTGGATTTTCCCCCTGAGGCTAATATCCATATCATGTTGAAATCAATAGAACAGGGGACAAACGTTTAGGGTTCTACATTGTGATATCATTAAAATACTCCTTCTACAATGTTAAAACATTCTACATTGTGACATTAATTCATTGATATCCCGAAATAACTCCATGTATTTTCTGATGTTTGATCAGAGAGCTTTTATCAAAGTATCTCTTGTCACACTGATCACAGCTATAAGATTTATCTCCTGTGTGTGTTCTCTTGTGTGATTTCAGGCCACCTGACTGTGTAAAACTCTTCCCACATTGACCACAGCTATACGGTTTCTCTCCTGTGTGTGTTCTCTGGTGTAGAGTCAGATTGCTTGATGCAGCAAAACTCTTTCCACATTGATCACAGTTATAAGGTTTCTCTCCTGTGTGTGTTCTCTGGTGTAATGTCAGCTGGCCAGATTGAACAAAACTCTTCCCACATTGAGTACAGCTATAAGCTTTCTCTCCTGTGTGTCTTCTCTGGTGCACTGTCAGATCTGTAGATTGAACAAAACTCTTCCCACATTGAGTACAGCTATAACGTTTCTCTCCTGTGTGTATTCTCTGGTGCACTCTCAGATCTGTAGATTGAACAAAACTCTTCCCACATTGACCACAGCTATAAGGTTTCTCTCCTGTGTGTGTTCTCTGGTGCGATGTCAGATGGCCAGATTGAACAAAACTCTTCCCACATTGATCACAGCCATAAGATTTCTCTCCTGTGTGTATTCTCTGATGTAGAGTCAGCTGGCCAGATTGAACAAAACTCTTCCCACATTGAGTACAGCTATAAGGTTTCTCTCCTGTGTGTATTCTCATGTGTTTCGTTAGACCACTAGAGTCAGTAAAACTCTTCCCACATTGACCACAGCTATAAGATTTCTCTCCTGTGTGTATTCTCTGGTGCACTCTCAGACCTGTAGATTGAACAAAACTCTTCCCACATTCACCACAGCAATACGATTTCTCTCCTGTGTGTGTTCTCTGATTAATTTTAATGCCTGATGAGGTGAATCTCTTCCCTGTGGATCTCTGCTGGTGTTTATTGAGGTGTTCTGATCTGGAGAGACTCATCTCTGCCTCGTCAGCATCATGAGGTTGTTGAGGTTCCTCAGAGGACCCACGACTGTCCCGCCTCTCTCCTGTGTGAACAACAAAGTCAGACAGATGGTTAAAGTCCCACAACAGCAGAAATCCACTGTTTATTTGAGGTAAAAGGTGATGCCCAGATCATACCCATGAAGTTATACAACTGATGTCTGTTAAATTATTTGACCATTAAGACAGTCAACTTAGCAACAATCATATTTTGTCTTGTTTTCAAATTAGTAGTAACTAGAAATAAGTTATTAAAGTTGTTGAAACCCTAAGCAATGTGCCAGACAACTTTTGGTCTCCAATATAGGACAATTTCTGTGTTTGCTAAAATTGCGGCACGAGGGCGATGCACACTGTTCGGTCAGTTGTAGAAACACCTCCCTGCAATTGAGGAAACCGCTAGTTATGGATGTAGTATATCTGGTAATGAGGAAACCGCTAGTTATGGATGTAGTATATCTGGTAATGAGGAAACCGCTAGTTATGGATGTAGTATATCTGGTAATGAGGAAACCGCTAGTTATGGATGTAGTATATCTGGTAATGAGGAAACCGCTAGTTATGGATGTAGTATATCTGGTAATGAGGAAACCACTAGTTATGGATGTAGTATATCTGGTAATGAGGAAACCACTAGTTATGGATGTAGTATATCTGGTAATGAGGAAACCACTAGTTATGGATGTAGTATATCTGGTAATGAGGAAACCACTAGTTATGGATGTAGTATATCTGGTAATGAGGAAACCACTAGTTATGGATGTAGTATATCTGGTAATGAGGAAACCACTAGTTATGGATGTAGTATATCTGGTAATGAGGAAACCACTAGTTATGGATGTAGTATATCTGGTAATGAGGAAACCACTAGTTATGGATGTAGTATATCTGGTAATGAGGAAACCACTAGTTATGTATGTAGTGTATCTGGTAATGAGGAAACCACTAGTTATGGATGTAGTATATCTGGTAATGAGGAAACCACTAGTTATGGATTTAGAATATCTGGTAATGAGGAAACCACTAGTTATGGATGTAGTATATCTGGTAATGAGGAAACCACTAGTTACGGATGTAGTATATCTGGTAATGAGGAAACCACTAGTTATGGATATAGTATATCTGGTAATGAGGAAACCACTAGTTATGGATGCAGTATATCTGCCTGGAGCAAAAATGGTGAGCGAAGATTTTCGTTTTTCACAAGGCATTCTGAATATTACAGCACAAGATCAGGAGTGCTACTCAAGGAAACTCACATTAAGCTCTGTGTCTATTCACTAATTCACCACCGTGGGGGAAAACTCAGGGGAGTTCTCATAGGCTGACAGCAAAATTTGCCTCCTTTTCCAGGTTGCTTATGAGTGCATTTCACATTACTTTGGATTCAAATTGTAAGGCTCGCTTGAATCACCTGCTTAATATGTTTGTGTTATTGTCGCAAATCAACTACTTTATACTTAAAAAACACTTCAACCAGTAAAATGCTCTTTGGCAAGTTTTTCCATCAGCCTGACAATGAGGGTTTGTACATCAAGTGTATGCCAAATTGGCCCATAACTTCACCTAACAACAACACAGACCTACTGTAGGACCCATAGCTTCCCCTAACAATAACATAGACCTACTGTAGGACCCATAACTTCACCTAATAACAACATAGACCTACTGTAGGACCCATAACTTCACCTAACAATAACATAGACCTACTGTAGGACCCATAACTTCACCTAACAACAACACAGACCTACTGTAGGACCCATAACTTCACCTAATAACAACATAGACCTACTGTAGGACCCATAACTTCACCTAACAACAACATAGACCTACTGTAGGACCCATAACTTCACCTAATAACAACATAGACCTACTGTAGGACCCATAACTTCACCAAACAACATAGACCTACTGTAGGACCCATAACTTCACCTAACAACAACACAGACCTACTGTAGGACCCATAACTTCACCTAACAATAACATAGACCTACTGTAGGACCCATAACTTCACCTAACAACAACACAGACCTACTGTAGGACCCATAACTTCACCTAATAACAACATAGACCTACTGTAGGACCCATAACTTCACCTAACAATAACATGGACCTACTATAGGACCCATAACTTCACCTAACAATAACATAGACCTACTGTAGGACCCATAACTTCACCTAACAACAACATAGACCTACTGTAGGATCCATAACTTCACCTAACAACATAGACCTACTGTAGGACCCATAACTTCACCTAACAATAACATAGACCTACTGTAGGACCCATAACTTCACCTAACAACAACACAGACCTAGGACTATATATTTTATAATTCAGGTGAAACAAGGAAACTAAAATGTCTTTGTCATGACATTTCATAACCTGATCACCAGATAATTTTGTGAATAATCCCACTTGGCTACTCTGTAATGTGTTGTCATTCTAAATGTCCTGAATAAAGGAAAATAGCTCTGTGTGTTGTACAATAGCCTGTCCATCAAGGAACAGTCCTCTACACATTATGAACTAAGTATCTCTGTGTCCAAACAGACTAACGAGACAATACTATAAATCAACCAGACAATAACACATTATAAACATCAATTTGTTAGGGATGTTGGATCCAACGTGGAGCACGGCATAACTGTCTTTACCAGAGTAATGAATGAAGAAGCACTTTGGTTGTTGTTGCATGTCGTGATGTTTGTCATGTGACTGTCATTCAGAAAATGATTTCCTGGATCAGCTGATGATAGTTGAACATGTGACTAACTAAACAGTATTATGTGTAATTATTGAAGAATCGCGTTAATTACAGTATCCATTTGGGTGTCAATAAAGTTAAAGTGACTCTTGGTTAGAACCACTGGATTTAGCAAACTGAAATGATTTACGATTTATTTATTTTCCTACAGGGAACAGTAATTATAGTCATAAAGTTACACTCCCTTTCAGTCGGTCAACTTCGGTACAACATACTATGGGAAAATACAATCATTCCCCAACTGACCCAAACAGATACTAAATGAAACGGCCCCTGGCAGACCACCCAGACCTGACACCGCAAGATATGTCAGTTTTGTCAATTTATTCATTGTCTTTTGTTTGAAACACTCCTGTCAATGTTGAGTAAGGACGCACACCTAATTACACATATAGAAGTAGGACTAGTCTACCTAGTTACACATATAGAAGTAGGACTAGTCTACCTGGTTACACATATAGAAGTAGGACTAGTCTACCTGGTTACACATATAGAAGTAGGACTAGTCTACCTGGCCTGTGTGTAAATGTAGGCCTATAAATGTGCCCATTTGTGGATGTCTGATAGTATTTCTGATTGTCTTAATGCACCACCACTAATGAGTTGGAGCTTCTCAAAGTAATTTTTTCTTCATTTTCAAACAACACGTAAACAAAGTCTAATCAAAATCATGAGGGGCTTTGCACAAACAGCTGTGTCTGTCCCAAACTCACTGGAGCAGGAAACTGAGGGCCTAGAATATTTAGTAAAAAGATTTAGTAAAAAAAAAAATCAAGTAAAAAAAAAATCACACATTAGTTCAACAACTGCAGAGTTTGTGTCCCTGTTTTATTTGATAGTACTCACTGTATTTACTGGTGTTAATCAGATCAATGTCCCTGTTTTATTAGATAGTACTCACTGTATTTACTGGTGTTAATCAGATCAATGTCCCTGTTTTATAAGATAGTACTCACTGTATTTACTGGTGTTAATCAGATCAATGTCCCTGTTTTATTAGAGGGTACTCACTGTATTTACTGGTGTTAATCAGATCAATGTCCCTGTTTTATTAGATAGTACTCACTGTATTTACTGGTGTTAATCAGATCAATGTCCCTGTTTTATAAGATAGTACTCACTGTATTTACTGTTGTTAATCAGATCAATGTCCCTGTTTTATTAGATAGTACTCATTGTATTTACTGGTGTTAATCAGATCAATGTCCCTGTTTTATAAGATAGTACTCACTGTATATACTGGTGTTAATCAGATCTCCAGTCTTCTCTTCTTCGTCCTCCTCTAATGTGACAGTAATCTCCCCCTCTTCATCCTTCATTCCAAAAACGTCTTCATCTTCTTTCACTTCATCCTCCACTCCAAAAACTGCATCTTCCTCTTCTTTCACTGTAACGTCTTTCTCTTCTTCTTTCACGGTAACAGCCTCACACTCTACTTGTTTTTGTATTGTAACAGCCTCCTCTTCCTCCTCCTCTTTCACCAGAGCTTCTTTCTCCGTCCAGCAGACCTCTTCTTTAACAGGAGGAGTAGCTTAGTGAACTCATGGTCGGAGATAATAGCTAGTTAGCATTAGCGACTAGACTAGTGCTAATTTAACCAGCCAGCTAGTTCTTACAACGTAAATATTAAATTAAATGGGGTAGCTAGTTGTTTCCACATAAGTATGTTTAAAGCAAAATGGCAATTAAACCACGAAATTGTCTAAAGAACTTGATTGTGCCGACTTTGTTGGCTAGCGAGCTACCGAGGTGGCTGCAGTTGTTGAAGAAGCGTTCCGTCCACTAGATTATACGTCACACTAGAAACATCGCCTGAAAGACACATATCGCCATCTGCTGTCTGGAGGGAGGAAACGCAGTTGAGGAGGGAAAACTATTTTTCTTCTTCATTGAATTATAATATTATAAAGCAGTTTAGGGAAACGTTTTTTTCTCTCCATTAAATATTAATATTATATCAACACGTATAAAGAGCAACAAGTGTTGTTTGATTAGTTCAGATTTGTATGAGAATTTAAAACAAACTCTACATCTACTCCACATCTGTATTTCTGATTGAGTCAAATAACTAGATATCAAATAAGCATCTAGTTATTGATACCCTTGATAAAGATGAGCAAAAATTACTGTATAAAATAAATAAATAAACTTGACCCACTACCAGGATATTTTAGCCCAAAACCTGGTTACCTCTCTGCTAGGAGGCTGAAAGTGGATCTTCCAGCAAGACACATCAACATCCACAAAGAAATGATTAATTGGGCACAAAATCAACATTTTGCAATGGCCATCTCAGTCTTCGGACTTGAACTCCATTGAAAACCTGTGGTTTGAATTGAACAGGGCAGTCCATAAGCGCAGACTAAATAAATCAAGGACATGGAGAGATTCTGTATGGAGGAATGGTCTAAGGTCCCACCCAATGTGTTCTCTAATCTCATAAAACATTTCAGTGTCGTTATCCTCCCAAGGGGAGGGTGCTGGAGAATTAAAAACATGGGTGGCAATAATTCAGACCCTTACATTTTGAGAATTACATGTTAAACTAAATCTCTTTCTCTGAGCAATTGTATTACTATAAAATGATATAATTTCCCTTTATTTTGGTGACACAATACATCATATAGATGTCTATAATGAACAGACTAGGTCTATACTGCTGCTACATGGTGTAACAATACATCATGTAGATGTATATAATGAACAGACTAGGTCTATACTGCTCCTACATGGTGTAACAATACATCATGTAGATGTATATAATGAACAGACTAGGTCTATACTGCTGCTACATGGTGTAACAATACATCATGTAGATGTATATAATGAACAGATTAGGTCTATACTGCTCCTACATGGTGTAACAATACATCATGTAGATGTATATAATGAACAGATTAGGTCTATACTGCTCCTACATGGTGTAACAATACATCATGTAGATGTATATAATGAACAGACTAGGTCTATACTGCTGCTACATGGTGTAACAATATATCATGTAGATGTATATAATGAACAGACTAGATCTATCCTGCTGCTACATGGTGTAACAATACATCATGTAGATGTATATAATGAACAGATTAGGTCTATACTGCTCCTACATGGTGTAACAATACATCATGTAGATGTATATAATGAACAGACTAGGTCTATACTGCTCCTACATGGTGTAACAATACATCATGTAGATGTATATAATGAACAGACTAGGTATATACTGCTCCTACATGGTGTAACAATACATCATGTAGATGTATATAATGAACAGACTAGGTCTATACTGCTCCTACATGGTGTAACAATACATCATGTAGATGTATATAATGAACAGACTAGGTCTATACTGCTCCTACATGGTGTAACAAAACATCATGTAGATGTATATAATGAACAGACTAGGTCTATACTGCTGCTACATGGTGTAACAATACATCATGTAGATGTATATAATGAACAGATTAGGTCTATACTGCTCCTACATGGTGTAACAATACATCATGTAGATGTATATAATGAACAGACTAGGTCTATACTGCTGCTACATGGTGTAACAATACATCATGTAGATGTATATAATGAACAGATTAGGTCTATACTGCTCCTACATGGTGTAACAATACATCATGTAGATGTATATAATGAACAGACTAGGTCTATACTGCTGCTACATGGTGTAACAATACATCATGTAGATGTATATAATGAACAGACTAGGTCTATACTGCTGCTACATGGTGTAACAATACATCATGTAGATGTATATAATGAACAGATTAGGTCTATACTGCTCCTACATGGTGTAACAATACATCATGTAGATGTATATAATGAACAGACTAGGTCTATACTGCTGCTACATGGTGTAACAATACATAATGTAGATGTATATAATGAACAGATTAGGTCTATACTGCTCCTACATGGTGTAACAATACATCATGTAGATGTATATAATGAACAGACTAGGTCTATACTGCTGCTACATGGTGTAACAATACATCATGTAGATGTATATAATGAACAGACTAGGTCTATACTGCTCCTACATGGTGTAACAATACATCATGTAGATGTATATAATGAACAGACTAGGTCTATACTGCTCCTACATGGTGTAACAATACATCATGTAGATGTATATAATGAACAGACTAGGTCTATACTGCTCCTACATGGTGTAACAATACATCATGTAGATGTATATAATGAACAGACCAGGTCTATACTGCTCCTACATGGTGTAACAATACATCATGTAGATGTATATAATGAACAGACTAGGTCTATACTGCTGCTACATGGTGTAACAATACATCATGTAGATGTATATAATGAACAGATTAGGTCTATACTGCTCCTACATGGTGTAACAATACATCATGTAGATGTATATAATGAACAGACTAGGTCTATACTGCTCCTACATGGTGTAACAATACATCATGTAGATGTATATAATGAACACACTAGGTCTATACTGCTCCTACATGGTGTAACAGTACATCATGTAGATGTATATAATGAACAGACTAGGTCTATACTGCTCCTACATGGTGTAACAATACATCATGTAGATGTATATAATGAACAGACTAGGTCTATACTGCTCCTACATGGTGTAACAATACATCATGTAGATGTATATAATGAACAGACTTGGTCTATACTGCTCCTACATGGTGTAACAATACATCATGTAGATGTATATAATGAACAGACTTGGTCTATACTGATCCTACATGGTGTAACAATACATCATGTAGATGTATATAATGAACAGACTAGGTCTATACTGCTCTTACATGGTGTAACAATACATCATGTAGATGTATATAATGAACAGTCTAGGTCTATACTGCTGCTACATGGTGTAACAATACATCATGTAGATGTATATAATGAACAGACTAGGTCTATACTGCTCCTACATGGTGTAACAATACAGTGCATTCGGAAAGTATTCAGACCCCTTCACTTTTTCCACATTTTGTTACATTACAGCCTTATTCTAAAATGATTAACACTACCGTTCAAAAGGTTGGAGTCACTTAGAAATGTTCTTGTTTTTGAAAGAAAAACAATTTTTTGTCAATTAAAATAACATCAAATTGATCTGAAATACAGTGTAGACATTGTTAATGTTGTAAATGACTATTGTAGCTGGAAACGGCTGATTATTAATGGAATATCTACATAGGCGTACAGAGGATCATTATCAGCAACCATCACTCCTTTGTTCCAATGCCACGTTGTGTTAGCTAATCCAAGTTTATCATTTTAAAAGGCTAATTGATCATTAGAAAACCCTTTTGCAATTATGTTAGCACAGCTGAAAACTGTTGTGCTGATATAACAAAGCTTTTGTAAACAGTGTTGTTGCATAACAATCAGGCAGTAGAACAACTATAATCATCACCCTCTTGACCAATCTTCCCTCCCCTTAACATTGGGTTGATTCAGACCCTGTCAGTGTACCAGGTGGATATTGGGTTTAATTCAGACCCTGCCAGTGTACCAGGTGGACATTGGGTTTGATTCAGACCCTGCCAGTGTACCAGATGGACATTGGGTTGATTCAGACCCTGTCAGTGTACCAGGTGGACATTGGGTTTAATTCAGACCCTGCCAGTGTACCAGGTGGACATTGGGTTTGATTCAGACCCTGCCAGCATGGCCAGAAATGTATTCCAAGGTCAGTAACTTATAACCACAGAACCACCCCAGACCTTTCATACATGACTAAAAACACCTAAGTATTAGATTTACTGCCATGGTCTAGCATGTCACTGCATCAGACACCCTTCACAATGCTGGCTGAGGTACAAGTAAAACATGACATATTATTTCCTAACCATTCACAATGCTGGCTGAGGTACGAGTAAAACATGACATATTATTTCCTAACCATTCACAATGCTGGCTGAGGTACGAGTAAAACATGACATATTATTTCCTAACCATTCACAATGCTGGCTGAGGTACGAGTAAAACATGACATATTATTTCCTAACCATTCACAATGCTGGCTGAGGTACGAGTAAAACATGACATATTATTTCCTAACCATTCACAATGCTGGCTGAGGTACGAGTAAAACATGACATATTATTTCCTAACCATTCACAATGCTGGCTGAGGTACTAGTAAACATTACCTATTATTTCCTAACCATTCACAATGCTGGCTGAGGTACGAGTAAAACATGACATATTATTTCCTAACCATTCACAATGCTGGCTGAGGTACGAGTAAAACATGACATATTATTTCCTAACCATTCACAATGCTGGCTGAGGTACGAGTAAAACATGACATATTATTTCCTAACCATTCACAATGCTGGCTGAGGTACGAGTAAAACATGACATATTATTTCCTAACCATTCACAATGCTGGCTGAGGTACGAGTAAAACATGACATATTATTTCCTAACCATTCACAATGCTGGCTGAGGTACTAGTAAAACATTACCTATTATGTCCTAACCATTCACAATGCTGGCTGAGGTACTAGTAAAACATGACAAATTATTTCCTAATTGTAAAAAATTCCCCAATCTTTTAAAAAAGATCTGAAATGGCAAGGCTTTAGTTCAGTGGGCTTTTCCATTGTTGAGGAAAGCAGGGGAAGTGTTGTGAGTAACAGAACTGCCTACGGTGTGGGGGAAGGGAAGCTGCTCGCTGATTGGCTGTAGTGACAAGGGTCCCTCCAAAAATCTACCACTATTCCAACTCAAAATCTCCCCCAAATCTACCACTAATAGGCCAAGCCTCCACAGACCCTGTCTTGTATTGACAAACAGAACAAATCATTTCACATTCAAATATGTCATTTTAAATAGCTCAATTCAATCCAGCTGGGCCTTTTTAACACAGACAGTTGTTCCTGCTGTAGATGTTATGCCTTTGTACAGATCTAGGATCAGTTCTCCTCCACAATGCATATTCAGTACCGAACAATTGTTTGGACACACCTACAAATTCAATGTTTTTTCTTTATTTTAACTGTTGTCTAAGTTGGCCTTCCCTGTGGCTCAGTTGGTAGAGCATGGTGTGTGCAACACCAGGGTTGTGGGTTAGATTCCCACGGGGGGCCAGTACAAAAACAAATAATGCATGAAATGTATGCATTCACTACTGTAAGTTGCTCTGGATAAGAGCTTCTGCTAAATAACTCAAATGTAAATGTAAAAAATGTACAATAATAGTGAAGACAACACAACTATGAAGTAACTCATATGGAATCATGTAGTAACCAAAAAAGTGTTAAACAAATCCAAATATATTTTATATTTGAAATTCTTCAAAGTAGCCACCCTTTGCCTTGATGACAGCTTTGCACACTCTTTGCATTCTCTCAACCAGCTTCACCTGGAATGCTTTTCCAACAGTCTTGAAGGAGTTCCCACATATGCTGAGCAATTGTTGGCTGCATTTCCTTCACTCTGCGGTCCGATTCATCCCAAACCATCTCCTAGGCATAGTTGTTGTCTTCACAGTTAACTCTAATGAACTTATCTCCTGCAGCAGAAGTAACTCTGGGTCTTCCTTTCCTGTGGCAATCCTCATGAGAGCCAGCTTCATCATAGCGATGGATGGTTTTTGTGACTGCACTTGAAGATTCATTCAAAGTTTTTGAAAGTTTCCGTATTGACTGACCTTCATGTGTTAAAGTAATGACGGACTGTCATTTCTTTTTGCTTATTTGAGCTATTCTTGCCATAATATAGACAAATAGGGCTATCTTTTGTATACCACCCCTACATTGTCACAACACAACTGATTGGCTCAAATCCATTAAGAAAGAAAGAAATGCCACAAATGAACATTTAACAAGGCACACCTGTAAATTGAAATGCATTCCAGGTGACTACCTCATGGTAGATGATATGAGATGGTCAAAAGATAAAAGTCTTTTTTTTAAAGTCAAAATCAAACATAATAAAAAGTACATTTGAATGACACTAAGTGGCAGTGTTTTTACAACTAATGCCGGTTTGCCTGAGGCTGATGCCGTGCAGGAACACATGCATATTCACACACTCTCATTCAAACAAACACATACAAGAACACACACATACATGTAATAGTGCCAGACATGCACAAAAACATATACAGTTGGCATTGCTGTTATGATTTCAGTTGTCCTTGATGTCCTTTGTTTTAAATGTATTATTTTGTTTTATAATTTTTTTGCATTGTTTGCTGTTTTCTTCTGTCTTTTCCTTTTTTCTCTTTAGTTCATTCTCTTGGTTGTTGGTGCATTGGGGGGTTCTTGGAGGTGGGGAATGGAATTAATTGTCTTTTTTATTATGGGGGACTGTGTGAGGGGTCTCGAATGGTTGAGGGACAGCTATTGGGGAACTGTGGGGGGATCTTGGAGGGTTGAGGGACAGCAATTGGGGAACTGTGGGGGGGATCTTGGAGGGTTGAGGGACAGCTATTGGGGAACTGTGGGGGGATCTTGGAGGGTTGAGGGACAGCTATTGGAGAACTGTGGGGGGGATCTTGGAGGGTTGAGGGACAGCTATTGGGGAACTGTGGGGGGGATCTTGGAGGGTTGAGGGACAGCTATTGGGGAACTGTGGGGGGATCTTGGAGGATTGAGGGACAGCTATTGGGGAACTGTGGGGGGATCTTGGAGGATTGAGGGACCAGCTATTGGGGAACTGTGGGGGGATCTTGGAGGGTTGAGGGACAGCTATTGGGGAACTGTGGGGGGGATCTTGGAGGGTTGAGGGACAGCTATTGGGGAACTGTGGGGGGATCTTGGAGGGTTGAGGGACAGCTATTGGGGAACTGTGGGGGGGATCTTGGAGGGTTGAGGGACAGCTATTGGGGAACTGTGGGGGGATCTTGGAGGGTTGAGGGACAGCTATTGGGGAACTGTGGGTGGGATCTTGGAGGGTTGAGGGAGCAGCTATTGGGGAACTGTGGGGGGATCTTGGAGGGTTGAGGGACCAGCTATTGGGGAGCTGTGGGGGGATCTTGGAGGGTTGAGGGACAGCTATTGGGGAACTGTGGGGGGGGGGGGTCTTGGAGGGTTGAGGAACAGCTATTGGGGAACTGTGGCGGGGGGGATCTTGGAGGGTTCGGGTTTCACTAGATTGTGATCATGAAAAAGGAAACTATGACATATATTTTATATCACTATCATGCACACGCACCCTCACACATAAGGATGGCTCTGTTGTGGACAGACTGATACATGTTTGATAGTGTCTTGATGCTGTATTGTTTGTCCTTCATGTTCTAATACTTTAATGTTACCCCTTCCTTGTGTTGTTTGTAATAAATAATAATATATATATTTTTTTAAATCAGTCGGGGTCTAAACTTACTGTTGAGAGTTAGAATAGAAGAATAGACCAGGTGTCATTTAGAAATGTGGTTGTTCATCAGCAGTTTTTCTCTTGGAATAATAAAGAGGAGGGGAAAAGTACATTCTACACAAATGACCTTCATTATATCAAAGAACACATGTGTGTCTGAGGGGAAATTAACTTTCATACAGCCACAAGGGGTGAGAAGTTATACCAATATCAGTGGACAATTTGCACTGCTGCTGAAACACATCCCCACAGCATGATGCTGCCACCACCATGCTTCACCGTAGGGATGGTGCAAATTTTCCTCCAGACGTGACACTTGGCATTCAGGCCAAAGAGTTCAATCTTAGTTTAATCAGACCAGAGAATCTTGTTTCTCATGGTCTGAGAGTCCTTTAGGTGCCTTTTGGCAAATTCCAAGCGGGCTGTCAAATGCCTTTTACTGAGTGGCTTCCATCTGGCCTCTCTACCATAAAGGCCTGATTGGTGGAGTGCTGCAGAGATGATGGTCCTTCTGGAAGGTTCTCCCATCTCCACAGAGGAACTCTGGAGCTCTGTCAGAGTGACCATCGGATTCTTGGTCACCTCCCTGACCAAGGCACTTCTCCCCCGATTGCTCAGTTTGGCCAGGCAGCCAGCTCTGGGAAGAGTCTTGGTGGTTCCAAACTTCTTCCATTTCAGAATGATGGAGGCCACTGTGTTCTTGCAGGCATTTTTTGGTACCTTTCCCCAGATCTGTGCCTTGACACAATAATGTCTCAGAGCTCTATGGACAATTCCTTTGACCTCATGGCTTGGTTTTTACTCTGTGTTACGTGTTACGTTTCTCTTGTTCCCCATTTTCCCCTGTTAGTGTGTTTGTGTCCTGGGCATTACAGGTGTACCGAGTTGTGGCTAACGATGGTGGGCGTGGCTGTAGCTGATTACAGAGAGGATATCTGTTTGCCGTGTGAGAAGAGAAGAAGAGAGGGGGAGAGAGAGAGGACACTTGTTTTTTGTTTGATTATTTGTGTTAATTTCTTTGTTTGTGTTTCATCCTGTCCTCCTGACGTACTCCACCCTACCTAGGTCCTGGAGAAGGGAAAAGGTAGATCTGCCCATGGGTGGTCCCACATAGATAACCCATTGTTTTATACACTAGGTTAGCCGGGCGGGTGTCACCCTTGTATTTTCTTGGAACCAGGTAGGACAGTGGGTTAGGGTTTAGAGTGTGTTAGGAAGGATTAGGTGTGTAGAAGAGGAGGGACCTTTTGCTTATTTTCATTAATTGGACCCCGATTCCATTCCACCTTCTCTGGTTGTGGTTGTTTTTTTGTTTTCCTACTGATTCTTTATAGGTGTTTTATATTGTTTATTGAATTACTTTACTAAACACCCCCTGAGAGCATTGAGACATTGAGTTCTGGTTATTTTTGCTCATTACACCCCACATTTCTTCCCCTTTCATCTGGTTTACCTGGTGTGTTTAGGCCCAGGCATTTACGTCTCCTCCTCAGACGAGCTACACCCAAGGGGAGAACGTAAGAACACCTCACTAGAAGACTAGAATAACTAGCTGTTGCTACAGAACGAGACGACCAATTCACAGTTAGTCTGTGTCTCGTTCTCCACACACGTACACAAACCAAGATCACGTGTTTTCTATATACACAAGATAGTTTGACTATATAAGGCTTCTGTATTCCTTGTGTCATCGAGCTCTTGGCCTTCCACCTCAGAGTGTAGGGCTGACCAGCTACATTATTGCAATTCTTATCAAATAATGGTTGATTGTTTGAAGAAATGACAGTCTCTCCTTATTGGTTAGAATTTCCACCACAATGTTAGACCAGACTCATAGTACAGAATAAATGACTAACTGCCCGGTTCAACGTCTCACCTCATACTGTATTGGAGCAGCAGCAGCAGACTGCCCAGTTCAACATCAGTTCACCGTCTCACCTCATACTGTATTGGAGCAACAGCTGACTGCCCAGTTCAACGTCAGTTCACAGTCTCACCTCATACTGTATTGGAGCAGCAGCAGCAGACTGCCCAGTTCAACGTCAGTTCACAGTCTCACCTCATACTGTATTGGAGCAGCAGACTGCCCGGTTCAACATCAGTTCACCGTCTCACCTCATACTGTATTGGAGCAGCAGCAGCTGACTGCCCAGTTCAACATCAGTTCACCATCTCACCTCATACTGTATTGGAGCAGCAGCAGCTGACTGCCCAGTTCAACATCAGTTCACCGTCTCACCTCATACTGTATTGGAGCAGCAGCAGCTGACTGCCCAGTTCAACATCAGTTCACCGTCTCACCTCATACTGTTTGGAGCAGCAGCAGCTGACTGCCCGGTTCAACATCAGTTCACCGTCTCACCTCATACTGTATTGGAGCAGCAGCAGCTGACTGCCCAGTTCAACATCAGTTCACCGTCTCACCTCATACTGTATTGGAGCAGCAGCAGCTGACTTGATCGTTGATGCTAATCATCATGTTTGAATCTGAGAGTAAATAGAGCCGACTACACTCTAAAAATGAAGGGTTCAACTGGAGTTGTTCTCAGATCCCCTAAGAACCGTAGGGTTCTCGGTCAATGAAAAACAGCCCCAAAAGGTTCTTCAAAGAACTTGTTAGAAGGTGGGTTCATCGAGGAACCTCCGTTGTTGCTGGACTTCTTCCGGGAACTTCGCAATTACAACTGAAAACGATGGTGACAAGTTTGGATGCGACAACAGTTAAATAGGTTAAGTTGGGTTGATGTTTGGCTCTGAATATGTCTCGAAATCATTTATTATAATAATATAACATACTAATAATGAATAACGAAGACAATGATGGTTTTCTGTGAATATCTTCCATAACGTTACTATAGTTAATGAACGTAAATATTAGAAAGCCGGGTTTGACCGTCGGCGTTGTATGAGCTACAGTACAGTACCGTTAACTAGCTAGTTAACATTATGTCCTAACTAGGCACAACTAGGTTTGGATTATTTCCTCAACTATATTCTTTCCCATATATTGTATATCGTTTCCATAAAGCCAACATGGCTTTACACTCATTAATGTAAGTTTCCAATCTAGAGCAGTTCTCACTTTTGTGATAATGAACTAGCTAATGTTAGCTTCGTTAACTAACTAACTAACTAACTAACTAACTAAGGACGGTGACCTGTCCTGCTTCTCATCTCATCTATCCCCCCCCCCCCCCCCAAACAATTGTTTTATTTCAATCGTAGTACCTGGACGTTTTATAGTTACATCGTTAAGGTAACTTACCCTAAAGTGGACACACTCCCATCAGTTTCTGAGACAACTGGCCAGACTTTGTGGACTGTTTAATAATGCTTAAACCTCATCTTTATCAAATTATCCATTAAAAGATACCAACTCAAAACCTACGTTCGTCTACATATGGGTTGTTTAAATTGTATCTAATTATATTCCCAGTATTACTTCATCAAATCTCTAGTAATCATTATACACACATACATTTCATCATATTTTCATATATTCACAGAATCCATATAAAACGTAAGAAATTCTCAGGTAGTCACGACAACCATTCCATTTGCTTTTTCAAGGACTCTCCATAGCTACGAAGCAGCTCTCCAAACATACTCCCAGCAGAACAAAAGATAAACTTTTGTTTCCCGGACAATTTCAACTTCTACTTTTAAAAATCCACCTCTCCAAAAACAAGTCTCTCACCGTTGCCGCCTGCTATAGACCCCCCTCGGCCCCTAGCTGTGCTCTGGACACCATATGTGAACTGATTGCCCCCCATCTATCTTCAGAGCTCGTGCTACTAGGCGACCTAAACTGGGACATGCTTAACACCCCAGCCATTCTACAATCCAAGCTTGATGCCCTCAATCTCACACAAATTATTAATGAACCCACCAGGTACAACCCCAAAGCCGCAAACACTGGCACCCTCATAGATATCATCCTAACCAATGTGCCCTCTAATTACACCTCTGCTGTTTTCAACCAAGATCTCAGCGATCACTGCCTCATTGCCTGCACCCGTAATGGGTCAGCGGTCAAACGACCTCCACTCATCACTGTCAAACGCTCCCTGAAACATTTCAACGAGCAAGCCTTTCTAATCGACCTGGCCCTGGTATCCTGGAAGGATATTGACCTCATCCCGTCAGTAGAGGATGCCTGGTTATTTTTTTTAAATGCCTTCCTCTCCATCTTAAATAAGCATGCCCCTTTCAAGAAATTTAGAACCAGGAACAGATATAGCCCTTGGTTCTCCCCAGACCTGACTGCCCTTGACCAACACAAAAATATCCTGTGGCGTTCTGCATTAGCATCGAACTGCCCCCGCGATATGCAACTTTTTAGGGAAGTTAGAAACCAATACACACAGGCAGTTAGAAACGCCAAGGCTAGCTTTTTCAAACAGAAATTTGCTTCGTGCAACTCCAACTCTAAAAAGTTCTGGGACATTGTAAAGTCCATGGAGAATAAGAACACCTCCTCCCAACTGCCCACTGCACTGAGGATAGGAAACTCTGTCACCACCGATAAGCCCACTATAATTGAGAATTTCAATAAGCATTTTTCTACGGCTGGCCATGCTTTCCACCTAACTACCCCTACTGCATTCAACAGCACTGCACCCCCCACAGCTACTCGCCCAAGCCTCCCCCATTTCTCCTTCTCCCAAATCCATTCAGCTGATGTTCTGAAAGAGCTGCAAAATCTGGACCCCTACAAATCAGCTGGGCTTGACAATCTGGACCCTTTCTTTCTAAAATTATCTGCCGAAATTATTGCAACCCCTATTACTAGCCTGTTCAACCTCTCTTTCGTGTCGTCTGAGATTCCCATAGATTGGAAAGCAGCTGCTGTCATCCCCCTCTTCAAAGGAGGTGACACTCTTGACCCAAATTGCTACAGACCTATATCCATCCTACCCTGCCTTTCTAAGGTCTTCGAAAGCCAAGTCAACAAACAGATTACCGACTATTTTGAATCCCACCGCACCCTCTCCGCTATGCAATCTGGTTTCAGAGCTGGTCATGGGTGCACCTCAGCCACGCTCAAGATCCTAAACGACATCGTAACCGCCATCGATAAGAAACATTACTGTGCTGCCGTATTCATTGACCTGGCCAAAGCTTTTGACTCTGTTAATCACCACATCCTCATCGGCAGACTTAGTAGCCTTGGTTTCTCAAACGATTGCGTCGCCTGGTTCACCAACTACTTCTCTGACAGAGTTCAGTGTGTCAAATCGGAGGGCCTACTGTCTGGACTTCTGGCAGTCTCTATGGGGGTACCACAGGGTTCAATTCTTGGGCCAACTCTTTTCTCTGTATACATAAATGATGTCGCTCTTGCTGCTGGTGAATCTCTGATCCACCTCTACGCAGACGACACCATTCTGTATACTTCTGGCCCTTCTTTGGACACTGTGTTAACAACCCTCCAGACGAGCTTCAATGCCATTCAACTCTCCTTCCGTGGTCTCCAACTGCTCCTAAACACAAGTAAAACTAAATGCATGCTCTTCAACCGATCGCTGCCTGCACCTGCCCGCCCATCCAGCATAACTTCTCTGGACGGTTCTAACTTAGAATTTGTGGACAACTACAAATACCTAGGTGTCTGGTTAGACTGTAAACTCTCCTTCCAGACTCACATCAATCATCTCCAATCCAAAGTGAAATCTAGAATTGGCTTCCTATTTCGCAACAAAGCATCCTTCACTCATGCTGCCAAACATACCCTCGTAAAACTGACCATCCTACCAATCCTCGACATCGGCGATGTCATTTACAAAATAGCCTCCAATACCCTACTCAACAAGCTGGATGCAGTCTATCACAGTGCCATCCGTTTTGTCACCAAAGCCCCATATACAACCCACCACAGCGACCTGTATGCTCTCGTTGGCTGGCCTTCACTTCATAATCGTCGCCAAACACATTGGCTCCAGGTCATCTACAAGACCCTGCTAGGTAAAGTCCCCCCTTATCTCCGCTCACTGGTCACCATAGCAGCACCCACCTGTAGCACGCGCTCCAGCAGGTATATCTCTCTGGTCACCCCTAAAGCCAACTCCTCCTTTGGTCGTCTCTCCTTCCAGTTCTCAGCTGCCAATGACTGGAACGAACTACAAAAATCTCTAAAACTGGAAACACTTATCTCCCTCACTAGCTTTAAGCACCAGCTGTCAGAGCAGCTCACAGATCTCTGCACCTGTACATAGCCCATCTTTAATTTAGCCCAAACTACTACCTTTTCCCCTACTGTATTTATTTATTTTATTTATTTTGCTCCTTTGCACCATATTATTTATATTTTAACTTTTAACTTTCTTCAAACTACAAATCTACCATTCCAGTGTTTTTCTTACCATACTTTATTTACTTTGCCACCATGGCATTTTTTTGCCTTTACCTCCATTATCTCACATCATTTGCTCACATTGTATATAGTCTTATTTTTTTCTACTGCATCATTGATTGTATGTTGTTTTACTCCATGTGTAACTCTGTGTTTTTGTATGTTGTCGAACTGCTTTGCTTTATCTTGGCCAGGTCGCAATTGTAAATGAGAACTTGTTCTCAACTTGCCTACCTGGTTAAATAAAGGTGAAATAAATAAATAAAAATAAAATGACCATGGGATCCTCAACGGTTCTCTAACCTCCCAGAGACCACGGCAAAATCAAGCCTCCCAGGAACTATAGACCTTCCACTGCTTTCTAAAATATCATTATTTATTATCCACATTTCAATCATCTGATTCAGCATATTTCTATGTTACTATCCAGACGACAGATTAAGACTCATTTCCACTGTCACACAACTCTCATATCACAGTCACACAACTCTCATATCACAGTCACACAAATCACATATCACAGTCACAAAATGCTATTCTCAAACATACCTAATCAATTAGTTGTTTTTCAACAATATTTTAACTTGCAGGAATATTTTCACATTTCTATGTGATGGTTAGTTCCTAGGATAATGTAACTCATACATTTACATCTTTCAATACTTCTAAAATGGGGTCCAGGTTTAAAATAATTACAGGTTTAAAAAATTACAGGTGCACCTTACTATCTTATACTATATCATAAATGGTCTTAACTAGTAAACACAGATTCTAGTTTTCATCCAGTTCACACAGATAGCGGACCCTGTTTACACCTCCACACAGGAATACACACTCAGAGCCTACTGACTGGGCCCTGTTTACACCTCCACATAGGAATACACACTCAGAGCCTACTGACTGGGCCCTGTTTACACCTCCACACAGGAATACACACTCAGAGCCTACTGACTGGGCCCTGTTTACACCTCCACATAGGAATACACACTCAGAGCCTACTGACTGGGCCCTGTTTACACCTCCACACAGGAATAGACACCCAGATTCTACTGACTGGGCCCTGTTTACACCACACAGAAAAACACACTCAGAGCCTACTGACTGGGCCCTGTTTACACCACACAGAAAAACACACTCAGAGCCTACGGGGCTTTTCTAAAAACTCCACTTTGCGTGTTTCGCTCACCTCTTTTTTTTAAACTACGTTCAAGATGTGGTATATATATACTATACTGATGGTATCCACTATATATACTATACTGATGGTATCCACTATATATACTATCCACTATATATATACTATACTGATGGTATCCACTATATATACTATACTGATGGTATCCACTATATATACACTATACTGATGGTATCCACTATATATACTATACTGATGGTATCCACTATATATACTATCCACTATATATACACTATACTGATGGTATCCACTATATATACTATACTGATGGTATCCACTATATATACTATACTGATGGTATCCACTATATATACTATACTGATGGTCTCCACTATATATACTATACTGATGTATCCACTATATATACTATACTGATGGTATCCACTATATATACTATTCTGATGGTATCCACTCGGCTTGCTGCCTCTCAGATCAAAGGTGGGTCCATCTGCTCCGTTCCCGCAGTGTGGTCTCCCTGAGATCCCAAGTTAGAGGGATCCCTGGTGCACCATTTACCCAGGTCACCAGGAGCGGTCACCAAGTCAAGATTCACATCCCCCAAATGTGGTTGTTAATTTCTTTAATCTCAAATGAGACAAACTTATCACAAGTCAGAGTTAATCTTAAACTAAATCTTTATTCACATATTAATAAAGGAGCAGGTCAATACAACGCAAAAATATAGGGTGAATCAATTGAGTGCTCTACGATAATGATGGCTGGTCGACGAATCACCCCCAGATGATTCGTTGAGAGCCACGAGACAAAAGTACAAAGGTCTTTTACAGCCAAGATACATCCCTTTTAACCTACATGACCAACAACAGATGTATAGAACGGGTCACAAGGTTAAGATTTGTATGAAAGATACTTATAATTCTCAGCAGACAGTATCTGCTGTAAAAACAGTACTCTTTGTGTAGAGACCAGGGTCTGGCCCTGAGGTCATCTCTCCCTGGTAACATACAGAACAGAAACATTAACTCATGCTCTGGAATGCGGTCTCTTTAGGTTTTATCACCCAAAAGACATTGTAAATCTCCTGTCAGTGTTTTCTCCAAGAGGCCCATCCTCAGTAGAACACACAGACACAATAGTTCTAAGAACCCTCTATTCTGTTGCATAAAACAACCATTTGATGCAATAAAAGTATTATAACATAATCTTGCAGTTTTGCTCTCAGTGTCCACTGGAAGTTGACTAGTTACAACAACTGGGACATAAAAGACACCCACCATGAGACCCACTATATCTGCCCAAGAAGAGGCAAACAAAAGAAAATCCCACACCAAACTTAAAGACAGGAAGCAAACCAAAAAGGTGGAGCAACTAAAGGTGTTGACTCTCCACATCTATCAAGACAACTGGAGCACTGGGCCAGACACTCTTAAATAGAACCTGGACCAGCTCAGGTGAAACACCTTCCCACTAACGAGATGGACAAGCCAGCACAGGTGTAACACATACTGACTAACGAGGTGACACCAATCAGTGCGTCCTACGTGCTAACGAGCTAGACGTGCTAACGCGCTAGACGGGCTAACGAGCTAGACGGGCTAACGAGCTAGACGTGCTAACGAGCTAGACGTGCTAACGAGCTAGACGAGCTAACCCGCTAGACGGGCTAACGAGCTAGACGGGCTAACGAGCTAGACGTGCTAACGAGCTAGACGGAAAAACCAAAGACTAACACCTTAAAAGTTTGCTTACCACCAACAGAAAACAAC
This sequence comes from Salmo trutta, assembly GCF_901001165.1. Lineage (NCBI taxonomy): Eukaryota > Metazoa > Chordata > Actinopteri > Salmoniformes > Salmonidae > Salmo > Salmo trutta. The sequence goes on along the minus strand of NW_021822911.1, from coordinate 18,694,379 downwards.
TTCAATTTCACATTATAATCAACTACAATGCTTCACCTTCTACAATATAAACATGGTGTCTACTGGCTGTCAACAATTTAAAAAAAACAAGAAAAAAACCTTGTCTTCCTAAAACTCACTAGCTTCTGGAACAAATTTTTCATATATTTTTTTCCCCACTAGCTTCTAGAACTCTGGTCCCCTTGGAACGAAAAATACGGAAAAGAATAAGAGATAAAACTCATCTCCAATACGGAAAACCAGTCAAAATAAATTGTAATCAATGGCAACGCACTGGCTAAACACAAAACTTTTTAACTGCCCACAATCAGCAACCAAGTTGTCCTTACTACGGACATGTATGATTTCGAGCTTCTCTCTCTTCTCAGGGTTCACTAGATAGGCATGTTGTTGGATCGGGGCCCAGTCCCCAATGTCATGCTCTAGTACATTTGGGTTGGCACATCTGAGAATGAACCCTGATATTCTAATAGCACGGCAACAATGTCAATATAATTGTACCAAAAATTGTCAGTTGGTTGCATAAATAAATATTTGGTTGCATAGTCCTTTTTTCAAAGTATTTTCAATTACATTTTTCTAGGTGGGATAGCCCCAATGTCAAAACACAGTTTTAACATGTACAAATCAATAACCAATATGCAGAAACAGTTTGTGATAAATTGAAAACCTAAACATAACATGTGCTATATACACAAACATCTGCCACATTAATCATATTACTTTTTAAGCACAAGCACCAAAAACGCTGTTGTTTTGACAAGTAGCAATAAATCACTGATATCGATTAGGGGTGAAATCAGGTTGTACGTGATGTTGAAACTAACAACTAAACAAAAACACATGGAAATGGGAGATATATTTTACCTCACTGGTTAGAGGACAACCTGCCGAAGACAGTCAGCTACATTTTGGAGTGATGCATTTAAATTTAGGGGTCGCTAAACAAAGGAACACAACACTTATTTGTCATAACTCATCGCTAAAATCATTTGTGCGAGAGGAGGGAGATGAGGTTGCACGCCCTGTTAAAACTAACAGCTCAAACACCACATGGAATCTGGGAATAATGTGTACATCCCTGGTTAGAGGACAACTTGTAGAAAGCAGCTAGCTACATTTTGAAGTGTTGCATTTTGATTGAAGTGGGTCACCAACGTGGTAAGTGTAACACAACTCTTTTTTTGTTAGTCACTTTTTGTTAAATCTCATAAATAGTAACTCTTCCATTTCAGAGCCTGGATTTTCCCCCTGAGGATAATATCCATATCATGTTGAAATCAATAGAACAGGGGACAAACGTTTAGGGTTCTATATTGTGACATCATTAAAATACTCCTACTACAATGTTAAAACATTCTACATTGTGACATTAATTCATTGATATCATGAAACAACTCCTTCATGTATGTACTTTCTGATATTTGATCAGAGATTTTTTATCAGATTATCTCTTGTCACAGGTATGAGATTTCTCTCCTGTGTGTGTTCTCTGGTGTTTAGTCAGACCACCAGACTCAGTAAAACTCTTCCCACACTGATCACAGCTATACGGTTTCTCTCCTGTGTGTGTTCTCTGGTGTACTGTCAGCTGGCTAGATTGAACAAAACTCTTCCCACATTGACCACAGCTATAAGGTTTCTCTCCTGTGTGCATTCTCTGGTGTAAAGTCAGATGGTCAGATCTAGTAAAACTCTTCCCACATTGATCACAGCTATAAGGTTTCTCTCCTGTGTGTGTTCTCTGGTGTTTAGTCAGACTACCAGACTCAGTAAAACTCTTCCCACATTGACCACAGCTATAAGATTTCTCTCCTGTGTGCATTCTCTGGTGTAAAGTCAGATGGTCAGATCTAGTGAAACTCTTCCCACATTGATCACAGCTATAAGATTTCTCTCCTGTGTGTATTCTCTGGTGCACTGTCAGATTGCCAGATTTATGAAAACTTTTCCCACATTGACCACAGCTATAAGATTTCTCTCCTGTGTGTATTCTCTGGTGCACTGTCAGATGGCCAGATTGACTAAAACTCTTCCCACATTGACCACAGCTATAAGGTTTCTCTCCTGTGTGTATTCTCTGGTGCACTGTCAGAGATGTAGATTGAACAAAACTCTTCCCACATTGAGTACAGCTATAAGGTCTCTCTCCTGTGTGGATTCTCTGATGAATTTTAATGCCTGAGGAGGTGAATCTCTTCCCACAGTCAGAGCAGCAGTGAGATTTCTTCCCTGTGGATCTCTGCAGGTGTTTATTGAGGTGTTCTGATCTGGAGAGACTCTTCTCTGCCTCTTCAGCATCAAGAGGTTGTTGAGACTCCCCAGAGGATCCACAACTGTCCCGCCTCTCTCCTGTGTGAACAACAAAGACAGACAGATGGTTAAAGGCCCACAACAGCAGTAATCCACTGTAAAAGTGTTGCCAACAGCGCAGCCACGATGTTGTACAACAAATGACATCTGTAATGAATGTTAAAATTATTTGACAATTGTCTTAAAATGAGCTAGAATAGTCATATTTTGTCTTGTTTTCACATTAGTAGTAAAATCGATGATGGTAGGCTAGAAATAAGTTAAAGTTATTGAAACTCGAAGCAGTGTGCCAGACAACTCTTTGTATCCAATGTAGGCCCCTTTTTGTGTTTGCTAAAATTGCGGCACGAGGGCGATGCACATGCAATTTGATTGCAGAAACTCCTCCCTGCTAATGAGGAAACCGCTAGTTATGGATGTAGTATATCTGCCTGGAGCAAAAATGGTGAGCAAAGATTTTAGTTTTTCACAATGTATTCTGAATGTGAACGGGGAAAACTCAGGGGAGAAACCTCCATTTCCAGGTTGCTTATGAGTGCATTTCACACTATTTTGGATTATAATTGTAAGGCTCGTTTGAATGTCCTGCTTAATATAATGTTTGTGTCATCATCGCAAATAAACTACTTTGTACTTAAAAACACTTCAACCATTAAAATGCTCTTTGGCTTTTCCATCAGCTTGACAATGAGGGTTTGTACAGTTTGCCAAATTGGCCCATAACTTCACCTAACAATAACATAGACCTACTTTAGGACCCATAACTTCACCAAACAATAACATAGACCTACTGTAGGGCCCATAACTTCACCTAACAATAACATAGACCTACTGTAGGACCCATAACTTCACCTAACAATAACATAGACCTACTGTCGGACCCATAACTTCACCTAACAACAAATATAGGAAAATATCTCTGTGTGTTGTACAATAGCCTATCCATCAAGGAACAGTTCTCTACACATTATGAGCGAAGTATCTCTGTGTCCAAACAGACTAACGAGACCCTACAGTAAATCAAGCAGACAATAACACTTTATAAACATCAATTTGTTAGGGATGTTGGATTCAAAGTGGAGCACGGCATAACTTTCTTTACCAGAGTAATGAATGAAGAAGCACTTTTGTTGTTGTTGCATGTCGTGATGTTTGTCATGTGACTGTCATTCAGAAAATGATTTCCTGGATCAGCTGATGATAGTTGAACATGTGACTGTAACTAAACAGCTACAGCATTAAGTATTATGTGTAATTATTTAAGAACCGCATTAATGACAGTATCCATTTGGGTGTCAATAAAGTTAAGGTGACTCTCGGTTAGAACCATTGGATTTAGCAAACTCTGAAATGATTTATGAGTATAACTACTGTTCCCTGAAGGAGGGAAACTAGGTACAACATACTATTAAATCCGTGCCTCTCTGGAAGCCCCGCCTTCCACAGGTGATGACCGTGAGGCTCCGATTTATTCCTTAAATGTAATACCGCTCTTCACCGACCCAGGAAGGGGTGGGGCCAAACAGGTGTTGTACCTCGTTTCCCTCCTTCAGGGAAGTGTAATTATAATCAAAGTTACACTCCCTTTCAATCAGTCAACTTCGGTACAACATACTATGGGGAAATACAATCATTCCCCATGCCGACCCAAACAGATACTAAATGAAACGGCCCCTGGCAGACCACCCAGACCTGACCCCGCAAGATGCGTCAGTTGTCAATTTATTAATTGTCTTTTGTTTGAAACTCCTGTCAATGTTGAGTAAGGACGGGCACCTGATTACACATATAGAAGTAGGATTAATCTACCTGGCCTGTACACAAATGTAGGCCTATAAATGTGCCCATTTGGGGATGTCTGATAGTATTTCAACCTGGTCGAGAATAATTTTTATTTTATTAATACACGTGGGTGGTGTTTATATATGGAAAAATACACATTAGAAATTTTCAACCAATCGATTGGTAGAAACAAAATTAGACTATTGGTTGGCCAAGATTTATTTTAGTTGGGGACAGCACTAGAAGATGATTTTGGGGCTCCCGAGTGGTGCAGCGGTCTAAGGCACTGCATTTCAGTGCTTGAGGCGTCACTACAGACCCTGGTTCGAATCCTGGCTGTATCCCAACCGGCCGTGATTGGGAGTCCCATAGGGAGACGCACAATTGGCCAAGCGTCGTCCGTCATTGTAAAAAAGAATTTGTTCTTAACTGACTTGTCTAGTTAAATAAATGTTACATTTGAAAAATGTAATAAAACATAGAGCATTCAGAAAGTTCAGACCCCTCCCCTTTTCCACATTTTGTTAAATTACAGCCTTATTCAAATGTTTAATGCCCATCCAAGAGACTGTCGACCAATCATGTTCACATTGTCATGCTGTGACACGCAGTTCCTAAAATACACGTTATAAACTAAGCTAATTGTCCCAAAATCCCTTTTAAAAAGTCAGGGTACGAGTGAGAAACCGGCAAGGCACCAACTTTGAGAAGGTTCTAAAACAAAGGTTTCAAACCAATTCATTAATGTTATTGAATCATATAAATGTTATTGAATCTAGGTATGTTTCACCCTTAATGTAATTGAATCTAGGTATACAGTTGAAGTCGGAAGTTTACATACACATTAGCCAAATACATTTAAACTCAGTTTCTCACAATTCCTAACATTTAATCAGAGTGGAAATTCTTCCCTGTCTTAGGTCAAGTAGGATCACCACTTTATTTTAAGAATGTGAAATGTCAGAATAATAGTAGAGAGAATGATTTATTTTAGCTTTTATTTCGTTCATCACATTCCCAGTGGGTCAGAAGTTTACATACACTCAATTAGCATTTGGTAGTATTGCCTTTAAATTGTTTAACTTGGGTCAAACGTTTTGGGTAGCCTCCCACAAGCATCCCACAATAAGTTGGATGAATTTTGGCCCATTCCTCCTGACAGAGATGATGTAACTGAGTCAGGTTTGTAGGTCTCCTTGCTCGTACACGCTTTTTCAGATCTGCCCACAAATGTTCTATGGGATTGAGGTCAGGGCTTTGTGATGGCCACTCCAATACCTTGACATTGTTGTCCTTAAGCCATTTTGCCACAACTTTGGAAGTATGCTTGGGGGTCATTGTCCATATGGAAGACTCACTTGCAACCAAGCTTTAACTTCCTGACGGATGTCTTGAGATATTGCTTCAATATATCGACATACTTTTCCTTCCTCATGATGCCATCTATTTTGTGAACTGCACTAGTCCCTATTGCAGCAAAGCACCCCCACAATATGATGCTGCCACCCCTGTGCTTCACAGTTGGGGTGGTGTTCTTCGGCTTGCAAGCCTCCCCCTTTTCCCTCCAAACATAACGATGGTCATTATGGCCAAACAGTTCTATTTTTGTATAATCAGACCAGATGACATTTTTTCAAAATGTTCGATCTTTGTCCCCATGTGCAGTTGCAAACCGTAGTCTGGCTTTTTTTATGGCAGTTTTGGAGCAGTGGCTTTTTCCTTGGTGAGCGGCCTTTCAGATATAGGACTCGTTTTACTTTGGATATAGATACTGTTGTACCTGTTTCCTCCAGCATCTTCACAAGGTCCTTTGCTGTTGTTCTGGGATTGATTTGCTCTTTTCGCACCAAAGTACGTTAATCTCTAGGAGACAGAACGCGTCTCTATCCTGAGCGGTATGACAGCTGCGTGGTCCCATGGTGTTTATACTTGCGTACTATTGTATGTACAGATGAACGTGGTACCTTCAGGCGTTTGGAAATTGCTCCCAAGGATGACCCAGACTGAGGTCTTGGCTGATTTCTTTTGATATTCCCATGATGTCAAGCAAAGAGGCACCGAGTTTGAAGGTATGCCTTGAAACACATCCACAGGTACACCTCCAATTGACTCAAATGATGTCAATTAGCCTATCAGAAGCTTCTAAAGCCATGGCATAATTCTCTGGAATTCTCCAAGCTGTTTAAAGGCACAGTCAACTTAGTGTATGTAAACTTCAAACCCACTGGAATTGTGATTCAGTGAATTATAAGTGAAATAATCTATCTGTAAACAACTGTTGAAAAAATTACTTGTGTCATGCACAAAGTAGATGTCCTAACCGACTTGCCAAAATTACAGTTAGTTAACAAGAAATGTGTGGAGTGGTTGAAAAACGAGTTTTAATGACGCCAACATAAGTGTATGTAAACTTCCAATTTGACAACAATTTGACCCCCACAGCAAATCTTAACTGCCAATTATAGAATATACTATATAGCCTTGAAATCAGGTTAAAACTATAATTTTGACCTCATGGGTGGCCAGTCCTTGTATTTATAGTGTAGTCAATTCAGGCGGTAGCCCTGAGCTGGACTCAAACCTGGGTCCAGCAACTGTCAAGCCAACATCTTATAACTGTTACACCAAGATGTCTGAACTTCTTGAAGAGGTCGCTAGGTTTTGGGTTAAGGTTGCTACAATAGCTTTCTCTATGAATGTGAGAGTGGTTACATTTCTCCAGCCCCCATCCATCAGCTGTTTACCAAACCAAGCCTCTGGGCAGACATTTTGTTGCTGTTTAAAACTAGGTTGCCCCTTTAAACAAGCCACACAACAATCAATCAATCTGCAATTGAAACAATAACAAAGTTGTAATTCCATCACTGTCTTGGTAATAAGATGATGATGGGTCTGGAGAAATGTAACTACTCTCAAACTCATAGACAGACCTATGGATACAAGGACTGACCATCCATGATATCAACATTATAGTTTTAACCATGTTGAGGCTATACAGTGTTGGTTTACATTGTTTCTAAACATTAGAGTAAAAAAAGCTTATATTCTGATGGGGTACAACAGTTGAACTAAGCTCATGAGGCATGTGTTATATTCTTCAAGAATCAATGGCAATAAATTAATAATTTAATGTCCAAATATGGATGTAACAATTGCAGATTTCCGCTTTAACACCAAACATCAGTTCAACAACTGCAGAGTTTGTGCCTCTGTATTTAAGACAGTACTTACTAGTGTTAATCAGGGAACGGTTTCTCAAAACCATCTTACTGCTAAGTTCACCGTTAGAACCATTGGACGCCTTAAGATGCGTTTGGGAAACCGGGCCCAGATATCCAGTTTCCTCCTCTTCTTCCTCCTTTTTGGATGTGACAGTCATCTCCCCCTCCTCCTCTTTCACTCCACAAACAGCATCATCCTCTTTCCTCCTATTCTTTTACTGTAACATCCTCCTCCTCTTTCACTCTGAACGCGTCTTCCTCTTCTTTCACTGTAACGTCTTTCTCTTCTTCTTTCACGGTAACAGCCTCACCCTCTACTTGTTTTACTGTAGGAGGAGAGTAGCTTAGTGAACTCATGGTCGGGGATGTTAGCTAGCTAGCATTAGCGACTAGCCTAGTTCTAAGCTAACTTAGCAAACCAGCTAGCTGACAAACAACGTAAATATATAATTAAATGGGCCAACAAGTACATACGACAGAAGTGTGTTTAAAACACTGCGACTAATATACACCAAAACAGTGTAAAGAGCGTGAATGTTGTAGCTATGTTTGCTAGAAAGCTACCAAGGTGTCTGACTAGCTGTTGTTGTTGAAGGAGCGTCCCGTCCACTAGATTATACGTCACACTGGCAGCATCGCCTGAACCTAAAAGACGCACATCGCCATCTGCTGACTGGAGGGCAACGCAGTTGAGGAACCAAACGTTTATTTTTCATTTATTTCATAAAAGTTTAATATTATATTAAGTCGTTCAAAGAGAAGCATGTGTTGATTGATTCGTGTTTAATGAGTGAGAATTTAAAACAAACTTTACACCCACTACATATTTGCATTGAACCATACTTCTGACATGGATCATTTTGACCCCAGAGGCATATCTTTTATCATAGCCAAAATGTGGTTTATTCAATTCTTCCAAATTTTCATGACTTTGTCAATCAACTTGTTGTTAAGAAATCTATATCATGGTTTAGTGTTTCTGTATCAATATGGACTTTTAACAAATTCAAATCCTTTGGAGTCATTTTGACTCCAGCCAAAAGAACCTTTGATAAATAGGACATTTATTTCAAATCAAAATCACATGTTATTGGTTACATCACGTGTTGAGCAGATCTGAATCAAACCCAATGTTCACCTGGTACACTGACAGGGTCTGAATCAAACCCAATGTCCACCTGGTACACTGGCAGGGTCTGAATTAAACCCAATGTCCATCTGGTACACTGACAGGGTCTGAATCAAACCCAATGTCCACCTTGTACACTGGCAGGGTCTGAATCAACCCAATGTCCACCTGGTACACTGACAGGGTCTGAATCAAACCCAATGTCCACCTGGCACACTGACAGGGTCTGAATCAAACCCAATGTCCACCTGGTACACTGACAGGGTCTGAATCAACCCAATGTTAAGGGGAGGGAAGATTGGTCAAGAGGGTGATGATTATTGTTGTTCTACTGCCTGATTGTTATGCAACAACACTGTTTACAAAAGCTTTGTTAAATCAGCACAACAGTTTTCAGCTGTGCTAACATAATTGCAAAAGGGTTTTCTAATGATCAATTAGCCTTTTAAAATGATAAACTTGGATTTGCTAACACAACATGGCATTGGAACACAGGAGTGATGGTTGCTGATAATGGGCCTCCATACGCCTATGTAGATATTCCATTAAAAAATCTGCTGTTTCCAGCTACAATAGTCATTTACAACATTAACAATGTCTACACTGTATTTCAGATCAATTTGATGTTATTTTAATGGACAAAATAAGTGTTTTTCTTTCAAAAACAAGAACATTTCTAAGTGACTCCAACCTTTTGAACGGTAGTGTTAATCATTTTAGAATAAGGCTGTAATGTAACAAAATGTGGAAAAAGTGAAGGGGTCTGAATACTTTCCGAATGCACTGTATTGTTACACCATGTAGGAGCAGTATAGACCTAGTCTGTTCATTATATACATCTACATGATGTATTGTAACACCATGTAGGAGCAGTATAGACCTAGTCTGTTCATTATATACATCTACATGATGTATTGTTACACCATGTAGGAGCAGTATAGACCTAGTCTGTTCATTATATACATCTACATGATGTATTGTTACACCATGTAGGAGCAGTATAGACCTAGTCTGTTCATTATATACATCTACATGATGTATTGTTACACCATGTAGGAGCAGTATAGACCTAGTCTGTTCATTATATACATCTACATGATGTATTGTTACACCATGTAGGAGCAGTATAGACCTAGTCTGTTCATTAGCAGCAGTATAGACCTACAGTAGCTGGCTACTTATTTATATGTTGTTTGACTGAATGAAACTGCCTTAAATGTGCTGTAGTAAACATTTTTTATTCTCACTAATCAATCACCACATTCCTGTCTTTGTATGTCTCAATAGTATTATTCAATTAAATCCATGTAAAATAGTCTTTGTCTGAAAATAAAATGTGATCCTCAACTGCGTTTCCCTCCAGTCAGCAGACGGCGATGTGCGTCTTTCAGGCGATGCTGCAGCGTGACGTATAATCTAGTGGACGGTTCTTCATAAACAGCTCGTCAACCACCTCGGTAGCTTGCTAGCCAACATAGCCGAAAGATTCAAGCTATTTATACGCTTTCGGTCTATATTAGCTACTGTGTTTTAGACACACTTCTGTCGTATCTACTTGTTAACCTATTTAATTTAATATTACGTTATTGTTTATTAGTCAGCTATAGTAGCTGGCTGGTTAAGTTAGCATTAGCCTAGTCGCTAATGATAGCTAGCTAGCTAACATCCCCGAACATGAGCTCCCTAAACTACTCCCCTCCTGTTAAAGACGAGGAGGTCTGCTGGACGGAGAAAGAAGCTCTGGGGCTGAACATTGTCGTGAAAGAGGAGAAGGAAGAGGAGGATGTCACAGTAAAACAAGAAGTAGAGGATGAGGCTGTTACAGTGAAAGATGAAGAGAAAGACGTTACAGTGAAAGAAGAGGAAGACGCGTTCAGAGTGAAAGAGGAGGAGGAAGAGAAAGAGGAGGATGCAGTTTTTGGAGAGAAGAAGGAAGGAGAGATGACTGTCACATTGAAAGATGAAGAGGAGGAGACAGGAGATCTGATTAACACCAGTAAGTACCGCCTTCAATTAGTTTTTAACTTTGGATATTCGGAGTTGGCTCGTCAATACCTCTTCAACGGAGGGCCCTGGGATGATGACTGATATGTCTAGAATCAGACGACGTAGAGAACAAGCTGCCCCTTGTTTTCTCCGTTCCGTTCAGAGTGAAAGAGGAGGAGGATGTTACAGTAAAAGACAAGGATGCAGTTTTTGAAGTGGAGGGGGAGGAAGGAGAGGAGGAGACAGGTCAGCGTAACACCAGTAAATACTAATCTTTGTACAGAAACGTGGTTTTAAAGCAGCAATGGTTTTTGTTTTGCATACATTTTAAGGTGAAAATCAGAGTCTTGTGTCCGTCACTGTGGAATTGTCCAGCTCCTAACTATACCGAACAAAAATATAAACGCAACATGGAACAATTTCAAAGATTCTACTGAGTTATAGTTCATAGAAGTCAATTGAAATAAATAAATTAGGCCCTAATCTATAGATTTTATAACTGGGCAGGTGTGCTGCCGTGAGTTTTTCCCCACAAAAGGGCTTTATTACTGACAGAAATACTCCTCAGCACATTACTTCTTACTTACATTCCTTGTTTTACAAACATTGCTTATTCGTTTTCTTGTAGTTGTGATTTCTGGTGTAATCAGTCATGGCAAAAATATATTTGGCCTGGTAAAAGAATCAGTGGCGTGTATTCATCTGCCTGTTACAGTGGCTGGTATATTCTATCTAGAGGTCGACCGATTAATCGGAATGGCCGATTTTAATTAGGGCCGATTTCAAGTTTTCATAATAATCGGTAATCGGTATTTTTTTGCCACCTATTTGCCGATTTTATTTTTTTATTTTTTTATATAAACTAGGCAAGTCAGTTAAGAACACATTCTTATTTTCAATGACGGCCTAGGAACGGTGGGTTAACTGCCTTGTTCATGGGCAGAACGACAGATTTTTACCTTGTCAGCTTGGGGATTCAATCTTGCAAACTTATGGTTAACTAGTCCAACGCTTTAACCACCTGCTTTACATTGCACTCCATGAGGAGCCTGGCTGTTACGCAAATGCAGTAAGAAGCCAAGGTAAGTTGCTAGCTAGCATTAAACTTATCTTATAAAAAACATTCAATCATAATCACTAGTTAACTACACTTGGTTGATGATATTACTAGTTTATCTAGCCTGTCCTGCTTTCATATAATCGATCCGGTGCGCATTCTCGAAAAGGACTTGCTCCAACGTGTACCTAACCATAAACATCAATGTCTTTCTTAAAATCAATACACAAGTGTTATTTTTAAACGTGCATATTTAGTTAATATTGCCTGCTAACATGAATTTCTTTTAACTAGGGAAAATGTGTCACCTCTGCAACAGAGTCTGGGTATATGCAGCAGTTTGGGCCGCCTGGCTCGTTGCAAACAGTGTGGAGACTATTTCTTCCTAACAAAGACAGCCAACTTCGCCAAACATTTGACATTTTAGTCATTTAGCAGATGCTCTTATCCAGAGCAACTTACAGTAGTGAATGCGTACATTTCATACATTTTTCTCCGTACTCCGTACTGGCCCCCTGTGGGAATCGAACCCACGACCCTGGCGTTGCAAACACCATGCTCTACCAACTGAGCCACACGGGACCAAACAGGGGATGATTTAATAAAAGCGCATTTGCGAAAAAAGCACAATCGTTGCACGACTGTACCTAACCATAAACATCAATGCCTTTCTTAAAATCAATACACAGAAGTATATATTTTTAAACCTGCATATTTAGCTAAACGAAATCCAGGTTAGCAGGCAATATTAACCAGGTGAAATTGAGTCAGTTCTCTTGCGTTCATTGCACGCAGAGTTAGGGTATATGCAACAGTTTGTGCCGCCTGGCTCGTTGCGAACTAATTTGCCAGAATGTTACGTAATTATGACATAACATTGAAGGTTGTGCAATGTAACAGGAATATTTAGATTTAGGGATGCCACCCGTTAGATAAAATACGTAACGGTTCCGTATGTCACTGAAAGAAAAAAACTTTTGTTTTCGAGATGATAGTTTCCGGATTCGACCATATTAATGACCTAAGGCTCGTATTTCTGTGTGTTTATTATATTATAATTAAGTCTATGATTTGATATTTGATAGAGCAGTCTGACTGAGCGATAGTAGGCACCAGCAGGCTCGTAAGCATTCATTCAAACAGCACTTTACTGCATTTTGCCAGCAGCCCTTCGCAATGCATTGCACTGTTTATGACTTCAAGCCTGTCAACTCCCAAGATTAGGCTCGTGTAACCAATGTGAAATGGCTAGCTAGTTAGCGGGTGCGCGCTAATAGCGTTTCAAACGTCACTCGCTCTGAGACTTGGAGTAGTTGTTTCCCTTCCTCTACATGGGTAATGCTGCTTTGAGGGTGGCTTTTGTCGATGTGTTCCTGGTTTGATCCCAGGTAGGAGCGAGGAGAGGGACGGAAGCTATACTGTTACACTGGCAATACTAAAGTGCCAATAAGAACATCCAATAGTCAAAGGTATATGAAATACAAATCGTATAGAGAGAAATAGTCCTATAATTCCTATAATAACTACAACCTAAAACTTCTTACCTGGGAATATTGAAGACTCGTGTTAAAAGGAACCACCAGCTTTCATATGTTCTCATGTTCTGAGCAAGGAACTTAAACATTAGGTTTTTTACATGGCACACACACTTTTACTTTCTTCTCCAACACTTTGTTTTTGCATTATTTAAACCAAATTGAACATGTTTCATTATTTATTTGAGGCAAAATTGATAGTATTTATGTATTATATTAAGTTGAAATAAGTGTTCATTCAGTATTGTTGTAATTGTCATTATTACAAATAAATAAAAAAAATCGGCCAATTAATCGGGATCGGGGTTTCTTGGCCCTCCAATAATCGGTATCGGTATCGGCGTTGAAAAAAATATATATCATAATCGGTCGACCTCTAATTCTATCATCTGCCTGCTACAGTGGCTGGTATATTCTTTCATCTACCTGTTACAGTGGCTGGTATATTCTATCATCTGTCTGTTACAGTGGCTGGTATATTCTATCATCTGCCTGTTACAGTGGTTGGTGGACCAAAATCTAAAACTAAAACAAGACTTAGAAGACATTTGTCAAAGTTTGTAAAAACATTTAACATTCACTACATTGACTGCCTGACTTGAACGTTCACACAGGAGAGAGACAGGACTATCGTGGATCCTCTGGGGAGCCTCAACAACATCATGATGCTGACGAGGCAGAGAAGAGTCTCTCCACATCAGGACACCTCAAGAAACACCATCAGAGACCCACAGGAAAGAAACCTCACTGCTGCTCTGACTGTGGGAAACATTGCAAATCTTCATCAAAACTAAAAATACATCAGCGAGTACACACAGGAGAGAAACCTTATAGCTGTAATCAATGTGGGAAGAGTTTTACTAATTCAAGTAATCTGAAAACACACCAGAGAACACACACAAGAGAGAAGCCTTATTGCTGTGATCAGTGTGGCAAGAGTTTTACTCAGTCAAGCAACCTGGTAACACACCAGAGAACACACACAAGAGAGAAGCCTTATAGCTGTGATCAGTGTGGTAAGAGTTTTACTCAGTCAAGCAACCTGGTATCACACCAGAGAACACATACAGGAGAGCAGCCATATAGCTGTGAGCAATGTGGGAAAAACTTTTCTCTGGGAGAACGCCTTAAAGACCACCAGAGAACACACACAGGAGAGAAATCTTATAGCTGTGATCAGTGTGGCAAAAGTTTTAGTCAGTCATGCAACCTGGTATCACACCAGCGAACACATACAGGAGAGCAGCCATATAGCTGTGATCAATGTGGCAAGAGTTTTGCAAAGTCAAGCAACCTGGTATCACACCAGAGAACACATACAGGAGAGCAGCCATATAGCTGTGAGCAATGTGGGAAAAACTTTTCTCGGACAGAACACCTTAAAGAGCACCAGAGAACACACACAGGAGAGAAACCTTATAGCTGTGATCAATGTGGGAAGAGTTTTACTCAGTCAAGCAGCCTGAAAAGACACCAGAGAACACACACAGGAGACAAATCTTACCACTGCTCTGACTGTAATTTGTTTTTATCTCTTGATTTATTTGACAGTTTGCCATTAGTGTGAAAAGTTGTCATCAAGGCAAAGGGTGGCTACTTTGAAGAATATACAATATATTTTGATTTGTTTAACGCTTTTTTGGTTACTACATGATTCTATATGAGTTATTTCATAGTTTTGATGTCTTCACTATTATTCTACAATGTAGAAAATAGTAAAAATAAAAACCCTTAAATGACGTGTGTTTTACTGGTACTGTATATATATATATATATATACATGGCTTAATGCATCATTACATTAGCCATTTAGCCTCAATATGAAACTCAACTAGTCTCTCACTGTTCAACCAGAATAACATGAGTTGGGTCCTTTAGACTGTTAGTCCATAATCAACTAGTCTCTCAAAAGAACAGCAAATTTCTGCCAGCCAATGGGATAATTCCAGTGCAGTACATATGTAGAGGGATAATTCCAGTACAGTACATGTGTAGAGGGATCGTTCCAGTGCAGTACATGTGTAGAGGGATAATTCCAGTACAATACATGTGTAGAGGGATAATTCCAGTACAGTACATGTGTAAAGGGTGTAGAGGGATAATTCCAGTGCAGTACATGTGTAGAGGGATAATTCCAGTACAGTACATGTGTAAAGGGTGTTGAGGGATAATTCCAGTGCAGTACATGTGTAGAGGGATAATTCCAGTGCACCGGTTATTGACTGGAGACTTAAAATGCTGAAAACTGGTTCCAAGTGGAATGACAACAACATGGCTGCTTGTTAAAGAAGAGATGGAGGGAGAGAGAGAGAGAGAGAGAGAACCATATTCATTGCACATGGACCGTAAGAAATCCTGAATGTATTGAAATGCCTGGGCTCGCAGGGGATGTGTTAATTCATAACCCATCATTTATTTCTGTTAATTCATAACCCATCATTTATTTCTGTTAATTCATAACCCATCATTTTTACCTGTTAATTCATAACCCATCATTTATACCTTTTGATCAAAAGGGGCGGTTCATGCAGGCTGGCACGCTCCCTGACCTTACTTCTTACTAGGCAGGAACTAATGGGGATCCATAATAAACCCAAGGAAGAGTAGCTGCTGCCTTGGCAGGAACTAATGGGGATCCATAATAAACCCCAGGAAGACTAGCTGCTGCCTTGGCAGGAACTAATGGGGATCCATAATAAACCCCAGGAAGAATAGCTGCTGCCTTGGCAGGAACTAATGGGGATCTATAATAAACCCCAGGAAGAGTAGCTGCTGCCTTGGCAGGAACTAATGGGGATCCATAATAAATACAAATACTTGTATCAATAGATTTGTGTCTCTTTACTCTCAGATTCGAAAATGCTAATTAGCATCAAAGTAGACGACATGCAAGACAACAAATCCCTGCAACCTCCTGCATGTCATCTCTAGCCAACACCTTTCACAGAACAGTTCACTGAATTGTCCAATGAAATACATTTTGACAATTTAATCATTGCTACATTAAGGCCTAATTGCTGGAGTGCTGCAGAGATGGTTGTCCTTCTGGAAGGTTCTCCCATCTCCACAGAGGAACTCTGGAGCTCTGTCAGAGTGAACATCGGGTTCTTGTTCACCTCCCTGACCAAGGACCTTCTCCCCCTATTTCTCAGTTTGGCTGGGTGTCCAGCTCTAGGAAGAGTCTTGGTGGTTCCAAACTTCTTCCATTTAAGAATGGAGGCCACTGTGTTCTTGGGGACCTTCAATGCGGAAGACATTTTTTGGTACCTTTCCCCAGATCTGTGCCTCGACACTTTCCTGTCTCAGAGCTCTATGGACAATTCCTTTGACATTATGGCTTGGTTTTTGCTCTGACATGTACTGTAAACTGTGCGACCTTATATAGACTGGTGTGTGCCTTTCCAAATCATGTCTAATCAATTGAATGTACCACAAGTGGACTCCAATCAAGTTGTAGAAACATCTCATGGATGAACAATGGAATCAGGATGCATCTGAGCTCAATTTCGAGTCTCATAGCAAAGGGTCTGAATACTTAAGTAAATACATTTGCAAAAATGTAAAAAAAACAACTGTTTTTGGTTTGTCATTATGGGGTATTGTGATGTCATTATGGGATATTGTGATGTCATTATGGGGTATTGTGTGTAGATTGATGAGGGGGAATAATTATTCAATTTTAGAATAAGGCTGTAACGTAACAAAATGTGGAAAAAGTGAAGAGGTCTGAATACTTAACGAATGCATTGTATACCACTGGCAGAGTTTTCTACCTCTGACAGAATTTTCTACCGCTGGCAGAGTTTTCTACCATTGGCAGTTTTGTACACAGCCACGTGATATGTGGTATAGAAAAGTCCAATCTTAGGAGAGTACATGGGAGGCACTATACTGTGTGTCTGCAGGTGTCTATCTGGTCAAAACCACTGATACAGGAGCCCCTCCACCCTCTGGTGGGATGGATCATGTCTACAGAGAAACCTAGAGTCAAATATTTAGATTCGTGTGTATTGGGTATATGATGTGAAATTGTTAGATTTTACTTGTTAGAAATTACTGCACTGTCGGAGCTAGAAACAGAAGCATTTCGATACACCCGCAATAACATCTGCTAAACATGTGTATGTGACCAATAAAATGTGATTTGATTTTGATTTTAAATAAATGTCCTATTTATCAAAGGTGCTTTTGGCTGGGGTCAAAATGACTCCAAAGGATTTGAATTTGTTAAAAGTCCATTTTGATACAGAAACAATAAACCATGATTTAGATTTTGTAAGAACAAGTTGATTGACAAAGTCATGAAAAATTGGAAGAATTGAATTAACCACATTATGGCTATGATAAAAGATATGCCTCTGGGGTCAAAATGATCCATGTCAGAAGTATGGTTCATTGCAAATGTGTAGTGGGTGTAAAGTTTGTTTTAAATTCTCACTCATTAAAAACGAATAAATCAACAAATGCTTCTCTTTGAACGACTTAATATAATATTAAACTTTTCTGAAATAAATGAAAAATAAACGTTTGGTTCCTCAACTGCGTTGCCCTCCAGTCAGCAGATGGCGATGTGCGTCTTTTAGGTTCAGGCGATGCTGCCAGTGTGACGTATAATCTAGTGGACGGGACGCTCCTTCAACAACAACAGCTAGTCAGACACCTCGGTAGCTTTCTAGCAAACATAGCTACAACATTCACGCTCTTTACACTGTTTTGGTGTATATTAGTCGCTGTGTATTAAACACACTTCTGTCGTATGTACTTGTTGGCCCATTTAATTATATATTTACGTTGTTTGTCAGCTAGCTGGTTTGCTAAGTTAGCTTAGAACTAGGCTAGTCGCTAATGCTAGCTAGCTAACATCTCCGACCATGAGTTCACTTAGCTACTCTCCTCCTGTTAAAGAGGAGGAGGTCTGCTGGACGGAGAAAGAGGCTCTTGTGAAAGAGGAAGAGAAAGATATTACAATACAAAAACAAGTAGGGGGTGAGGCTGTTACAGTGAAAGAAGAAGAGAAAGACGTTTCAGTTAAAGAAGAGGAAGACGCGTTCAGAGTGAAAGAGGATGTTACTGTACAAGAAGAGGAGGCTGCTGTTTTTGGAGTGAAAGAGGAGGAGGATGTTACAGTAAAAGAAGAGGAGGATGCTGTTTATGGAGTGAAAGAGGAGGAGGGGGAGATGACTGTCACATCCAAAAAGGAGGTGGAAGAAGAGGAGGAAACTGGATATCTTGGTCCGGTTTCCCAAACGCATCTTAAGGCGTCCAATGGTTCTAACGGTGAACTTAGCAATAAGATGGGTTTGAGAAACCGTTCCCTGATTAACACTAGTAAGTACTGTCTTAAATACAGAGGCACAAACTCTGCAGTTGTTGAACTGATGTTTGGTGTTAACGCGGAAATCTGCAATAGCTACATCCATATTTGGACTTTTAAATTATTAATTTATAGCCATTGGTTCTTGAAGAATATAACACATGCTTCGTGAGCTTAGTTCAACTGTTGTACCCCATCAGAACCCCAAATAAGCTTTTTTTACTCCAATGTTTAGAAACAATGTAAATCAACACTGTATAGCCTCAACATGGTTAAAACTATAATGTTGATATCATGGATGGTCAGTCCTTGCATCCATAGGTCCGTCTATGAATTTGAAATTAGTTACATTTCTCCAACCCCATAATCATCTTATTACCAAAACAGTGATGGAATTACAACTTTGTTATTGTTTGATCTGCAGATTGATTGGTTGATTGTGTGGCTTATTTAAAGGGGTAACCTAGGTTTTAAACAGAAACAAAATGTCTGTCCAGAGACTTGGTTTGGTAAACATCTGAGGGATGGGGGCTGGAGAAATGTAACCACTCTCACATTCATAGAGGAAGCTATTGTATCAACCGTAACCCAAAACCTAGGGACCTTGTCAAGAAGTTCAGACATCTTGGTGTAACAGTTATAAGATGTTGGCTTGACAGTTGCTGGACCCAGGTTTGAGTCCAGCTCAGGGCTACCGCCTGAATTGACTACACTATAAATACAAGGACTGGCCACCCATGAGGTCAAAATTATAGTTTTAACCTGATTTCAAGGCTATATAGTATATTCTATAATTGGCAGTTAAGATTTGCTGTGGGGGTCAAATTGTTGTCAAATTGGAAGTTCATCACTTATGTTGGCGTCATTAAAACTCGTTTTTCAACCACTCCACACATTTCTTGTTAACTAACTGTAATTTTGGCAAGTCGGTTAGGACATCTACTTTGTGCATGACACAAGTAATTTTTTCAACAGTTGTTTACAGACAGATTATTTCACTTATAATTCACTGAATCACAATTCCAGTGGGTTTGAAGTTTACATACACTAAGTTGACTGTGCCTTTAAACAGCTTGGAAAACTCCAGAAAATTATGCCATGGCTTTAGAAGCTTCTGATAGGCTAATTGACATCATTTGAGTCAATTGGAGGTGTACCTGTGGATGTGTTTCAAGGCATACCTTCAAACTCGGTGCCTCTTTGCTTGACATCATGGGAATATCAAAATAAATCAGCCAAGACCTCAGTCTGGGTCATCCTTGGGAGCAATTTCCAAACGCCTGAAGGTACCATGTTCATCTGTACAAACAATAGTACGCAAGTATAAACACCATGGGACCACGCAGCTGTCATACCGCTCAGGATAGAGACGCGTTCTGTCTCCTAGAGATTAACGTACTTTGGTGCGAAAAGAGCAAATCAATCCCAGAACAACAGCAAAGGACCTTGTGAAGATGCTGGAGGAAACAGGTACAAAAGTATCTATACCCAAAGTAAAACGAGTCCTATATCCTATATCTGAAAGGCCGCTCACCAAGGAAGAAGCCACTGCACCAAAACTGCCATAAAAAAAGCCAGACAACGGTTTGCAACTGCACATGGGGACAAAGATCGTACATTTTGAAAAAATTTCATCTGGTCTGATTATACAAAAATAGAACTGTTTGGCCATAATGACCATCGTTATGTTTGGAGGGAAAAGGGGGAGGCTTGCAAGCCGAAGAACACCATCCCAACTGTGAAGCACAGGGGTGGCAGCATCATATTGTGGGGGTGCTTTGCTGCAATAGGGACTAGTGCAGTTCACAAAATAGATGGCATCATGAGGAAGGAAAAGTATGTCGATATATTGAAGCAATATCTCAAGACATTCGTCAGGAAGTTAAAGCTTGGTTGCAAGTGAGTCTTCCATATGGACAATGACCCCAAGCATACTTCCAAAGTTGTGGCAAAATGGCTGAAGGACAACAATGTATTGGAATGGCCATCACAAAGCCCTGACCTCAATCCTATAGAACATTTGTGGGCAGATCTGAAAAAGCGTGTACGAGCAAGGAGACCTACAAACCTGACTCAGTTACACCAACTCTGTCAGGAGGAATGGGCCAAAATTCACCCAACTTATTGTGGGATGCTTGTGGGAGGCTACCCAAAACGTTTGGGTAGCACCAGTTAGCCTCGAGCCAGGTGCATCTCCCGGCTAGCAAACAAAATTACTCCAGCTACAATACCTCTTTTGCCAATTGGCCTGGACCCTTTGTCGACACGGAGCCCCGTCGATCCATCACGACTGGTCTGCCAACGTAATTCCGTCCGATGTGCCCTCAACCGGCCTTTGCCGGACGTCGGTGACGCACTTGTCTCGAAGTTAGCACCAGTTAGCCTCAAGCCAGGCGCATCTCCCGGCTAGCGTAGTAACAACTACCTAACGGCTTCCCTGTTTCATATATTCCTGTTCACTGGACCCTATGATCACTTGGCTACATAGCTGATGCCTGCTGGACTGTTCATTAATCACTACTCCATTTTGTTTGTTTTGTTTATCTGTCGGCCCCAGCCTAGAATTCAGGCCCTGTATGTATTTAACTGACCCTCTCTGCCCATGCATCGCCATTTTACCTGTTGTTGTTGTCTTAGCTGATGAATTGTTGTTGTCTTACCCGTTGTTGTCTTTGCTAGCTCTCCCAATCAACACCTGTGATTGCTTTATGCCTTGCTTTATGTCTCTCTAATGTCAATATGCCTTGTATACTGTTGTTTAGGGTAGTTATCATTGTTTTATTTTACTGCGGAGCCCCTAGTCCCACTCAACATGCCTCAGAGAGCTCTTTTGTCCCACCTCCCACACATGCGGTGACCTCACGATATTCAAAAACCTTAAAAATGCTATAACTTCAATTTCTCAAACATATGACTATTTTACACCATTTTAAAGATAAGACTCTCGTTAATCCAACCACATTGTCCGATTTCAAAAAGGCTTTACAACGAAAGCAGAACATTAGATTATGTCAGCAGAGTACCCAGCCAGAAATAATCAGACACCCATTTTTCAAGCTAGCATATAATGTCACAAAAACCAAAACCACAGCTAAATGCAGCACTAACCTTTGATGATCTTCATCAGATGACACTCCTAGGACATATTGTTATACAATACATGCATGTTTTGTTCAATCAAGTTCATATTTATATCAAAAACTAGTTTTTTTCATTAGCATGAGACGTTCAGAACTAGCAAACATACCGAAAACTTCCGGTGAATTTACTAAATTACTCACGATAAACGTTCACAAAATACATAACAATTATTTTAAGAATTATAGATACAGAACTCCTTAATGCAATCGTGGTGTCAGATTTTAAAATAGCTTTTCGGCAAAAGCACATTTTGCAATATTCTGAGTAGATAGCGCGGCCATTACAGGCTAGCTATTTTGACAACCACCAAGTTTGGTACTCACCAAACTCAGATTTACTATTAGAAAAATTGGATTACCTTTGCTGTTCTTCGTCAGAATGCACTCCCAGGACTTCTACTACAACACCAAATGTTGTTTTGGTTCAAAATAATCCATAGTTATGTTTAAATATCCTCTGTTTTGTCAGTGCGTTCAGGTCCCTATCCGAACGGTGACGCGAGGACGCATGTCGTGACAAAAAAAATTCAAAATATTCCATTACCGTACTTCGAAGCATGTCAAACGCTGTTTAAAATCAATTATTATGCTATTTTTCTCGTAAAATAGCGATAATATTCCAACCGGGCAAAGTTGTTTTCATTCAAAGGCTGAAAGAAAAACATGGCCACTTCTCGATATTGTATTCGTTCAAACTGGTGAAGAAAAACATGGAGTACTCTCGTGGCTGCGCATCTCCTGTCTCTGAGCCACCAGCCTGATACCTCACAAACAGCGCTCCTGTACCTAGCCCAGAGACAGCAGAGATCTCATTCCATTTTCTGGCGCCTTCAGAGAGCCTATGGGAGCCTAAGAAATTATCACGTTACAGCAGAGATCCTCTATTTTCCATAAAGAGGCTATAGAAGGCCAAGAAATAGTCAGAGAGGGCACTTCCTGTATGGAATCTTCTCAGGTTTTTGCCTGCCATATGAGTTCTGTTATACTCACAGACACCATTCAAACAGTTTTAGAAACTTTAGGGTGTTTTCCATTCAAATCAAATAATTATATGCATATTTTAGTTTCTGGAAAAGAGTAGTAACCAGTTTAAATCGGGTACGTTTTTTATCCGGCCGTGAAAATACTGCCCCCTACCCTAGAGAGGTTAATGCTGTAGCAAACATTATAATAAACAGGACATTCAAATGAGTCTTACAATTATAATCCAAAGTAGTGTGAAATGAACTCATAATCAACCTGGAAATGGAGGTTACTCCCCTGAGTTTTCCCCCATTCACTTTCAGAATACATTGTGAAAATCTAAAATCTTTGCTCACCATTTTTGCTCCAAGCAGATATACTACATCCATAACTATCGGTTTCCTCATTACCAGATATACTACATCCATAACTAGTGGTTTCCTCATTAGCAGATATACTACATCCATAACTAGTGGTTTCCTCATTACCAGATATACTACATCCATAACTAGTGGTTTCCTCATTACCAGATATACTACATCCATAACTAGTGGTTTCCTCATTACCAGATATACTACATCCATAACTAGTGGTTTCCTCATTACCAGATATACTACATCCATAACTAGTGGTTTCCTCATTACCAGATATACTACATCCATAACTAGTGGTTTCCTCATTACCAGATATATTACATCCATAACTAGTGGTTTCCTCATTACCAGATATACTACATCCATAACTAGTGGTTTCCTCATTACCAGATATGCTACATCCATAACTAGTGGTTTCCTCATTAGCAGATATACTACATCCATAACTAGTGGTTTCCTCATTACCAGATATACTACATCCATAACTAGTGGTTTCCTCATTACCAGATATACTACATCCATAACTAGTGGTTTCCTCATTACCAGATATACTACATCCATAACTAGTGGTTTCCTCATTACCAGATATACTACATCCATAACTAGTGGTTTCCTCATTACCAGATATATTACATCCATAACTAGTGGTTTCCTCATTACCAGATATACTACATCCATAACTAGTGGTTTCCTCATTACCAGATATGCTACATCCATAACTAGTGGTTTCCTCATTAGCAGATATACTACATCCATAACTAGTGGTTTCCTCATTACCAGATATACTACATCCATAACTAGTGGTTTCCTCATTACCAGATATACTACATGCATAACTAGTGGTTTCCTCATTACCAGATATACTACATCCATAACTAGTGGTTTCCTCATTAGCAGGGAGGAGTTTCTGCAATGAAATTGCCCTCGTGCCACAATTTTAGCAAACACAGAAAGGGGCCTATATTGGAGACCAAAAGTCATCTGGCACACTGCTTAGAGTTTCAACAACATGAATAACTTATTTCTAGCCTACAATCATCGATGTTACTACTAATGTGAAAACAAGACAAAATATGACTATTCTTGCTCATTTTAAGGCAAACGTCAAATAATTTTAACATTCATTACAGACGTCAATTGTTGTACAACATCATGGCTACGCTGTTGGCATCACCCTTTACAGTGGATTACCGCTGTTGTGGGATTTTAATCATCTGTCTGACTTTGTTGTTCACACAGGAGAGATACGGGACTATCGTGGATCCTCTGAGGAGCCTCAACAACCTCATGATGCTGAAGAGGCAGAGAAGAGTCCCTCCACATTAGAACACCTCAAGAAACACCTGCAGAGACCCACAGGGAAGAGAACTCACTGCTGCTCTGACTGTGGGAAGAGATTCACCTCATCAGGCATTAAAATTCATCAGAGAATCAAGACAGGAGAGAAATCTTATAGCTGTGATCAATGTGGGAAGCGTTTTTGTCGATCTGGACAGCTGACACTACACCAGAGAACACACACTGGAGAGAAATCTTATAGCTGTGATCAATGTGGGAAGAGTTTTACTACATCTGGCTCTCTGACTCTACACCAGAGAATACACACAGGAGAGAAACCTTATAGCTGTGGTCAATGTGGGAAGAGTTTTGCTGCATCTGGCTCTCTGACTCTACACCAGAGAATACACACAGGAGAGAAATCTTATAGCTGTGGTCAATGTGGGAAGAGTTTTACTCAGTCAGGCGGCCTGATATCACACCAAAGAACACACACAGGAGAGAAATCTTATAGCTGTGATAAATGTGGGAAGAGTTTTACTCAGTCAGGCAGCCTGATATTACACCAAAGAACACACACAGGAGAGAAATCTTATAGCTGTGATCAATGTGGGAAGAGTTTTACTACTTCTGGCTCTCTGGCTCTACACCAGAGAACACACACAGGAGAGAAACCTTATAACTGTGGTCAATGTGGGATGAGTTTTACTACATCTGGCTCTCTGACTCTACACCAGAGAAGACACACAGGAGAGAAACCTTATAGCTGTGGTCAATGTGGGAAGAGTTTTGCTGCATCTGGCTCTCTGACTCTACACCAGAGAATACACACAGGTGAGAAACCTTATAGCTGTGGTCAATGTGGGAAGAGTTTTGCTGCATCTGGCTCTCTGACTCTACACCAGAGAATACACACAGGTGAGAAACCTTATAGCTGTGGTCAATGTGGGAAGAGTTTTGCTGCATCTGGCTCTCTGGCTCTACACCAGAGAACACACACAGGAGAGAAATCTTATAGCTGTGATCAATGTGGGAAGAGTTTTACTGCATCTGGCTCTCTGACTGTACACCAGAGAACACACACAGGAGAGAAACCTTATAGCTGTGATGAATGTGGGAAGAGTTTTACTGCATCTAGCAATCTGACTGTACACCAGAGAACACACACAGGAGAGAAATCTTATAACTGTGCTCAATGTGGGAAGAGTTTTACTCGGCCAGACAGCCTAAAATTACACCAGAGAACACACACAGGAGAGAAATCTTATAGCTGTAACCAATGTGGGAATAGTTTTTCTACATGTAGAGTTCTCACTAAACACCAGAGAACTCATACAGGAGAGAAACCATATAGCTGTACTCAATGTGGGAAGAGTTTTTCTACGTCTAGCTATATCACTATACACCAGAGAACACACACAGGAGAGAAACAATATAGCTGTAGTAAATGTGGGACAAGATTTGCTTGGCTAACCAGCCTAGTATCACATCAGAGAACACACACAGGAGAGAAACCTCCTAGCTGTGATCAATGTGGGAAGAGATACCCTGATAAAAGATCTCTGATTAAACATCAGAAAATACATGAAGGAGTTGTTTCATGATATCAATGAAATAATGTTACAATGTAGAATGTTTTAACATTGTAGAAGGATTATTAGCCTCAGAGGATCCAGGCTCTGAATTAAATAAAATGTAGAATGTTTTAACATTGTAGTAGGAGTATTTTAATGATGTCACAATGTAGAACCCTAAACGTTTGTCCCCTGTTCTATTGATTTCAACATGATATGGATATTAGCCTCAGGGGGGAAATCCAGGCTCTGAATTGGAAGAGTACTATTCATGAGATTTAACAAAAAGTGACTAACAAAAAAAGAGCTGTGTTTACACTTACCACGTTGGTGACGCACTTGAATCAAAATGCAACACTTCAAAATGTATCTAGCTGCTTTCTACAAATTGTCCTCTAACCAGGGATGTACACATTATTCCCAGATTAAATGTGGTTTTTGAGCTGTTCGTTTTAACAGGACGTGCAACTTCATCTCCCTCCTGTCACACAAATGATTTTAGCATGATATTGATGAATAAGTGTTGTGTTCCTTTGTTTAGCGACCCCTACATTTAAATGCATCACTCCAAAATGTAGCTGACTGTCTTCTGCAGGTTGTCCTCTAACCTGTGAGGTAAAATATATCTCCCATTTCCATGTGTTTTTTAGTTGTGTTAGTTTCAACAGCACGTACAACCTGACTGGCTGATGTTTGTGTACATAGCACATGTTATGTTTAGGTTTTCAATTTATCACAAACTGTTTCTGCATATTGGTTATTGATTTGTACATGTTAAAACTGTGCTTTGACATTGGGGATATCCCACCTAGCAAAATGTCATTGAAAAGACATCGAAAATAAGACTATGCAATCAAATATTTCATATTTACAATTCATGTAACATTTAGTAATGATAATTATTTATGCAACCAACTGACCATTTTTTTGGTACAATTGTATTCACATTGTTGCCGTGTTTTTATGAATATCAGGGTTTATTCTCACATGTGCCAACCCAAATGTACTAGAGCATGACATTGGGGACTGGGCCCCGATCCAACAACATGCCTATCTAGTGAACCCTGAAAAGAGAGAGAAGCTCTGCAGTGAGGTGGAAAGTTACTACGGATATTGCAGGAGTTTCCTCTTGAAATCAGACATGTCTGTGGTAAGGACAACATGGTTGCTGATTGTCTCAAGGGTGGGCAGTCAAAAAGATTTCTGTTTTGCGTTTAGCCAGTGCGTTGCCATGGATCACAATTTATTTTGACTACATGTTTTTACCTATTGGAGATGAGTTTTGTTTGGGCTCGTTCCAAGGGGATGAGAGTTCTAGAAGCTAGTGAGTTTTAGGATTCTATAGAAAGAAAAATGAGAGAAAATAAAACGATTGTATATTATTGTTTAGAAATGTGTTTTTCTTGTTTTTAATTGTTGATAGCCAGTAGATAGCCAGTAGACACCATGTTTATATTCGTTATACTCGTTAGCTCATCTAGCTCGTTAGCACGTCTAGCTCGTTAGCACGTAGGACGCACTGATTGGTGTCACCTCGTTAGTCAGTATGTGTTACACCTGTGCTGGCTTGTCCATCTCGTTAGTGGGAAGGTGTTTCACCTGAGCTGGTCCAGGTTCTATTTAAGAGTGTCTGGCCCAGTGCTCCAGTTGTCTTGATACATGTGGAGAGTCAACACCTTTAGTTGCTCCACCTTTTTGGTTTGCTTCCTGTCTTTAAGTTTGGTGTGGGTTTTTCTTTTGTTTGTCTCTTCTTGGGCAGATTTAGTGGGTCTCATGGTGGGTGTCTTTTAGGTCCCAGTTGTTGTTACTAGTCAACTTTCAGAACCCCTCCTAACAAACATGCTTATATTTTGGGTTGGATATTGCATCCAATTAATATTTTAATCAATGGCATTTCCTTAGAATGCTCATTAGTATTTCAGTTGTTAGTTTTCTGTTTTTTTTATCCTCTTATGTTTGTGTATTAAATATTTCTGTTTATTTTCATTGTTTTTTCCTGTGAAGCCATTGTGTTGCATCCATGTCTGACATGTGCTGTATAAATAAAGCTTGATTTGATTTGAACATATTGCAAAACTAATGAACCCAATGACCGACCAATCAACAGACTCTTGGTCCCTGTTAGTATGAAAATCAGTATCAATCCCATGTCAAAGGATTCAACTACTGATAACAGAAACAAACAAATGGATCAACCAGATCAATCCCACTTTTCCAGCCTGCTGAAGGCGTGGTGGAGTGGTAAACACCACCCCCGGCTCTACCAGGGACTTGAGGTGGTCTCCCACAGCTCTGATTATGTCATGTTCTGTGGCCTTGCTGTTCCATTTCTTGACTGCCCCTGCAACACAGAAACACATGTAGTCATATTATATAAAACACTCAAAGTAATGGATATGGAGCATCTATGGCCTCAGTTACACCTGGCACCTAAATGTGACTTCTGTCATCTGATCACTCCAAGCTGCATTAGGTTCAGATCTACCAGGATGGGCCTTTGACACAGTCAGGCCACTGATTATGCATCAGCAATGTAAAGAGATGGGGTGAATGAGGGGAAAAGTACATTTGACACAAATTACCTTCATAAATCAAATCAAATGTTGTTGGTCACATACAGGTGTTCAGCAGATGTTATTGCAGGTGTAGCGAAATGCTTGTCCTTCTAGTTCCCACAGTGCAGTAATATCTAACAAGTAATATCTAACAATTTCACAACAAATACCTAATACACACAAATCTAAGTAAAGGAATGGAATTAGGAATATATAAATATATGGATAAACATTGTCAGAGCAGCATAGACTGAGATACAGTGGGGGTAAAAAGTATTCGATCCCCTGCTGATTTTGTACGTTTGCCCACTTAGACTGATCATTTCTTTGTCAGTGAAAGTGTATCATTTTAATGGTAGGTTTATTTGAACAGTGAGAGACAGAATAACAACAACAAAAAATCCTGAAAAACGCATGTCAAAAATGTTATAAATTGATTTGCATTTTAATGAGTGAAATAAGTATTTGACCCCTTTAACTTGTTGTCTGAAGATAAAATGTACATTTTACTGAACTGCGTCCAGTCAGCAGATGGACTAGATGCCTCTTAGGCCGCCCATTGTGACTCCATCAAGAATTCAGCAGAGCAAGTTTGTATGAAGGTCTTGTTATTAATAAATCCTCTTACATCTAGATGTTCCGCTAGCGGAACGTCTGCTCCAATATCCAATGATGGGCGAGGCGCGAAATACAAATTCCTCTAAAATCCGAAAACTTCCATTTTTCAAACATGACTATTTTACAGCTATTTAAAGACAAGACTCTCGTTAATCTAACCACACTGTCCGATTTCAAAAAGGCTTTACAGCGAAAGCAAAACATTAGATTATGTCAGCAGAGTACCCAGCCAGAAATAATCAGACACCCATTTTTCAAGCTAGCATATAATGTCACAAAAACCCAGAAGACAGCTAAATGCAGCAATAACCTTTGATGATCTTCATCACATGACACACCTAGGACATTATGTTATACAATACATGCATGTCTGTTCAATCAAGTTCATATTTATATCAAAAAACAGCTTTTTACATTAGCATGTGACGTTCAGAACTAGCATACCCCCTGCAAACTTCCGGGGAATTTACTAACAATTTACTAAATTACTCACGATAAACGTTCACAAAAAGCATAACAATTATTTTAAGAATTATAGATACAGAACTCCTCTATGCACTCGATATGTCCGATTTTAAAATAGCTTTTCGGATGAAGCACATTTTGCAATATTCTAAGTACATAGCCCAGCCATCACGGGCTACCTATTTAGACACCCAGCAAGTTTAGCCTTCACCAAAATCATATTTACTATAAGAAAAATGGTCTTACCTTTCCTGTTCTTCGTCAGAATGCACTGCCAGGACTTCTACTTCAATAACAAATGTAGGTTTGGTCCCAAATAATCCATCGTTATGTTCCATCAGCGGCATTTTGTTCGTGAGTTCTAGACACTATCAGAATGGTAAATCACGGTCGTGCGCATGGCGCATAATGTGACAAAAAAATTCTAAATATTCCATTACCGTACTTCGAAGCATGTCAACCGCTGTTTAAAATCAATTTTTATGCAATTTATCTCGTAGAAAAGCGCTAATATTCCGACCGAGAATCTGAATGTCTGTAAACAGAGGGAAAAACAGAAAGGCGGGGGAGGCCAGTGCCTGTGCCTAAGCCCTTTGTCCTCTGATAGACCACTTTGCAAAAGCACTCGTGTGTTTCAGCCAGGGCTTTGAATTACATCATTCAGGTTTTTCCCAGGCTCTGAGAGCCCATTGGAGCCGTGGGAAGTGTCACGTAACAGCAGAGATGCTTAGTTTTTGGAAGAGATGTCAAAGAAAGCAAATAAATGGTCAGACAGGGTACTTCCTGTACAGAATCTTCTCACGTTTTGGCCTGCCAAATGAGTTCTGTTATACTCACAGACACCATTCAAACAGTTTTAGAAACTTTGGAGTGTTTTCTATCCAAAGCTAATAATTATATGCATATTCTAGTTTCTGGGCAGGACTAATAATCAGATTAAATCGGGTACGTTTTTTATCCAGCCGTGAAAATACTGCCCCCTAGCCATAAGAGGTTAAATGGGTACATAGTTCAATAGTAATATCCTCTAAAACGCTCTGGTGACAAACTTTACTGCCCTGTTTCCAGTTGTCCACATGGCTGGGAGAACCTATTCAAGTAAGTAAGTAAATAGATTTTGAAAATGTAAAAAAAAACGATGTATTATTAGCTAACTAGCTACAATGCAGGCTAACTCAAATGAGCTGCTAAATGAGCTATCTATCTAGCCAACTTCAAATACTGTATAGATAGATAGATAGCTGGTGATATTTAATTCACTTAGCTAGCTAACTTCATATTAGCTAGCTATCTATTTATCACTGTAAAAAACAAACTCCAAATGCATTTGTAGGTAGCTAGCTAACAGCCATGGAGGAGGGTGAAAGGATAGCAGCCCCAACTGTCAGTGAGAGAGGAGGCTATTCTGGATAGGGCAGGTACTTTTGTGTAGTTCCTGTCCCTAGAAGTGAGGACGGAGATAATAGTAACATAATATTCAGTGTGGTGTAATTTGACTATAATGAAGTCTGTTTCTTGTGAGGTTTTCTGTCCTCAGATAAAGAGCTCTATGAAAGCCAGTCTACATATGAAGAGGTCCCAATGAAGAGCAGTGGTTCTCAGTCCTGGGGACTCAGAGGGGCACATTGTTGTTTTTGCCTTCACACTGCACAGCTGATTCAAATGATCAACTCATTATCAAGCTTCAAGTGGTATTTATGTGTTCATTTGTGATGCCGTCCTTGATATGATCCTGTTATTGTCACATGCTACACATGTACATATGTGTGCCCATGCATCTATCAATCCAATGTTATCATGATTTGTTATCAGGGATATTATACTTTAGTAATCCACAATGACCTGGTGATGTAACAGTCTAATAATTACATTGTCTTCCATATTCCTACAGATACCTTGTAACTGGAGATTCCTTCAAAACGATTGCCTACAGTTACCGTGTAGGACACTGCAAGGCTGGGTGTCCAGGACCATCTGGGACTGCCTCCTGGAGGAATTCAGGTGTGTGAAGGCTACCTGTGTCCTGTGTAACTTCATGAGGATGGACAGGAGGACCAGGAGGGGATCTGCAGCTCACCGCCGTGTGCCAGAGGAGGAGTCTGCTGCTCTGCAGGATGTTTCAAGGATGGGGTCCAACAACGCAGCAAGAGAGGCAATCCGTGTGCAGGAGATCTTCACCTCCTACTTCTTCAAAGAAGGTGCTGTTCCCTGGCAACACCATAGACTACACTATGCACAACCAAAGGCTCTTTTAAGAGCCATTCACATTGCAATAAGAGTATTCTTCCATTTACTTTGCTATGTCAACTGCAGTTATTCAATTCACATTTTTTCTCCCTTTGATTTCTACTTCTCATGTGAGGGTGCTGTTTAGGTAAGGGTGTGATGTCTGTGGAAAAAACAAAACAGACTATTTTAAATCACCCATATTGAAAAAATGTAGAACAATTAGACACCCTATAACCCACACCAACACACTCATGTATCAATCTGATTGATGGATTGTGTTGTGCAGTAAACAGGTTCAGGTGTATAACTGTGGCTCCTTCCACCTTCAAAGAATAGGCAAGAGGGCCAACCATGGAGAATAGTAAGACACTTCATTATTTCTATAACTACGCTGTATTGTTTGTCCTCGTGTGTCCGTTCATGTTTTTCAGCATAAAGTACTCTGCAGCCACTTAGTGTGGTGTGGACACCAGGTGTGGCCACACACAGATTCCTGTTGAACACTGTCGCTTTAACTACCTTATTTTCTCAATAACAGTCTCTCTCCTTCACTTCATCCCTCTCTCCCCTTCTCCCTAAATCCTCTAGGTTATATCAGCTGTGTCGGTGAACCCCTCATGCATCTGAACTGGCTACATAGAGGGCACAGCATGATCAGAGGTGAGAGGTCACTTGGTCAGGTCAACAGGAAGAATTATTAAAGAGATGCTTTACATTGAAATAAAGATAGAGATGCAGTAGTCCCAGAGTTAATGATCCCAGGTCAATTTATATTATACAGGAAGTATTATTAAAGAGATGCTTTACATTGAAATGCAGATAGAGATGCAGTAGTCCCAGAGTTAATGATCCCAGGTCAGTTTATATTATACAGGAAGTATTATTAAAGAGATGCATTACATTGAAATACAGATAGAGATGCAGTAGTCCCAGAGTTAATGATCCCAGGTCAGTTTATATTATACAGGAAGTATTATTAAAGAGATGCTTTACATTGAAATACAGATAGAGATGCAGTAGTCCCAGAGTTAATGATCCAAGGTCAGTTTATATTATACAGGAAGTATTATTAAAGAGATGCTTTACATTGAAATACAGATAGAGATGCAGTAGTCCCAGAGTTAATGATCCCAGGTCAGTTTATGTTATACAGGAAGTATTATTAAAGAGATGCTTTACATTGAAATAAAGATAGAGATGCAGTAGTCCCAGAGTTAATGATCCAAGGTCAGTTTTGCATTTCACCTCCTGATTGATGACTAACAATGTTAGAATAAAAAATAAAAACACAAGGTTTAAACATGCTCTCTCTCTCTCCATCTGTCTCTCGTCTGCAGATATGTTTTGATGTGAGAGGATGCCAACCCCCAGTCCCATCATCGCCACCTCACCTGCTTTTAAGAACCTTTGGGCCGACGAGAGAAACTATTATGTAATTGTGATGAACTGAGAGAATATTTATGTAGCACTGTGATTCATTAATCGTGTGCTGCCTTCTCTGCTCCTATGTGCTTACCTCTTTCCCTTTCTGTCTTTTACACCTCTCTCACCACCTCCTCTTTCTTCCTCTGTTTTTATAATGCACAACAGATGTGCATTGAAGTACAGATTAAACTTGTATTTATAACACTTTGATAATGAGCTTTTCAATAAAGCGTTTCACATTCTCTACTGGTTGAAATGAAGTGTAATGTGATGAAATACTCCACCTATCCTGTGTTTATCAGATCAATACAGATGAAGGGCATTAGATGTTGAGATGAACCAGTGTTAGAGTATTTACATGATGCATAGGAAGTGTAGTGTTCTGTTTTTTAACATTATATTTCTGTATATATATGAATTAACTAGTTAAATCCTGTTTCTAGTCTATTAGTTACAATGTGTAACCATTGATGTCCCAGGACCAAGATTGGTAAACACTGTTGAAGTGTATAATTGTAATCCATACATGCAGACACAGCGTCATTCAAAGACTGGAATTTGATACTCCTGGTATTGGATATGACTGAAGAATAATCTCAAAGACATTCATACCTAAACTGCACCTTTATTTGCCAAGGTAGAGTACATGATCAGTGAATATATTAAATGTACAGGCTACAATGTGGGGATCTCATGCATGGTAATAACTACATGTATATACGACTTGCATCCTTGGCACAACATGATATTATATTCTACTCAATCCATAGGCTTCATTAATGTCATTCAGGCTGTTTTGAAGTTGATACAACTGGCTATGATAGCTGAGGTTCATAGGTTCTGAACTAATATGTATACCAAACGTTTGGGTCCATACACAGATCGGCTAGATAGCTAGCTACACATCCATAGACATACAGGTATTATAATCATCCACTGCACAATAAGCAAGAACATAGCTAGCTACGTTATTTCATCTATCTGCATGGCAAATATCAGCAAGGCAAGCTTACACAATTGTACATTCAATTTGCAGTAAATTCTTCAGCTAGCTAGATTCTATACATCCACTGTTTCGCAAAACAACAGCCTGGTTTGCTGGTTGTTTCAGGAGTCCCTAAAACAACCAGAATGACAATTTCATACTCATGTCACAACACCCATAAAGCTAGTCAGCTAGCTGGCTAATGTTAGCTAGTCAGCTAGCTGGCTAAAGTTAGCTAGTCAGCTAGTTGGTTAATGTTAGCTAGTCAGCTAGCTGGCTAATGTTAGCTAGTCGATTAGCTGGCTAAAGTTAGCTAGTCAGCTAGCTGGCTAATGTTAGCTAGTCGGCTAGCTGGCTAATGTTAGCTAGTCGGCTAGCTGGCTAAAGTTAGCTAGTCAGCTAGTTGGCTAATGTTAGCTAGTCGGCTAGCTGGCTAATGTTAGCTAGTCGGCTAGCTGGCTAATGTTAGCTAGTCAGCTAGCTGGCTAATGTTAGCTAGTCGGCTAGCTGGCTAAAGTTAGCTAGTCAGCAAGCTGGCTAATGTTAGCTAGTCAGCTAGCTGGTTAATGTTAGCTAGTCAGCTAGCTGGATAATGTTAGCTAGTCAGCTAGTTGGTTAATGTCAGCTAGTCAGCTAGCTGGATAATGTTAGCAAGTCAGTTAGCTGGCTAATGTTAGCTAGTCAGCTAGTTGGTTAATGTTAGCTAGTCAGCTAGCTGGCTAATGTTAGCTAGTCAGCTAGTTGGCTAATGTTAGCTAGTAAGCTAGCTTGCTAAATCGCGATTTTCGTAAATGAACTTTACGATAAAAAATGCATAATCGTTTGTCTCTACATTAACTAACATTCCTGTCAACTGTACATGTTTCTGCATGATTCGTTATGACGCTATAATCCCTTACATTTGCTTCCATCCTAGTATTTCTGTCGGCCATCTTTGATCCAGTTCAGTTCTGTGTAGGGGTACCCCTCTCTCCTAGTATTTCTGTCGGCCATCTTTGATCCAGTTCAGTTCTGTGTAGGGGTACTCCTCTCTCCTAGTATTTCTGTCCTCCATCTTTGATCCAGTTCAGTTCTGTGTAGGGGTACCCCTCTCTCCTAGTATTTCTGTCCGCCATCTTTGATCCAGTTCAGTTCTGTGTAGGGGTACCCCTCTCTCCTAGTATTTCTGTCCTCCATCTTTGATCCAGTTCAGTTCTGTGTAGGGGTACCCCTCTCTCCTAGTATTTCTGTCCGCCATCTTTGATCCAGTTCAGTTCTGTGTAGGGGTACCCCTCTCTCCTAGTATTTCTGTCCGCCATCTTTGTACCAGTTCAGTTCTGTGTAGGGGTACCCCTCTCTCCTAGTATTTCTGTCCGCCAACTTTAATCCAGATCAGTTCTGTGTAGGGGTACCCCTCTCTCCTAGTATTTCTGTCCGCCATCTTTGATCCAGTTCAGTTCTGTGTAGGGGTACCCCTCTCTCCTAGTATTTCTGTTCGCCATCTTTGATCCATTTCAGTTCTGTGTAGGGGTACCCCTCTCTCCTAGTATTTCTGTCCGCCATCTTTGTTCCAGATCAGTTCTGTGTAGGGGTACCACTCTCTCCTAGTATTTCTGTATTTCTGTCCGCCATCTTTGATCCAGATCAGTTCTGTGTAGGGGTACCCCTCTCTCCTAGTATTTCTGTCTGCCATCTTTGATCCAGATCAGTTCTGTGTAGGGGTACCCCTCTCTCCTAGTATTTCTGTCCGCCATCTTTGATCCAGTTCAGTTCTGTGTAGGGGTACCCCTCTCTCCTAGTATTTCTGTCCGCCATCTTTGATCCAGTTCAGTTCTGTGTAGGGGTACCCCTCTCTCCTAGTATTTCTGTCCGCCATCTTTGATCCAGTTCAGTTCTGTGTAGGGGTACCCCTCTCTCCTAGTATTTCTGTCCGCCATCTTTGCTGAAGAAAGTCTAACAGTCACTAGTGCAGCAGCAGCCTCCCCCGGTCCTAGTGCCGCCCGTAAGAAGTTTAAGATGCGATGGAACGGTTGATGAAAAAAATAAATCACAGAAAATATATATTGACTGATATTGATTTATTTAGGGGGGGGGCTAATGAATATTTTAGTACCAGCGATGTCCCTTATTCCTACCCTTTAACTTTTTGTCTGACAAAATAAACATTTTACTCAACTACGTTACCCACTCCAGTCAGCAGATGGCGGTGTGGGAATTTACGGCAATGCTGTTGGTGTGACGTATAATCTAGTGGACGGAACGCTTCTTTCAACAGCAGCAACAGTTAGTCAGACAACACGGAAGCTTGCTAGACAAAATAGCCGAAACAATAAAGCTCTTTAGACGTTTTCGAGTATATTAGCAACTGTGTTTGAAAACCATTTCTGTCGTCCAGTTAGTTATCAGATTTAATTTCATATTTACGGTGTTGTTGTTACTAGTCAGCTAGCATTAGCATAGCTAACATCCCTGACCATGAGTTCACTAAGCTACTCTCCTGCTAAAGAAGATGAGGATATCACAGTAAAACAAGAAGTAGAGGGTGAGGCCGTTACTGTGAAAGAAGAGGAAGACGCGTTCAGAGTGAAAGAGGAGGAGGATGCAGTTTTTGGAGTGAAAAGGGAGGAGAGGGAGATGACTGTTACATCGAGAAAGGAGGAGGAGGAGGAAGAAGAGGAGGAAACTGGATATCTGGGCCCGATTTCCCAAACACATCTTAAGACATCCAATGGTTCTAACGGTGAACTTAGACATAAGACCTGTTCCCTGATTAACACTAGTAAGTACTGTCTTAAATACAGAGGCACAAACTCTGCAGTTGTTGAACTGATGTTTGGTGTTAAATCGGAAATCTGAAATTGCTACATCCATATTGTGACTTTTAAATTAATAATTTATAACCATTGATTCTTGAAGAATATAACACATGTCTCATGAGCTTAGTTCAACTGTTTACCCCATCAGAACCCCAAATAAGCTTTTTTTTTACTCCAATGTTTAGAAATGTAAACCAACACTGTATAGCCTCAACATGGTTAAAACTATAATGTTGATATCATGGATGGTCAGTCCTTGCATCCATAGGTCTGTCTATGAATTTTGAAAGTAGTTACATTTCTCCAGCCCCATAATCATCTTATAACCAAAACAGTGGTGGAATGACTGCTTTGTTATTGTATGAACTGCAGATTGGTTTGTTGTGTGGGTTTTTTAAACAGCAACAAAATGGCTGCCCAGAGGCTTGGTTTGGTAAACAGCTGAGGGATGGGGGAAGGAGAAGTGTAACCACTCTCAAATTCATAGAGAAAGCTATTGTAGCAACCGTAACCCAACACCTACCGACCTCTTCAAGAAGTTCAGACATCTTGGCGTAACAGTTATAAGGTGTTGACTTGACAGTCGCTGGACCCAGGTTTGAGTTCAGCTCAGGGCTACCCCATGAATTCACTACACTATGAATACAAGGACTGGCCATCCATGATGTCATAATGATAGTTTAACCAGGTTTCTAGGATATATAGTATATTCTAGAATTCATCCATGAGGTCATAATGATAGTTTAACCAGGTTTCTAGGCTATATAGTATATTCTAGAATTCATCCATGATGTCATAATGATAGTTTAACCAGGTTTCTAGGCTATATAGTATATTCTAGAATTCATCCATGATGTCATAATGATAGTTTAACCAGGTTTCTAGGCTATATAGTATATTCTAGAATTCATTCATGATGTCATAATGATAGTTTAACCAGGTTTCTAGGCTATATAGTATATTCTAGAATTCATCCATGATGTCATAATGATAGTTTAACCAGGTTTCTAGGCTATATAGTATATTCTAGAATTCATCCATGATGTCATAATGATAGTTTAACCAGGTTTCTAGGCTATATAGTATATTCTATAACTGCCAGTGTAGATTTCCTGTGGAGGCAAATTGTTAGAGCTGTTGATAAGTCATTGTATAATATTCAGCCAATTTTTTTTCATGCCATTACATTAAAGGCAAGACTTACCTAGATTTAATTATATTCATGAATTGGTTTGAAACCTTTGTTTTAAACCCTTCTCAAAGTTGGTGCCTTGACGGATTTGTAAAAAATGGTTTGTCATGAAACACTATTTTTTTTATTTATTTAAACGTAACCTTTATTGAACTAGGCAAGTCAGTTAAGAACAAATTCTTATTTACAATGACTGACGACGCTGGGCCAGTTGTGCGCCGCCCTGTGGGACTCTCAATCACGGCCGGTTTTGATACAGCCTGAATTTGAACCAGGGTGTCTGTAGTGACGCCTCAAGCACTGAGATGCAGACCGCTGCGCCACTCGGGAGCCCCAACATCATGTTCTAGTGCTGTCCCCAACTAAAATACATCTTGGTCAACCAAGAGTCATCTGTTCTTTCTACCATTCGCCCCATGTGTTTCTATAAAATCAACTATATGTACTGAACTTGTCTGGTGCTTTAAGCACGCTGTTTGATTAAATAAATAAGACACACAAATGACGAGGGAGCCAGTCGTCACTATAACCTGACCAGAGGGAGGGAGCCAGTCGTCAACGTAACCTGACCTAGAGGGAGCCAGTCGTCAACATGACCTGACCTAGAGGGAGCCAGTCGTCAACATGACCTGACCAGAGGGAGCCAGTCGTCAACATGACCTGACCTAGAGGGAGCCAGTCGTCAACATGACCTGACCTAGAGGGAGCCAGTCATCAACATGACCTGACCTAGAGGGAGCCAGTCGTCAACATGACCTGACCTAGAGGGAGCCAGTCGTCAACATGACCTGACCTAGAGGGAGCCAGTCGTCAACATGACCTGACCTAGAGGGAGCCAGTCGTCAACATGACCTGACCTAGAGGGAGCCAGTCGTCAACATGACCTGACCTAGAGGGAGCCAGTCGTCAACATGACCTGACCTAGAGGGAGCCAGTCGTCAACATGACCTGACCTAGAGGGAGCCAGTCGTCAGTCGTCAACATGACCTGACCTGCATTCTGCAGGCAGAAAATATTGTGATAAAAATAAATATCCTAGAAATCACTTTGGCTGCACATGGCCTGTCTACAACAAACCTGAAACATTATATCAACTATCAACTGGGTCAGTGAAACTCGGATAGCAAGCTTGCAACATTGTATAAAATATTCTACACCCTCAGTTTCCTGCTCCAGTGAGTTCTGGACAGACACAGCTGTAGGCTATTTGTGCAAAGGATAAGAAGTAATCAGGTATTTTATGACATTTCCACAGGATCAGAGAATTACATGTTTCCCTTTTTATGCTGAGTGGTTATCGAAAGGACGAGAGCTGGAAATATTTTATTAAAATACTTTGAGGAACTATTGTCATCGGCAAATGATTTTGATTAGACTTTGTTTACGTGTTGTTTGAAAATGAAGACAAAATTACTTTGAGAAGCTCCACAATTCATTAGTGGTGGTGCGTTAAGACAATCAGAAATACTATCAGACATCCCCAAATGGGCACATTTATAGGCCTACATTTGCACACAGGCCAGGTAGACTAGTCCTACTTCTATATGTGTAACCAGGTAGACTAGTCCTACTTCTATATGCTTAATTAGGTGTGTGTCTTTACTCAACATTGACAGGAGTGTTTCAAACAAAAGACAATTAATAAATTGACAACAATCTTGCGGGGTCAGGTCTGGGTGTTCTGCCAGGGGCCGTTTCATTTAGTATCCGTTTAGGTCAGTTGGGGAATGATTTTATTTCCCCATAGTATGTTGTCCCGAAGTTGACCGACTGAAAGGGAGTGTAACTTTATGACTATAATTACTGTTCCCTGAAGGAAAATAAATAAATCCTAAATCATTTCAGTTTGCTAAATCCAGTGGTTCTAACCAAGAGTCACCCAAATGGTCATTAATGCGGTTCTTCAATAATTACACATAATACTTAATACTGTAGATGTTTAGTTACAGTCACATGTTCAACTATCATCAGCTGATCCAGGAAATCATTTTCTGAATGACAAACATCACGATATGCAACAACAATCAAAGTGCTTCTTCATTCATTACTCTGGTAAAGACAGTTATGCCGTGCTCCACGTTGGATCCAACATCCCTAACAAATTGATGTTTATAATGTGTTATTGTCTGCTTGATTTACAGTAGGGTCTCGTTAGTCTGTTTGGAAACAGAGAGACTTATCTCATAATGTGTAGAGAACTGTTCCTTGATGGATAGGCTATTGTACAACACACAGAGCTATTTTCCTTCATTCGGGACATTTAGAATGACAACACATTACAGAGTAGCCTAGTGGGATTATTCACAAAATTATCTGGTGATCAGGTTATGAAATGTCATAACAAAGACATTTTAGTTTCCATGTTTCACCTGAAATATTAAATGATTTATAGTCCTACGTCTGTGTTGTTGTTGTTAGATGAAGTTATGGGTCCTACAGTAGGTCTGTGTTATTGTTAGGTGAAGTTATGGGTCCTACAGTAGGTCTATGTTGTTGTTAGATAAAGTTATGGGTCCTACAGTAGGTCTATGTTATTGTTAGGAGAAGTTATGGGTCCTACAGTAGGTCTGTGTTGTTGTTAGGTGAAGTTATGGGTCCTACAGTAGGTATATGTTGTTGTTAGATAAAGTTATGGGTCCTACAGTAGGTCTATGTTATTGTTAGGTGAAGTTATGGGTCCTACAGTAGGTCTATGTTATTGTTAGGTGAAGTTATGGGTCCTACAGTAGGTCTGTGTTGTTGTTAGGTGAAGTTATGGGTCCTACAGTAGGTATATGTTGTTGTTAGATAAAGTTATGGGTCCTACAGTAGGTCTATGTTATTGTTAGGTGAAGTTATGGGTCCTACAGTAGGTCTATGTTATTGTTAGGTGAAGTTATGGGTCCTACAGTAGGTCTGTGTTGTTGTTAGGTGAAGTTATGGGTCCTACAGTAGGTCTATGTTGTTAGGTAAAGTTATGGGTCCTACAGTAGGTCTGTGTTATTGTTAGGTGAAGTTATGGGTCCTACAGTAGGTCTGTGTTGTTGTTAGGTGAAGTTATGGGTCCTACAGTAGGTCTATGTTGTTGTTAGGTGAAGTTATGGGTCCTACAGTAGGTCTATGTTGTTATTAGGGGAAGTTATGGGTCCTACAGTAGGTCTATGTTGTTGTTAGGTGAAGTTATGGGTCCTACAGTAGGTCTATGTTATTGTTAGGTGAAGTTATGGGTCCTACAGTAGGTCTGTGTTGTTGTTAGGTGAAGTGATGGGTCCTACAGTAGGTATATGTTGTTGTTAGGTGAAGTTATGGGTCCTACAGTAGGTCTATGTTGTTGTCAGGTGAAGTTATGGGTCCTACAGTAGGTCTATGTTATTGTTAGGTGAAGTTATGGGTCCTACAGTAGGTCTGTGTTGTTGTTAGGTGAAGTTATGGGCCAATTTGGCATACACTTGGTGTACAAACCCTCATTGTCAGGCTGATGTTAAAGCTAGCCAAAGAGCATTTTATTGGTTGAGGTGTTTTTTAAGTATAAAGCAGTTGATTTGCGACAATAACACAAACATATTAAGCAGGTGATTCAAGCGAGCCTTACAATTATAATCCAAAGTAGTGTGAAATGAAGTCATAGGCAACCTGGAAATGGAGGCTATTTTTGCTGTCAGCCTATGAGAACTCCCCTGAGTTTTCCCCACGGTGGTGAATTAGTGAATAGACACAGAGCTTAATGTGAGTTTCCTTGAGTAGCACTCCTGATCTTGCGCTGTAATATTCAGAATACATTGTGAAAAGCTAAAATCTTTGCTCACCATTTTTGCTCCATGCAGATATACTACATCTATAACTAGTGGTTTCCTCATTAGCAGATATACTACATCCATAACTAGTGGTTTCCTCATTACCAGATATACTACATCCATAACTAGTGGTTTCCTCATTACCAGATATACTACATCCATAACTAGTGGTTTCCTCATTACCAGATATACTACATCCATAACTTGTGGTTTCCTCATTACCAGATATACTACATCCATAACTAGTGGTTTCCTCATTACCAGATATATTACATCCATAACTAGTGGTTTCCTCATTAGCAGATATATTACATCCATAACTAGTGGTTTCCTCATTAGCAGATATACTACATCCATAACTAGTGGTTTCCTCATTACCAGATATACTACATCCATAACTAGTGGTTTCCTCATTACCAGATATACTACATCCATAACTAGTGGTTTCCTCATTACCAGATATACTACATCCATAACTAGTGGTTTCCTCATTACCAGATATACTACATCCATAACTAGTGGTTTCCTCATTAGCAGATATACTACATCCATAACTAGTGGTTTCCTCATTAGCAGATATACTACATCCATAACTAGTGGTTTCCTCATTACCAGATATACTACATCCATAACTAGTGGTTTCCTCATTACCAGATATACTACATCCATAACTAGTGGTTTCCTCATTACCAGATATACTACATCCATAACTAGTGGTTTCCTCATTACCAGATATACTACATCCATAACTAGTGGTTTCCTCATTACCAGATATACTACATCCATAACTAGTGGTTTCCTCATTAGCAGATATACTACATCCATAACTAGTGGTTTCCTCATTAGCAGATATACTACATCCATAACTAGTGGTTTCCTCATTACCAGATATACTACATCCATAACTAGTGGTTTCCTCATTACCAGATATACTACATCCATAACTAGTGGTTTCCTCATTACCAGATATACTACATCCATAACTAGTGGTTTCCTCATTACCAGATATACTACATCCATAACTAGTGGTTTCCTCATTACCAGATATACTACATCCATAACTAGTGGTTTCCTCATTACCAGATATACTACATCCATAACTAGTGGTTTCCTCATTACCAGATATACTACATCCATAACTAGTGGTTTCCTCATTACCAGATATACTACATCCATAACTAGTGGTTTCCTCATTAGCAGATATACTACATCCATAACTAGTGGTTTCCTCATTACCAGATACACTACATCCATAACTAGTGGTTTCCTCATTACCAGATATACTACATCCATAACTAGTGGTTTCCTCATTACCAGATACACTACATCCATAACTAGTGGTTTCCTCATTAGCAGAGAGGAGTTTCTGCAACCAAATCGCCCTCGTGCCGCAATTTTAGCAAACACAGAAAGGGGCCAATATTGGAGACCAAAAGTCGTCTGCCACACTGCTTAGGATTTCAACAACTTTAACTTATTTCTAGCCTGCAATCATCGATGTTACTAATAATGTGAAAACAAGACAAAATATGACTATTGTTGGTCATTTTAAGACAATTGTCAAATAATTTTAACATTCATTAGACGTCAATTGTTGTACAACATCATGGCTACGCTGTTGGCATCCCCTTTTACAGTGGATTTCCGCTGTTGTGGGCCTTTAACCATCTGTCTGACTTTGTTGTTCACACAGGAGAGATATGGGACTACCGTAGATCCTCTGGGGAGCCTCAACAACCTTGTGATGCTGACAAGGCAGAGAAGAGTCTCTCCAGATCAGAACACCTCAAGAAACACCTGCAGAGACCCACAGGGAAGATAACTCACTGCTGCTCTGACTGTGGGAAGAGATTCACCTCATCAGGCATTAAAATTCATCAGAGAACACACACAG
This sequence comes from Salmo trutta, assembly GCF_901001165.1. Classification (NCBI taxonomy): domain Eukaryota; kingdom Metazoa; phylum Chordata; class Actinopteri; order Salmoniformes; family Salmonidae; genus Salmo; species Salmo trutta. The sequence continues at coordinate 18,650,782 of NW_021822911.1, read as the reverse complement.
GAGAGAAATCTTACGACTGTGATCAATGTGGGAAGAGTTTTGTTCAATATAGCCATCTGAAGACACACCAGAGAACACACACAGGAGAGAAACCTTTTAGCTGTGATCAATGTGGGAAGAGTTTTGGTCATTCAACCAGCCTGATATCACACCAGAGAATACACACAGGAGAGAAACCATATAGCTGTGATCAATGTGGGAAGAGTTTTACTCGGCTAAGCAGCCTGATATCACACCAGAGAACACACACAGGTGAGAAACCTTATAGCTGTACTCAATGTGGGAAGAGTTTTACTCAGCTCGGCATCCTGATATCACACCAGAGAACACACACACGAGAGAAACCGTATAGCTGTGATGACTGTGGGAAGACTTTTACTGCATTTAGAAATCTGACTCTACACCAGAGAATACATACAGGAGAGAAACCTTTTAGCTGTACTCAATGTGGGAAGAGTTTTACTCAGCTAAGCAACCTGATATCACACCAGAGAACACACACAGGAGAGAAACCCTATAGCTGTGATCAATGTGGGAAGAGTTTTGTTCAATCTAGCCAGCTGGAGATACACCTGAGAACACACACAGGAGAGAGACCTTTTTGCTGTACTCAATGTGGGAAGAGTTATGTTCGATCTGGTGATCTGACAGTACACCAGAAAACACACACAGGAGAGAAACCTTATAGCTGTGTTCAATGTGGGAAGAAGTTTGTTACATCTAGCCTTCTGACAGTACACCAGAGAATACACACAGAATAGAAATCGTATAGCTCTAATCGATGTGGGAAGAGTTTTACTCAGTCAAACAGCCTGGTACAACACCAGAGAACACACACAGGAGAGAAACCTCTTAGCTGTGACCAGAGAGAGAATCATATAAAAGATCTCAGATCAAATATCAGAAAATACATGAAGGAGTTGTTTCATGATATCAATGAATTAATGTCAAAATGTAGAATGTTTTAACATTGTAGTTGGAGTATTTTAATAATGTCACAATGTAGAAGCCAAAATGTTTGCCTCTTTATCAATTGATTTCAAAATGATATGGATATTAGCATCAGGGGAAAAACCCAGGCTCTGAATTGAAAGTTGTGTTGAGTTGTGTTACACTTAATAACACGTTGGCTATTTATGAGATTTAACAACAAGAGCTGTGTTACACCATGTTGGTGACCCACTTGAATCAAAATGTATCTGGCTGTTTTCTACAAGTTGTCCTCTAACCAGGGGTGTACACATTATTCCCAGATTCCGTGTGGTTTTTGAGCTGTTAGTTTTAATAGGATGTGCAACCTCATCTCCCTCCTGTCACACAAATGATTTTAGCGATGAGTGATGACAAATAAGTGTTGCGTTACTTTGTTTAGGGACCCCTACATTTAAAGAGTTGTGTAATATATAATAAATATATCTCCCATTTCCATGTGTTTTTTAGTTGTGTTAGTTTCAACATCACGTACAACCTGATTTCCCCCCTTATCGATATCAGTGATTTATTGCTACTTGTCAAAACAACAGCGTTTTTGGTGCTTGTGCAGTTTTATAAGGTGCTTGTTTAAAATAATACAAGTAATATGATTATTGTGGCAGATGTTTGTGTATATAGCACATTTTATGTTTTCAATATATCACAAACTGTTTTTGCATATTGGTTATTGATTTGGACACGTTAAAACTGTGTTTGACATTGGGGATATCCCACCTAGCAACATGTCATTGAAAATAAGACAATCAAATATTTCATATTTACATGTAACATTTGGTAATGAAAATTATTCATGCAACCAACTGACAATTTTTGGGTAGAATAATATTGACATTGCTGCCCTGATTTTAGAATATCAGGAGTCATTCTCAGATGTGCCAACCCAAATGTACTAGAGCATGACATTGGGGACTGGGCCCCGATCCAACAACATGCCTATCTAGTGAACACTGAAAAGAGAGAGAAGCTCTGCAGTGAGGTGGAAAGTTACTACGGATATTGCAGGAGTTTCCTCTTGAAATCAGACATGTCTGTGGTGAGGACAACTTGGTTTCTGATTGTCTCAAGGGTGGGCAGTCAAAAAGTTTTGTGTTTTCCTTTTTTGGACGACTTGGTTCCTGATTGGGGTGATGAGAGTTCTAGAAGCTAGTGAGTTTTAAAAAAAATAAGGTTGTAGAAAAATATATATTTAGAAATATGTTTTTTCCTGTTTTTAATTGTTGACAGTCAGTAGACACCATGTTTATATTGTAGGAGGTGAAGCATTGTAGTTGATTATAATGTCAAATCGAAGCTTTCTGTTGGTGGTGAGCAAACTTGTCCAACAAAAATTCTCTTAAGGTGTTACTGTCTTTGTTTTTTCCATTTATGTTTTGAGTTTGGACTTTAGCCCGTTAGCCCGTCTAGCTCGTTAGCCCGTCTAGCCCGTTAGCCCATCTAGCTCGTTAGCACGTCTAGCTCGTTAGCCCGTCTAGCACGTCTAGCTCGTTAGCACGTCTAGCTCGTTAGCCCGTCTAGCTCGTTAACACGTCTAGCTCGTTAGCACGTCTAGCTCGTTAGCACGTCTAGCTCGTTAGCACGTCTAGCTCGTTAGCACGTCTAGCTCGTTAGCCCGTCTAGCTCGTTAACACGTCTAGCTCGTTAGCGCGTCTAGCTCGTTAGCCCGTCTAACAATATTGACAGTATTGATTTAAATAATTCATTGTTTATTTACTGGCACCACAAATGTGAATTAATATTTACAAAACAATTTACCAAACAAAACACATTACCAAATTGCAACATTTCTGCAGACATGTCAGAACATAATAAATAATACATTTACTTTGTATAGTGATTTTCATGACAGTTACAAAATAAGGATGTACAATAAAAACATTAAAAATGAATCACAGGTCAACTAACAACATTGTAGACTTGATGCTAAATACAGATGTTTCAGCTTTAGTGTGTATATCGTATCCACTTAGTTATGTTAGGAAGTTCTCCATCTTTATGACCGGCCCTGGTAACTTCACCCCAACTTCTCTGATCCCCAGAACACAGTAACTTAACAACATAACTGTTTTTCTGACATTTTGGGGAAATTGAAGGGAAAATAAAAATCCAGTCGTAGCAGAGCCCCAAGTCCCATGGGGACGTCCTCGGGGGCCTGGATGTTCTCCCCATCAAAGGCCAGCGGGATTTCACTCTCATGGTAACGTCCTCGAGGGCCTGGATGTTCTCCCCATCAAAGGCCAGCGGGATTTCACTCTCATGGTGAAATGGATTTCCACCGATGTGCAGTAAAGGAGTGAAGAGCGGTGAAATCTGTGTCAACAAAAGGAAGAAAAGATTAATACACATACAATTAACAAAGAACATAACAAATGTTCAGCTGTAGTTTTATATAAGCATGAACACCTATGTTTATGAAGAAACAGATGATTGGTGCATAGGCATACCTTGTCACGGACATAAAGTCCACTCGGGTCCTCATTGAAGAGGTTGGGCAAGAGCAGAATCGCTGCTGTGGTCTCCAGTCCTAGTAAAGTAAAGCAATGATCTTACTAGACTTGCTAATTTCATTACAAAATACATCAGAGAAAGGGAAGGAATAAGAGCTGTTGTTGGCTTTATGGAAACGGTATACAATATATGGGAAAGAATATAGTTGAGGAAATAATCCAAACCTAGTTGTGCCTAGTTAGGACATAACGTTAGCTAGCTAGATAACTGTACTGTACTGTAGCTCATACAACGCCGACGGTCAAACCCGGCTTTCTAATATTTACGTTCATTAACTATAGTAACGTTATGGAAGATATTCACAGAAAACCATCATTGTCTTCGTTATTCATTATTAGTATGTTATATTGTTATAATACAGTATGAGGTGAGACGGTGAACTGATGTTGAACCGGGCAGTCACCTGCTGCTGCTCCAATACAGTATGAGGTGAGACGGTGAACTGATGTTGAACCGGGCAGTCAGCTGCTGCTGCTCCAATACAGTATGAGGTGAGACGGTGAACTGATGTTGAATCATAATGATTAAGTTCATTAAAATGAATTACTCAAACTATTAAAAAATAGTATTTGTCATATTAAATATATTACTCTATTGTTATCAGATAGAAACATGATGGAATATTGTACATCATATTAGCATCAACATGCATTATTATTTCATACAATTTCACATAATAAGGATATTTAATATTTTCAAGTTCAGAACTCATCACCTGCTATGTAAAAGAGACAGAATAATGCACAATGGTCAATGCTATCTGGGATCCTTGGGACATCCTACCCTAAACCCTAACCTTAACCCCTACCTTAACCATTTTAAATGTCAACTTCAACGGGCTAGGGACGTCCCAAGGATGTATCTATACCTGAAAATACATGATCTAAGTGATTGGTAGTTGGTATTCAGCAGTCATAAAGCCTTATTTACTTTAATGAACTACTAAAATAGTGATTTTGTCAGACAGCATAGACAGCAGCTCTACACTTTATTGACTGACTGATCCATCCATCCCTCCTCAGCCTTCCTCTCCTCTGAAGACCCAGTGAGGGTGGAGCTCAGTCAGAGAGCTGTTGAGGGACTGGTTAGGAAGAACACTTCTACAGCCAGAGAGGTGAGAGGTCACACATGGTTTAGATGGTAAATATTTATGTCCCCTTAGCGGTTCATCACGTCAGCAAAAGGTAATATGTTCCATCATCTATATTTATTTACATTAGTGCAAATTGTCCACTGATATGGGTGTAATTTCTCACCCCTTTTGGCTGTATGAAAGTTAATTTCCCCTCAGGCACACACATTTCTTCTTTGTTATTACCCGAGCCACTGCCTGTTCAGCCTGCTATCATCCAGAAGGCGAGGTCAGTACAGGTGCGTCAAAGCTGGGACTGAAAGACTGAAAAACAGCTTCTATCTCAAGGCCATCAGACTGTTAAACAGCTTCTATCTCCAGACCATCAGACTGTTAAACAGGCATCATGAAATCATAGGCCCTTTAATAATGTTTACATATCATTTCTCATCTCATATGTATAAACTGTATTTCAGTCTATGCTGCTCTGACATTGTTTATCCATATATTTATATATTCCTAATTCCATTCCTTTACTTAGATTTGTGTGTATTAGGTATTTGTTGTGAAATTGTTAGATAATACTTGTTAGATATTCCTGCACTGTGGGAACTAGAAGGACAAGCCTTTCACTACACCCGCAATAACATCTGCTGAACACCTGTATGTGACCAACAACATTTGATTTATTATGAAGGTCATTTTTGTCAAATGTACTTTTCCCCTCATTCACCCCACCTCTTTACATTGCTGATGCATAATCAGTGGCCTGACTGTGTCAAAGGCCCATCCTGGTAGATCTGAACCTAATGCAGCTTGGAGTGATCGGATGACAATAGTCACATTTAGGTGCCAGGTGTAACTGAGGCCATAGATGCTCCATATACATTACTTTGAGTGTTTTATATAATATGACTAAATGTGTTTCTGTGTTGCAGGGGCAGTCAAGAAATGGAACAGCAAGGCCACAGAACATGACATAAGCAGAGCTGTGGGAGACCACCTCAAGCCCCTGGTAGAGCCGGGGGTGGTGTTTACCACTCCACCACGCCTTCATCAGGCTGGAAAAGTGATACTGTTTTTCATACCAAGAGTCTGTTGATTGGCCAGTCATTGGGTTAATTTGTTGAAATCAAATCAAGCTTTATTTATACAGCACATGTATGCAACACAATGGCTTCACAGGAAAAAATAAAAAAATGAAAAAAAAACAGAAATATTTAGTAAACAACAAACAGAAGGCTAACAACTGAAAGACTAATGAGCATTCTAAGGAAATGCCATTGATTAAAATATTAATTGGATGCAACATCCAACCCAAAATATAAGCTTGTTTTTTAGGAGGGTCTCTGAAAGACACTATGGGGGTGTCCACTGGAAGTTGACTAGTAACAACTGGGACCTAAAAGACACCCACCATGAGACCCACTAAATCTGCCCAAGAAGAGACAAACAAAAGAAAAACCCACACCAAACTTAAAGACAGGAAACAAACCAAAAAGGTGGAGCAACTAAAGGTGTTGACTCTCCACATCTATCAAGACAACTGGAGCACTGGGCCAGACACTCATAAATAGAACCTGGACCAGCTCAGGTGAAACACCTTCCCACTAACGAGATGGACAAGCCAGCACAGGTGTAACACATACTGACTAACGAGGTGACACCAATCAGTGCGTCCTACGTGCTAACGAGCTAGACGTGCTAACGAGCTACACGTGCTAACGAGCTAGACGTGCTAACGAGCTAGACGTGCTAACGAGCTAGACGGGCTAACGAGCGAGGCGTGCTAACGACCTAGACGGGCTAACGAGCTAGACGGGCTAACGAGCTAGCTGTGATAACGAGCTAGCTGTGCTAACGAGCTAGACGTGCTAACGAGCTAGCTGTGCTAACGAGCTAGACGTGCTAACGAGCTAGACGTGCTAACGAGCTAGACGTGCTAACGAGCTAGACGTGCTAAAGTCCAACCTCAAAACATAAATGGAAAAACCAAAGCCTGTAACACCTTCCCCCTTAAGACAACAAATATATCCTACATTTTTGTTGGACAAGTTTGCTCACCACCAACCGAAAAATTCATTTCACATTATAATCAACTAAATTGATTCCCTTCTACAATATAAACATGGTGTCTACTGGCTGTCAACAATAAAATAAAAAAATGAAATAAACAAATTTCTAAATAATAATATATGGATCAAAATTTATTTTGACTGCATGTTTTTCCGTATTGGAGATGAGTTTTGTTTGGGCTCGTTCCAAGGGGACGAGAGTTCTAGAAGCTAGTGAGTTTTAGGATTCTATAGAAAGAAAAGGGATTCTATAGAATCCTAAAACTCACTAGCTTCTAGAACTCTCGAACTGGCTAAACGCAAAACACAAATCTTTTTGACTGCCCACCCTTGAGACAATCAGCAACCAAGTTGTCCTTACCACAGACGTGTCTGATTTCAAGAGGAAACTCCTGCAATATTCGTAGTAACTTTCCACCTCACTGCAGAGCTTCTCTCTCTTTTCAGGGTTCACTAGATAGGCATGTTGTTGGATCGGGGTCCAGTCCCCAATGTCATGCTCTAGTACATTTGGGTTGGCACATCAGAATGACTCCTGATATTCTAAAAGCAGGGCAACAATGTCAATATAATTGTACCAAAAATTGTCAGTTGGTTACATTAATAATAATCATTACTAAATGTTACATGAAATGTAAATATGAAATATTTGGTTGCATAGTCTTATTTTCAAAGTCTTTTCAATGACATGTTGCTAGGTGGGATATCCCCAATGTCAAAACACAGTTTTAACGTGTCCAAATCAATAACCAATATGCAGAAACAGTTTGTGATATTGAAAACCTAAACATAAAATGTGCTATATACACAAACATCAGCCATAATAATCATATTACTTGGATTTTTTTTAAACAAGCACCTTTATAAAACTGCACAAGCAGCAATAAATCACTGATATCGATTAGGGGGGAAATCAGGTTGTTTGTGCTGTTGAAACTAAAAAAACACATGGAAATGGAGATATCTTTCACCTCACTGGTTAGAGGACAACCTGCAGAAGACAGTCAGCTACATTTTGGACTGATGCATTTAAATGAAGGGGTCGCTAAACAAAGGAACACAACACTAATTTGTCATCACTCATCGATATCATGTTGAAATCATTTGTGCTGAGAGGAGGGAGATGAGGTTGCACGTCCTGTTAAAACTAACAGCTCAAAAGCCACATGGAATCTGGGAATAATGTGTACATCACTGGTTAGAGGAGAATTTGTAGAAAACAGCTAGCTACATTTTGAAGTGTTGCATTTTGATTCCAGTGGGTCACCAACGTGGTAAGTGTAACACAACTCTTTTTGTGTTTGTCACTTTTTGTTAAATCACAAAAATAGTAACTCTTCCATTTCAGAGCCTGGATTTTCCCCCTGAGGCTAATATCCATATCATGTTGAAATCAATAGAACAGGGGACAAACGTTTAGGGTTCTACATTGTGACATCATTAATATACTCCTACTACAATGTTAAAACATTCTACATTGTGTCATCATTAAAATACTCCTACTACAATGTTAAAACATTCTACATTGTGACATCATTAAAATACTCCTACTACAATGTTAAAACATTCTACATTGTGACATCATTAAAATACTCCTACTACAATGTTTAAACATTCTACATTGTGACATTAATTCATTGATATCATGAAACAACTCCTTCATGTATTTTCTGATGTTTGATCAGATGTCTTTTATCGGAGTATCTCTTGTTACATTGACCACACCTATAAGGTTTTTCTCCCATGTGTGTTCTTTGGTGTGATGTCAGATGGCTAAAAGTAGTAAAACTCTTCCAACATTGATCACAGCTATAAGATTTCTCTCCTGTGTGTGTTCTCTGGTGTGATGTCAGATGGCCAGATTGACCAAAACGCTTCCCACATTGACCACAGCTATAAGGTTTCTCTCCTGTGTGTGTTCTCTGGTGTATCTTCAGTTCGCCAGATTGAACAAAACTCTTGCCACATCGAGTACAGCTATAAGATTTCTCTCCTGTGTGTGTTCTCTGGTGAAGAGTCAGATTGCGCAAGCAAGTAAATCTCTTCCCACACTCATCACAGATATAAGGTTTCTCTCCTGTGTGTATTCTCTGGTGTGATATCAGGCTGCTTCGATGAGTAAAACTCTTCCCACATTGATCACAGCTAAAAGGTTTCTCTCCTGTGTGTGGTCTCTGGTGTAATTTCAGGCTGGTTGAATGAGTAAAAGTCTTCCCACATTCATCACAGCTATATGGTTTCTCTCCTGTGTGTGTTCTCTGGTGTGTTATCAGGTTGATTAGCTGAGTAAAACTCTTCCCACATTGATCACAGCTAAAAGGTTTCTCTCCTGTGTGTGTTCTCTGGTGTGATATCAGGCTGCTTAGATGAGTAAAACTCTTCCCACATTCATCACAGCTATAAGGTTTCTCTCCTGTGTGTATTCTCTGGTGTGATATCAGGCTGCTTCGATGAGTAAAACTCTTCCCACATTCATCACAGCTATAAGGTTTCTCTCCTGTGTGTGTTCTTTGGTGTACAATAAGATGGCTAGATGTATCAAAACTCTTCCCACATTGACCACAGCTATAAGATTTCTCTCCTGTGTGGATTCTCTGATGAATTTTAATGCCTGATGAGGTGAATCTCTTCCCACAATCAGAGCAGCAGTGAGTTCTCTTCCCTGTGGATCTCTGCTGGTGTTTCTTGAGGAGTTCTGATCTGGAGAGACTCTTCTCCGCCTTGTCAGCATCATGAGGTTGTTGAGGCTCCCCAGAGGATCCACGATTGTCATTCACACAGGAGAGAGACATGACTAAGTCAGACAGATGGTTAAAGGCCCACAACAGCAGAAATCCACTGTAAAAGGTGATGCCAACAGCGTAGCCATGATGTTGAACAACAATTGACATCTGTAATGAATGTAATGATTACTTGACAATCGTCTTAAAATGAGCAACAATAGTCATATTTTGTCTTGTTTTCACATTAGTAGTAACATCTAAGATTGGAGGCCCTTTTCTATGTTTGCTGGTGAGAAAAGATTTTTGCTCAGGGGAGTAACCTCCATTACCAGGTTGCTTATGAGTTCATTTCACAAAAAACATTTTTGAGAGGGTTAAAAATGGATTGTTTCTCCATGTAACCCACATACAAATTAGCATAGTTAGGAGCCATGGGAGATCCCATAGCAGTACCCTTCGTCTGAATAAAGAAATCATTTAGAAACATGAAGTAGTTGTGTGTGAGTACTATTTCAGCCAACGTTACAATGCAGGCACTGGAAGGTAGCTCATTTGGGTCACGTTGCAGAAGAAAATGTTCCATGGCTTCAATACCGCCCTCATGCGGAATATTTGTGTATAACGACTCAACATCAAAAGTAACTACACAAGGTGTTCTCAGGCAGAGGATCAAGAGATTCAATGATAGAGATCATACTGCTGGTGTCCTTTTTTCCAATCCATTTTTAACCCTCTCAAAAATGTTTTCTTGCCTAACATCATTATTTGGAAACGGTATATTGACGATATTTTTGTTCTATGGAGGGGTGATGCAGAACTGCTCCAGTTGTTTTATGCTTTTCTTAACTCCTGTTCTGAACATTTGAGATTTACTATGCAATCTGATACACGTCAAATCAGTTTTCTTGATCTTCTGATCTTGTGTGAAGATAATGTTTTATACACTGATCTTTACAGGAAACCTACTGATCGTAACAGTTTGTTGAGGGCTGATAGTTGTCACCCACTTCCCTTGAAAAATAGTTTGCCCTACAGCCAATTCTGTCGAATCAAAAGAATTTGCATTAAACAATCAGATTTCTACAGAAATATGGCTGAGACTCAGGATAAGTTCAAGGAGAGGGGGTACAACAATGATCAGATTAATATTGCCATTGAGAAAATTCAAAACAAAACGAGACATGACCTTTTTCAAGGTCAGTCTCGCAAAAAGACGCATTCATGCGTTCTTACTACCCGCTATTCAAAGTGCTCTGAACAAATTAAAGGAATCGTTCACAAACATTGGCACATTCTGAAATATGATGATAGTCTTGGTAATGTGTTTTCTGATCTTCCCCTGGTCGTATTCTCGCGGGGCAGAAATCTCAGAGACCAATTGGTACACTCTGATTTACCACCCCAAGATATTCCTGAACAACGCCTATTTGCGCCCATACTGGATGGAAATTACAAGTGTAATGGCTGTGCTCAATGCAATGGCACTTACAAATGTAGATCCTTCAAACACCCCCAAACAGGGAAATCTATCCCAATTAAAGGTGTTATTACGTGTTCCACTAAGGCAGTTATTTACCTTATAACTTGTCCCTGTGGTAAAAATTATGTGGGTAAAACAAAGCGTGAATTAAAAGTACGTATCTCAGAGCACCGTAGCACCATTAGGTGCAAAAACCTGACTTACCCAGTTGCGGCCCACTTTTTGGAGGCAGGCCATTCGATTTCGTCTCTGCGTTATATTGGCATCGAACATGTCACCCTCCCGAGGAGAGGGGGTGACCTTGATAATTTATTGTTAAAACGAGAGGCTGCCTGGATCTTTAATTTAAAGACACTTGCTCCCTTCGGTCTCAACATAGACTTTGATCTGAAGCCATTCTTGTGATTATTGTGATTTTGCCATTGTAATTGTTTGTTAGATACTTTTTAGACTACAAATGCTATGATCATGTTATCCATTTGTTTGTCTTTTTGTGTTTCTTGTATACCATTTTTTAAATATTTCAGTTAACCAATGATATTAGGCCATACTTGGCCATGATTACAAACACCTGTGTGTCTCTTGACACTATATAAATGACTCATCTCCCAGTGTTTGTGATGATACCCTGATGAAGACAGCTTAGCTGTCGAAACGTTGGTTATTACATTTTTGCATCTGAGCTCTTAGAGTGTGCGGCTTTCCTTTATTTTCTAGTGTTCTGCTCCGCTAGCCAGCACATCGCCTTTATAGGTGTGCGTTTCTTTTTTCTAGACCGTGGTTTGATTAACAAGAAGTTAATCTTTAAACCGATGTATAACACTTGTATGTTTTATGAATTCTTATAATGAGTATTTCTGTTTTTGAATTTGGCGCTCTGCAATTTCACTGGATGTTTGCCATGTGGGACGGTAGCGTCCCACACCCTCTAGAGAGGTTAAGCATATCCCAGTTTAGGTCACCTAACAGAACGAACTCTGAAGATAGATGGGGGCCAATCAATTCACATATGGTGTCCAGGGCACAGCTGGGAGCTGAGGGGGGGTCTATAACAGGCGGCAACAGTGAGAGACTTATTACTGGAGAGATTTATTTTTTTAAATATAAGCTCAAACTGTTTGGGCATAGACCTGGAAAGTATGATAGAACTTTGCAGGCCATCTCTGCAGTAGATTGCAACTCCTCTCATTTTGATGGAAAATGTTGTATTTGGGGATGGAAATTTCATAATTTTTGGTGACCTTCCAAAGCCAGGATTCAGACACGGCAAGGACATCAAGGTTGGCAGAGTGTGCTAAAGCAGTGAGTAAAACAAACTTAGAGAGGAGGCTTCTGATGTTAACATGCATGAAACCAAGGCTTTTACGGTTACAGAAGTCAACAAATGAGAGCGCCTGGGGACACACAGGGCCTGGGATAACCTCTACATCACCAGAGGAGTAGGATGAGGGTACGGCTAAAGGATTTCAGAACCGGTCAGGTCACGTTGACGACTGGCTCCCTCCGGTCAGGTCACGTTGACGACTGGCTCCCTCCGGTCAGGTTATAGTGATGACTGGCTCCCTCCGGTCAGGTTATAGTGATGACTGGCTCCCTCCAGTCAGGTTATAGTGATGACTGGCTCCCTCCCTCTAGTCAGGTTATAGTGATGACTGGCTCCCTCCCTCTAGTCAGGTTATAGTGATGACTGGCTCCCTCCCTCTAGTCAGGTTATAGTGATGACTGGCTCCCTCCCTCTAGTCAGGTTATAGTGATGACTGGCTCCCTCTAGTCAGGTTATAGTGATGACTGGCTCCCTCTAGTCAGGTTATAGTGATGACTGGCTCCCTCTAGTCAGGTTATAGTGATGACTGGCTCCCTCTAGTCAGGTTATAGTGATGACTGGCTCCCTCTAGTCAGGTTATAGTGATGACTGGCTCCCTCTAGTCAGGTTATAGTGATGACTGGCTCCCTCTAGTCAGGTTATAGTGATGACTGGCTCCCTCCCTCTAGTCAGGTTATAGTGATGACTGGCTCCCTCTAGTCAGGTTATAGCGATGACTGGCTCCCTCTAGTCAGGTTATAGCGATGACTGGCTCCCTCTAGTCAGGTTATAGTGATGACTGGCTCCCTCCCTCTAGTCAGGTTATAGTGATGACTGGCTCCCTCTAGTCAGGTTATAGTGATGACTGGCTCCCTCTAGTCAGGTTATAGTGATGACTGGCTCCCTCTAGTCAGGTTATAGTGACGACTGGCTCCCTCCGGTCAGGTTATAGTGATGACTGGCTCCCTCTAGTCAGGTCACGTTGACGACTGGCTCCCTCCGGTCAGGTCATGTTGACGACTGGCTCCCTCCGGTCAGGTCACGTTGACGACTGGCTCCCTCTGGTCAGGTCACGTTGACGACTGGCTCCCTCCGGTCAGGTCACGTTGACGACTGGCTCCCTCCGGTCAGGTCACGTTGACGACTGGCTCCCTCCGGTCAGGTTATGTTGACGACTGGCTCCCTCCAGTCATTTGTGTGTTTTAATTATTTAATCAAATAGCATGCTTAAAGCATCAGACAAGTTCAGTACATATAGTTGATTGTATAAAAACACATGGGGCGATTGGTAGAAAGAACAGATGACTCTTGGTTGACCAAGATGTATTTTAGTTGGGGACAGCACTAGAACATAATTTTGGGGCTCCCGAGTGGCGCAGAGGACACTGCATCTCAGTGCTTGAGGCTTCACTACAGACACCCTGGTTCAAATCCAGGCTGTATCACAACCGGCCGTGATTTGGAGTCCCATAGGGCGGCGCACAATTGGCCCAGCGTTGTCCGGGGTAGGCAGTCATTGTAAATAAGAATTTGTTCTTAACGGACTTGCCTAGTTAAATAAAGGTTACATTTAAATACATTTAAAAAATAGAGTTTCCTGACAATCAATTTTTTACAAATCCGGCAAGGCACCAATTTTGAGAAGGGTTTAAAACAAAGGTTTCAAACCAATTCAAGAATGTAATTGAATCTAGGTATGTCTTGCCTTTAATGTAATGACATGAAAAACAATTGGCTGAAAATTATACAATGACTTATCAACAGCTCTAATAATTTGCCTCCACAGGAAATCTACACTGGCAGTTATAGAATATACTATATAGCCTAGAAACCTGGTTAAACTATCATTATGACATCATGGATGAATTCTAGAATATACTATTTATCCTAGAAACCTGGTTAAACTATCATTATGACATCATGGATGAATTCTAGAATATACTATATAGCCTAGAAACCTGGTTAAACTATCATTATGACATCATGGATGAATTCTATAATATACTATATATCCTAGAAACCTGGTTAAACTATCATTATGACATCATGGATGAATTCTAGAATATACTATATATCCTAGAAACCTGGTTAAACTATCATTATGACATCATGGATGAATTCTAGAATATACTATATATCCTTGAAACCTGGTTAAACTATCATTATGACAATATGGATGAATTTTAGAATATACTATATAGCCTAGAAACCTGGTTAAACTATCATTATGACATCATGGATTAATAGATTTGAGTGGTTACACTCCTCCTTCCCCCATCCCTCAGCTGTTTACCAAACCAAGCCTCTGGGCAGCCATTTTGTTACTGTTGAATAAACCCACACAACCCAGCAATCTGCAGTTCATACAATAACAAAGCTGTCATTCCACCACTGTTTTGGTTATAAGATGATTATGGGGTTGGAGAAATGTAACTACTTTCAAATTCATAGACAGACCTATGCATGCAAGGACTGACCATCCATGATATCAACATTATAGTTTTAACTATGTTGAGGCTATAAAGTGTTGGTTTACATTTCTAAACATTGGAGTAAAAAAAAGCTTATTTGGGGTTCTGATGGGGTACAACAGTTGAACTAAGCTCATGAGGCATGTGTTATATTCTTCAACAATCAATGGCTATAAATTATTAATTTAAAAGTCACAATATGGATGTAGCAATTGCATATTTCCGCTTTAACACCACACATCAGTACAACAACTGCAGAGTTTGTGCCTCTGTATCTAAGACAGTACTTACTAGTGTTAATCAGGGAACGGTTTCTCAAAACCATCTTATTGCTAAGTTCACCGTTAGAACCATTGGACGCCTTAAGATGCGTTTGGGAAACCGGGTCCAGATATCCAGTTTCCTCTTCTTCCTCCTCCTTTATCAATGTAACAGTCATCTCCCCCTCTTCCTCTTTCACTCCATAAACTGCATCCTCCTCCTCTTTAACTGTAACATCCTCCTCCTCTTTCACTCTGAACGCGTCTTTTTCTTCTTTCACAGTAACGGCCTCACCCTCTACTTCCTCTTTAACTGTAACATCCTCTTCTTTCACTCTGAACGCGTCTTTTTCTTCTTTCACAGTCACGGCCTCACCCTCTACTTCTTGTTTTACTGTGATGTCATCTTCTTTAGCAGGAGAGTAGGTCAGTGGCCGCATGGTTGTGAATGTTAGCTAGCTAGGCTAATGCTAACTTAACCAGCCCGCTAGCTGAATAATAACAACAACACCGTAAATATGAAATTAAATCTGATAACTAACTAGACGACAGTAGTGGGTTTAAAACACAGTGGCTAATATACACTAACGCGTCTAAAGATCTTTATTGGTTCGGCTATTTTGTCTAGCAAGCTACCGTGGTGTCTGACTAACTGTTGCTGCTGTTGAAAGAAGAGTTCCGTCCACTACATTACACGTCACACCAACAGCATCGCCTTAAATTCCCAGACCGCCATCTGCTGACTGGAGTGGGTAACGCAGTTGAGTAAAATGTTTATTTAATTTTCAGACAAAAAGTTAAAGGGTAGGAATAAGGGACATCGCTGGTGCTAAAATATTCATTAGCCCCCCCTAAATAAATCAATATCAGTCAATATATTTTTTCTGTGATTTATTTTTTTCGTCAACCGTTCCATCGCATCTTAAACTTCTTACCGGGCCGACACTAGGACCAGGGGAGGCTGCTGCTGCACTAGTGACTGTTAGACTTTCTTCAGCAAAGATGGAGGACAGAAATACTAGGAGAGAGGGGTACCTCTACACAGAACTGATCTGGATCAAAGATGGCGGACAGAAATACTAGGAGAGAGGGGTACCCCTACACAGAACTGAACTGGATCAAAGATGGTGGACAGAAATACTAGGAGAGAGGGGTACCCCTACACAGAACTGAACTGGATCAAAGATGGCTGACAGAAATACTAGGAGAGAGGGGTACCCCTACACAGAACTGAACTGGATCAAAGATGGCTGACAGAAATACTAGGAGAGAGGGGTACCCCTACACAGAACTGAACTGGATCAAAGATGGCGGACAGAAATACTAGGAGAGAGGGGTACCCCTACACAGAACTGAACTGGATCAAAGATGGCGGACAGAAATACTAGGAGAGAGGGGTACCCCTACACAGAACTGAACTGGATCAAAGATGGCGGGCAGAAATACTAGGAGAGAGGGGTACCCCTACACAGAACTGATCTGGATCAAAGATGGCTGACAGAAATACTAGGAGAGAGGGGTACCCCTACACAGAACTGAATCAAAGATGGAGGACAGAAATACAAGGAGAGAGGGGTACCTCTACACAGAACTGAACTGGATCAAAGATGGCGGACAGAAATACTAGGAGAGAGGGGTACCCCTACACAGAACTGATCTGGATCAAAGATGGCGGACAGAAATACTAGGAGAGAGGGGTACCCCTACACAGAACTGAACTGGATCAAAGATGGACAGAAATACTAGGATGGAAGCAAATGTAAGGGATTATAACGAATCATGCAGAAACATGTACAGTTGACAGGAATGTTAGTTAATGTAGAGACAAACGATTATGCTTTTTTTAATCGTAAAGTTCATTTTCGAAAATCGCGATTTAGCAAGCTAGCTGACTAGCTAACATTAGCCAACTAGCTGACTAGCTAACATTAAACAACTAGCTGACTAGCTAACATTAGCCAGCTAGCTGACTAGCTAACATTAACCAGCTAGCTGACTAGCTAACATTAACCAGCTAGCTGACTAGCTAACATTAACCAGCTAGCTGACTAGCTAACATTAACCAGCTAGCTGACTAGCTAACATTAACCAGCTAGCTGACTAGCTAACATTAACCAGCTAGCTGACTAGCTAACATTAACCAGCTAGCTGACATTAACCAGCTAGCTGACTAGCTAACATTAACCAGCTAGCTGACTAGCTAACATTAGCCAGCTAGCTGACTAGCTAACATTAGCCAGCCAGCTGACTAGCTAACATTAGCCAGCTAGCTGGCTAGCTTTATGGGTGTTGTGACATGAGTATGAAATTGTAATTCTGGTTGTTTTAGGGACTCCTGAAACAACCAGCAAACCAGGCTGTCGTTTTGTGAAACAGTGAATGTATAAAATCTAACTAGCTTAAGAATTTACTGCAAATTGAATGTACAATTTTGTAAGCTTGCCTTGCTGATATTTGCCATGCAGATAGATGAAATAACGTAGCTAGCTATGTTCTTGCTTATTGTGCAGTGGATGATTATAATACCTGTATGCCTATGGATGAGTAGCTAGCTATCTAGCCGATCTGTGTATGGACCCAAACGTTTGGTATACATATTAGTTCAGAACCTATGAACCTCAGCTATCATAGCCAGTTGTATCAACTTCAAAACAGCCTGAATGACATTAATGAAGCCTATGGACTGAGTAGAATATAATATCATGTTGTACCAAGGATGCAAGTCGTATATACATGTAGTTATTACCATGCATGAGATCCCCACATTGTAGCCTGTACATTTAATATATTCACTGATCATGTACTCTACCTTGGCAAATAAAGGTGAAGTTTAGGTATGAATGTCTTTGAGATTATTTTTCAGTCATATGGTGTAAAAGACAGAAAGGGAAAGAGGTAAGCACATAGGAGCAGGGAAGGCAGCACATGATTAATGAATCACAGTGCTACATAAATATTCTCTCCGGTTATCACAATCACATAAGTGTCTCTCGTCGGCACAAAGGTTCTTAAAAGCAGGTGAGGTGGCGATGATGGGACTGGGGGTTGGCATCCTCTCACATCAAAACATATCTGCAGACAAGAGACATATGGAGAGAGAGAGAGAACATGTTTAAACCTTGTGTTTTTATTTTTTATTCTGACATTGTTAGTCATCAATCAGGAGATGAAATGCAAAACTGACCTTGGATCATTAACTCTGGGACTACTGCATCTCTATCTGTATTTCAATGTAAAGCATCTCTTTAATAATACTTCCTGTTGACCTGACCAAGTGACCTCTCACCTCTGATCATGCTGTGCCCTCTATGTAGCCAGTTCAGATGCAGGAGGGGTTCACCGACACAGCTGATATAACCTAGAGGATTTAGGGAGAAGAGGAGAGAGGGATGAAGTGAAGGAGAGAGACTGTTATTTAGAAAATAAGGTAGTTAAAGCGACAGTGTTCAACAGGAATCTGTGTGTGGCCTCACCTGGTGTCCACACCACACTAAGTGGCTGCAGAGGACTTCATGCTGAAAAACATGAACGGACACACAATGACAAACAATATAGTGTAGTTATAGAAATAATGAAGTGTCTTACTGTTCTCCATGGTTGGCCCTCTTGCCTATTCTTTGAAGGTGGAAGGATCCACAGTTATACACCTGAACCTGTTTACTGCACAACACAATCCATCAATCAGATTGATACATGAGTGTGTCGGTGTGGGTTATAGGGTGTCTAATTGTTCTACATTTTTTCCAATATGGGGGATTTAAAATAGCCTGTTTTGTTTTTGCACAGACATCACACCCTTACCTAAACAGCACCCTCACCTGAGAAGTAGAAATCAAAGGGAGAGAAACTGGGAATTGAATAAATGCAGTTGACATAGCTAAGTAAATGGAAGAATACTCTTATTGCAATGTGAATGGCTCTTAAAAGAGCCTTTGGTTGTGCATAGTGTAGTCTATGGTGTTGCCAGGGAACAGCACCCTCTTTGAAGAAGTAGGAGGTGAAGATCTCCTGCACACGGATTGCCTCTCTTGCTGCGTTGTTGGACCCCATCCTTGAAACATCCTGCAGAGCAGCAGACTCCTCCTCTGGCACACGGCGGCGAGCTGCAGATCCCCTCCTGGTCCTCGTGTCCATCCTCATGAAGTTACGCAGGACACAGGTAGCCTTCACACACCTGAATTCCTCCAGGAGGCAGTCCCAGATGACCCTGGTCACCCAATCTTGCAGTGCCCTACACGGTAACTGTAGGCAATAGTTTTGAAGGAATCTCCAGTGACAAGGTATCTGTAGGAATATGGAAGACAATGTAATTATTAGACTGTTACATCACCAGGTCATTGTGGATTACTAAAGTATAATATCCCTGATAACAAATCATGATAACATTGGATTGATAGATGCATGGGCACACATATGTACATGTGTAGCATGTGACAATAACAGGATCATATCAAGGACGGCATCCTTCTAGACCTATCTGCTGCCTTTGATACCGTGAACCATCAGATCCTCCTCTCCTCCCTCTCCGAGCTGGGCATCTCCGGCGCGGCCCACGCTTAGATTGCGTCCAACCTGACAGGTCGCTCCTACCAGGTGGCGTGGCGAGAATCTGTCTCCGCACCACGTGCTCTCACCACTGGTGTCCCCCAGGGCTCTGTTCTAGGCCCTCTCCTATTCTCACTATACACCAAGTCACTTGGCTCGGTCATATCCTCACATGGTCTCTCCTATCATTGCTACGCAGACGACACACAATTAATCTTCTCCTTTCCCCGTTCTGATAACCAGGTGGCGAATCGCATCTCTGCATGTCTGGCAGACATATCAGTGTGGATGACGGCTCACCACCTCAAGCTGAACCTCGGCAAGACGGAGCTGCTCCTCCTCCCAGGGAAGGACTGCCCGTTCCATGATCTCGCCATCACGGTTGACAACTCCCTTGTGTCCTCCTCCCAGAGTGCTAAGAACCTTGGCGTGACCTTGGACAACACCCTGTCGTTCTCCACTAACATCAAGGCGGTGACCCGATCCTGTAGGTTCATGCTCTACAACATTCGCAGAGCACGACCCTGCCTCACACAGGAAGCGGCGCAGGTCCTAGTCCAGGCACTTGTCATCTCCCGTCTGGATTACTGCAACTCGCTGTTGGCTGGGCTCCCTGCCTGTGCCATTAAACCCCTACAACTCATCCAGAACGCCGCAGCCCGTCTGGTGTTCAACCTTCCCAAGTTCTCTCACGTCACCCCGCTCCTCCGCTCTCTCCACTGGGTTCCAGTTGAAGCTCGCATCCGCTACAAGTCCATGCTGCTTGCCTACGGAGCTGTGAGGGGAACGGCACCTCCGTACCTTCAGGCTCTGATCAGGCCCTACACCCAAAACAAGGGCACTGCGTTCATCCACCTCTGGCCTGCTCGCCTCCCTACCTCTGAGGAAGCACAGCTCCCGCTCAGCCCAGTCAAAACTATTCGCTGCTCTGGCACCCCAATGATGGAACAAGCTCCCTCACGACGCCAGGACAGCGGAGTCAATCACCACCTTCCGGAGACACCTGAAACCCCACCTCTTTAAGGAATACCTGGGATGCACTATTGTGAAGTGGTTGTTCCACTGGATATCTTAAGGTGAATGCACCAATTTGTAAGTCGCTCTGGATAAGAGCGTCTGCTAAATGACTTAAATGTAAATGTAAATGTAATGTACATGTGTAGCATGTGACAATAACAGGATCATATCAAGGATAGCATCACAAATGAAAACATAAATACCACTTGAAGCTTGATGATGAGTTGATCATTTGAATCAGCTGTGCAGTGTGAAGGCAAAAACAACAATGTGCCCCTCTGAGTCCCCAGGACTGAGAACCACTGCTCTTCATTGGGACCTCTTCATATGTAGACTGGCTTTCATAGAGCTCTTTATCTGAGGACAGAAAACCTCACAAGAAACAGACTTCATTATAGTCAAATTACACCACACTGAATATTATGTTACTATTATCTCCGTCCTCACTTCTAGGGACAGGAACTACACAAAAGTACCTGCCCTATCCAGAATAGCCTCCTCTCTCACTGACAGTTGGGGCTGCTATCCTTTCACCCTCCTCCATGGCTGTTAGCTAGCTACCTACAAATGCATTTGGAGTTTGTTTTTTACAGTGATAAATACATCAAGATAGCTAATATGAAGTTAGGTAGTTGCTGATATTTAATTCACTTAGCTAGCTATCTATCTATACAGTATTTGAAGTTGGTTAGATAGCTAGCAAGCCAACTAGCTAGCTCATTTAACAGCTCATTTGAGTTAGCCTGCACTGTAGCTAGTTAGCTAATAATACATTGTTGTTTTTTACATTTTCAAAATCTATTTACTTACTTAATTACTTGAATAGGTTCTCCCAGCCATGTGGACAACTGGAAACAGGGCAGTAAAGTTTGTCACCAGGGCGCTTTAGAGGATATTACTATTGAACTATGTACCCATTTAATAACCAGACCTTCATACAAACTTGCTCTGCTGAATTCTTGACGGAGTCACAATGGGCGGCCTAAGAGGCATCTAGTCCATCTGCTGACTGGACGCAGTTCAGTACACACAAACGACATCATATTAACATTAACTACATCACACCTTCCCAGACCCACTAGCACACATCTTCAGCGCACGCATCTCAACACTGACACACCCCCATCTCCAGCTCCTGCATCACTCTCCACCACATGGCCTCAAACTGCACCATTTTATTTCTCTCCGTCACCCAGAACTTTACATTTTTAGATAATAAAGCATTTGACCTTTCTATTGCGTTAACAGTAATATTGTACTTCTGACAGCCAACTTTCTAACTCCGCCCATAACTTTATGACGTCATAACATTCCCAGAAGGATTATTGAGTCATTGTTAGTTTTACACTGAAGACATGATTCTGCCGTTGTGCTGTAGAATTAGGGGATTTTGTCTCTTGTATAATAAGGGACTATCATTTGTCCCAACATCACAGGCAACAGACTTTGTTATAGTTAAAGACTTCCAAAAGTGTTTTAATGGGGTTTCTCCCTGTGCACCTGCCAATGTAAATCCATTGAACGAGACAAGTTACCAGACAGGACATATTGCTAATGCTCTTCCTATTGATAACCTGAATGACAATTAACTTGTGGGTGGTGGTGGTGATGACGGCCTATTCGATGACGTCGTCCATCGGGATTCTCCAAAAAAGAAGATGCTCTGGATTGATCACTGGAGTCAGATGTGAAGGAGGAGGTTGATCATCAGGAGTCAGATGTGAAGGAGGAGGTTGATCATCAGGAGTCAGATGTGAAGGAGGAGGTTGATCATCAGGAGTCAGATGTGAAGGAGGAGGTTGATCATCAGGAGTCAGATGTGAAGGAGGAGGTTGATCATCAGCAGTCAGATGTGAAGGAGGAGGTTGATCATCAGGAGTCAGATGTGAAGGAGGAGGTTGATCATCAGGAGTCAGATGTGATGGAGGAGGTTGATCATCAGGAGTCAGATGTGATGGAGGAGGTTGATCATCAGGAGTCAGATGTGAAGGAGGAGGTTGATCATCAGGAGTCAGATGTGAAGGAGGAGGTTGATCATCAGGAGTCATATGTGAATGAGGAGGTTGATCATCAGGAGTCAGATGTGAAGGAGGAGGCTGATCATCAGGAGTCAGATGTGAAGGAGGAGGTTGATCATCAGGAGTCAGATGTGAAGGAGGAGGTTAATCATCAGGAGTCAGATGTGAAGGAGGAGGTTGATCATCAGGAGTCAGATGTGAAGGAGTAGGTTGATCATCAGGAGTCAGATGTGAAGGAGGAGGTTGACCATCAGGAGTCAGATGTGAAGGAGTAGGTTGATCATCAGGAGTCAGATGTGAAGGAGGAGGTTAATCATCAGGAGTCAGATGTGAAGGAGGAGGTTGATCATTGGGAGTCAGATGTGAAGGAGGAGGTTGATCATCGGGAGTCAGATGTGAAGGAGGAAGTTGATCATCAGGAGTCTGATGTGAAGGAGGAGGTTGATCATCAGGAGTCAGATGTGAAGTAGGAGGTTGATCATCAGGAGTCAGATGTGAAGGAGGAGGTTGATCATCAGGAGTCAGATGTGAAGGAGGAGGTTGATCATCAGGAGTCAGATGTGAAGGAGGAGGTTGATCATCAGGAGTCAGATGTGAAGGAGGAGGTTGATCATCAGGAGTCAGATGTGAAGGAGGAGGTTGATCATCAGGAGTCAGATGTGAAGGAGGAGGTTGATTATCAGGAGTCAGATGTGAAGGAGGAGGTTGATCATCAGTGAACCTCTAGGATTGTGGCTGGGCTGGCGTTTACACTTCCAGCTTGGTCATATATTTTGATACATTGAATGTTGATATTGTGAAACTATGTTATATATTTGCACCTCCTGTTTCAGGAAGTGATGTCACTAGGTACTGCCCCTATATATACAGTGCATTCAGAAAGTATTCAGACCCCTTCACTTTTTACACATTTTGTTACATTATTCAAACATTTATGAGGAAAACATTGATTTAATCCATCTACACACAATACCCCATAATGACATCACAATACCCCATAATGACATCACAATACCCCATAATGACATCACAATACTGTCACGCCCTGACCAGGTGAACTCGGGTATTTTGGGTCAGGGTGTGTCATGTTGGGTATTTTTCCTTGGTTTGTTTTCTATGTTTGCGTTATAGCCTTGTGTTAGCTCTATGTGGTTTATTTCTATGTTGGGTTCTGTCGATTCCCAATCAGAGACAGCTGTCGCTAGTTGTCTCTGATTGGGATCACATTTAAGTTCCTTTTTCCCCCACGCTGTTTGTGGGGTGTTGCCTCTTTGTGTTTTGAGCAGTTAACGTATCGGCATTTTCTTGGTTTTGTGTACGTGTTTACTTCAGTGAGAAGAATAAACATGTGTTCGCTCCCAGCTGCGCTTTGGTCCGCTTCCTCATCACCCGACGACGATCGTTACAAATACCCCATAATGACAAAGCAAAAACAGGTTTTTATAAATGTTTCAAATGTAACAAAAACAACAACTGAAATATCACATTTACATACAGTACCAGTCAAACGTTTGGACACACCTCCTCATTCAAGGGTTTTTATTTTTACTATTTTCTACATTGTAGAATAATAATGAAGATATTAAAACTATGAAATAACACATATGGAATCATGTAGTAACCAAAAAAGGGTTAAACAAATCAAAATATATTTTCTATTTGAGATTCTTCAAAGTATTCACAATTTGCCTTGATGACAGCTTTGCACACACTTGGCATAGTTGTGTTGTCTTCACTATTATTCTACAACATAGAGAATAGTTAAAATAAAGAAAAAACATTGAATTTGTAGGTGTGTCCAAACAATTGACCGGTACTGAATATGCATTGTGGAGGAGAACTGATCCTAGATCTGTACAAAGGCATAACATCTACAGCAGGAACAACTGTCTGTGTTAAAAAGGCCCAGCTGGATTGAATTGAGCTATTTACAATGACATATTTGAATGTGAAATGATTTGTTCTGTTTGTCAATACAAGCCAGGGTCTGTGGAGGCTTGGTCTATTAGTGGTAGATTTGGGGGATAATTTGAGTTGGAATAGTGATAGATTTTTGGAGGGACCCTTGTCACTACAGCCACTCAGCGAGCAGCGTCCCTTCCCCCACACCGTAGGCAGTTCTGTTACTCACAACACTTCCCCTGCTTTCCTCAACAATGGAAAAGCCCACTGAACTAAAGCCTTGCCATTTCAGATCTTTTTTAAAAGATTGGGGAATTTTTTACAATTAGGAAATAATATGTCATGTTTTACTCGTACCTCAGCCAGCATTGTGAATGGTTAGGAAATAATATGTCATGTTTTACTCGTACCTCAGCCAGCATTGTGAATGGTTAGGAAATAATATGTCATGTTTTACTCGTACCTCAGCCAGCATTGTGAATGGTTAGGAAATAATATGTCATGTTTTACTCGTACCTCAGCCAGCATTGTGAATGGTTAGGAAATAATATGTCATGTTTTACTCGTACCTCAGCCAGCATTGTGAATGGTTAGGAAATAATATGTCATGTTTTACTCGTACCTCAGCCAGCATTGTGAATGGTTAGGAAATAATATGTCATGTTTTACTCGTACCTCAGCCAGCATTGTGAATGGTTAGGAAATAATATGTCATGTTTTACTCGTACCTCAGCCAGCATTGTGAATGGTTAGGAAATAATATGTCATGTTTTACTCGTACCTCAGCCAGCATTGTGAATGGTTAGGAAATAATATGTCATGTTTTACTCGTACCTCAGCCAGCACTGTGAATGGTTAGGAAATAATATGTCATGTTTTACTAGTACCTCAGTCAGCATTGTGAATGGTTAGGAAATAATAGGTCATGTTTTACTCGTACCTCAGCCAGCATTGTGAATGGTTAGGAAATAATATGTCATGTTTTACTCGTACCTCAGCCAGCATTGTGAATGGTTAGGGAATAATATTTCATGGTTTACTCGTACCTCAGCCAGCATTGTGAATGGTGTCTGATGCAGTGACATACTAGACCATGGCAGTAAATCTAATACTTAGGTGTTTTTAGTCAGGCATGAAAGGTCTGGGGTGGTTCTGTGGTTATAAGTTACTGACCTTGGAATACATTTCTGGCCATGCTGGCAGGGTCTGAATCAAACCCAATGTCCACCTGGTACACTGACAGGGTCTGAATCAAACCCAATGTCCACCTGGCACACTGACAGGGTCTGAATCAAACCCAATGTCCACCTGGTACACTGGCAGGGTCTGAATCAAACCCAATGTCCACCTGGCATACTGGCAGGGTCTGAATCAAACCAAATGTCCACCTGGTACACTGGCAGGGTCTGAATTAAACCCAATGTCCACCTGGTACACTGACAGGGTCTGAATCAACCCAATGTCCACCTGGTACACTGACAGGGTCTGAATCAAACCCAATGTCCACCTGGTACACTGACAGGGTCTGAATCAACCCAATGTTAAGGGGAGGGAAGATTGGTCAAGAGGGTGATGATTATTGTTGTTCTACTGCCTGATTGTTATGCAACAACACTGTTTACAAAAGCTTTGTTATATCGGCACAACAGTTTTCAGCTGTGCTAACATAATTGCAAAAGGGTTTTCTAATGATTAATTAGCCTTTTAAAATGATAAACTTGGATTAGCTAACACATTGTGGCATTGGAACACAGGAGTGATGGTTGCTGATAATGGGCCTCTGTACGCCTATGTAGATATTCCATAAACAATTAGCCGTTTCCAGCTACAATAGCCATTTACAACATTAACAATGTCTACACTGTATTTCAGATCAATTTGATGTTATTTTCATTGACAAAAAAAGTGTTTTTCTTTCAAAAACAAGAACATTTCTAAGTGACTCCAACCTTTTGAACGGTAGTGTTAATCATTTTAGAATAAGGCTGTAATGTAACAAAATGTGGGAAAAGTGAAGGGGTCTGAATACTTTCCGAATGCACTGTATTGTTACACCATGTAGGAGCAGGATAGACCTAGTCTGTTCATTATATACATCTACATGATGTATTGTTACACCATGTAGGAGCAGTATAGACCTAGTCTGTTCATTATATACATCTACATGATGTATTGTTACACCAAGTAGGAGCAGTATAGACCTAGTCTGTTCATTATATACATCTACATGATGTATTGTTACACCATGTAGGAGCAGTATAGACCTAGTCTGTTCATTATATACATCTACATGATGTATTGTTACACCATGTAGGAGCAGTATAGACCTAGTCTGTTCATTATATACATCTACATGATGTATTGTTACACCATGTAGGAGCAGTATAGACCTAGTCTGTTCATTATATACATCTACATGATGTATTGTTACACCATGTAGGAGCAGTATAGACCTAGTCTGTTCATTATATACATCTACATGATGTATTGTTACACCAAGTAGGAGCAGTATAGACCTAGTCTGTTCATTATATACATCTACATGATGTATTGTTACACCATGTAGGAGCAGTATAGACCTAGTCTGTTCATTATATACATCTACAGGATGTATTGTTACACCATGTAGGAGCAGTATAGACCTAGTCTGTTCATTATATACATCTACATGATGTATTGTTACACCATGTAAGAGCAGTATAGACCTAGTCTGTTCATTATATACATCTACATGATGTATTGTTACACCATGTAGGAGCAGTATAGACCTAGTCTGTTCATTATATACATCTACATGATGTATTGTTACACCATGTAGGAGCAGTATAGACCTAGTCTGTTCATTATATACATCTACATGATGTATTGTAACACCATGTAGGATCAGTATAGACCTAGTCTGTTCATTATATACATCTACATGATGTATTGTTACACCATGTAGCAGCAGTATAGACCTACAGTAGCTGGCTACTTATTTATATGTTGTTTGACTGAATGAAACTGCCTTAAATGTGCTGTAGTAAAAAAAAAATATTCTAACTAATCAATCACCACATTACTGTCTTTGTATGTCTCAATAGTATTATTTAATTAAATCCATGTAAAATAATCTTTGTCTGAATATAAAATGTGATCCTCAACTGCGTTTCCCTCCAGTCAGCAGACGGCGATGTGCGTCTTTCAGGCGATGCTGCAGCGTGACGTATAATCTAGTGGACGGTTCTTCATAAACAGCTCGTCAACCACCTCGGTAGCTTGCTAGCCAACATAGCCGAAAGATTCAAGCTATTTATACGCTTTCGGTCTATATTAGCTACTGTGTTTTAGACACACTTCTGTCGTATCTACTTGTTAACCTATTTAATTTAATATTACGTTATTGTTTATTAGTAAGATATAGTAGCTGGCTGGTTAAGTTAGCATTAGCCTAGTCGCTAATGATAGCTAGCTAGCTAACATCCCCGAACATGAGCTCCCTAAACTACTCCCCTCCTGTTAAAGAAGAGGAGGTCTGCTGGACGGAGAAAGAAGCTCTGGGGCTGAACATTGTCGTGAAAGAGGAGAAGGAAGAAGAGGATGTTACAGTAAAACAAGAAGTAGAGGGTGAGGCTGTTACAGTGAAAGAAGAAGAGAAAGACGTTTCAGTTAAACAAGAGGAAGAAGAGGATGATGCTGTTTTTGGAGTGAAGAAGGAAGGAGAGATTACTGTCACATTGAAAGATGAAGAGGAGGAGACAGGAGATCTGAGTAACACCAGTAAGTACCACCTTCAATTAGTTTTTAACTTTGGATATTCGGAGTTGGCTCGTCAATACCTCTTCAACGGAGGGTCCTGGGATGATGACTGATATGTCTAGAATCAGACAACGTAGAGAACAAGCTACCCCTTGTTTTCTCCGTCCCGTTTCCAAAAAGTGACTTAACATATATATTTGAGGAGGGTCTATCTGCTGACCGCAGACTGGGGGGCCACGGCATGTAGTGATTTTAATGTAGTGATGTTTTACTACACACCGTGACCCCCCAATAGAGCCATGTGAGAGTTGGGTTGGCTACACCAAAGATTATGGATATACTGACAAGATGTCTCTCCGTCCTGACAAGGGGAGTCGTTGTCCACAAAGCTGCACTGTGGGTTGTCTATCTCCCACCTATCCTGTCTTTGGATTGGTGGATACATGTTATTATTGTAATCTATTGTTTATATTCTATGAGGGTTGTTGACGTCAACCGCCTGTATTCAATGGAGAGAGATGCTAAGCTACTAGCATGAATATGCATAGCGATCTGGAGACAAATCCTGTAGTGTTTCTATCAAAGTTGGCGGTATGTCACGTGTCCACGTAACAACTTAATCATTACGAAACTTCTGTTGGATCAAGTAAACCTCACGTAGCAAATAAGCCATTCATTTTGTTGTTGACCAAATTCAACACTTTCCACATTGGGTTGATAATTGTTTCCACTTGGATACAACCTACTGTAACCTACTGGCATAACCTAGAGAGATACAACCTGCTGTAACCTACTGGCATGACCTAGAGAGATACAACCTACTGTAACCTACTGGCATGACCTAGAGAGATACAACCTACTGTAGCCTACTGGCATGACCTAGAGAGATGCAACCTACTGTAACCTACTGGCATGACCTAGAGAGATACAACCTACTGTAACCTACTGGCATGACCTAGAGAGTTACACCCTTCTGTAGCCTACTGGCATGACCTAGAGAGTTACAATCTACTGTAGCCTACTGGCATGACCTAGAGACTTACAACCTACTGTAGCCTACTGGCATGACCTAGAGAGTTACAATCTACTGTAACCTACTGGCATGACCTAGAGACTTACAACCTACTGTAACCTACTGGCATGACCTAGAGAGTTACAACCTACTGTAACCTACTGGCATGACCTAGAGAGATACAACCTACTGTAGCCTACTGGCATGACCTAGAGAGTTACAACCTACTGTAGCCTACTGGCATGACCTAGAGAGTTACAACCTACTGTAGCCTACTGGCATGACCTAGAGAGTTACAACCTACTGTAGCCTACTGGCATGACCTAGAGATATACAACCTACTGTACCTACTGGCATGTCCTAGAGAGATACAACCTACTGTAGGCTACTGGCATGACCTAGAGAGTTACAACCTACTGTAACCTACTGACATGACCTAGAGAGTTACAACCTACTGTAGCCTACTGGCATGACCTAGAGAGTTACAACCTACTGTAGCCTACTGGCATGACCTAGAGAGATACAACCTACTGTAGACTACTGGCATGACCTAGAGAGTTACAACCTACTGTAGCCTACTGGCATGACCTAGAGAGTTACAACCTACTGTAGCCTACTGGCATGATCTAGACAGTTACAACCTACTGTAACCTACTGGCATGACCTAGAGAGTTACACCCTACTGTAGCCTACTGGCATGACCTAGAGAGTTACAACCTACTGTAGCCTACTGGCATGATCTAGACAGTTACAACCTACTGTAACCTACTGGCATGACCTAGAGAGTTACACCCTACTGTAGCCTACTGGCATGACCTAGAGAGTTACAACCTACTGTAGCCTACTGGCATGACCTAGAGAGATACAACCTACTGTAGCCTACTGGCATGACCTAGAGAGATACAACCTACTGTAACCTACTGGCATGACCTAGAGAGCTCAAGTTTTAAAATTCCTGGATTTTAAATGAATATTTTCCAGTAATAATGATAATTTGTATCTTCCTATCCACATGTGTGATCCCTCTCCTTTGTCGTCCTCTCTACACCAATAACAGACAACTACTGTGGGACTCCCAATCATACAGCCGGATGTGATACGGCCTGGATTCGAACCAGGGAGCGTAGTGATGCCTCTTGCACTGAGATGCAGTGGCTTAGACCGCTGCGTCCGTGCTAACTATTTAACTGTACTAGAATGCTTAAAAGGCAGCAAAGATTTTAAATATCGGTTATCGGTATCGTTTTTTTTTTAGCAAAGAAGATATTGATATCGGTATTGGCCAAAAATGTAATATCTGTGCATCCCATTATTCTAAAATTGTATTATATTATACATGTTTTCCTCATCAATCTACACACAATACCCCATAATGCCATCACAATACCCCATAATGCCATCACAATACCCCATAATGCCATCACAATACCCCACAATGCCATCACAATACCCCACAATGCCATCACAATACCCCACAATGCCATCACAATACCCCACAATGCCATCACAATACCCCATAATGCCAAAGCAAAAACAGGTTTAGATTTTTTGCAAATGTATTAAAACTATTCCCCAGGATAACTAGTCTGAGTAATGTAAGATGTACGACCCCAGGATAACTATTCTCAGAGTAATGTAAGATCCCAGGATAACTAGTCTCAGAGTAATGTAAGATCCCAGGATAACTAGTCTCAGAGTAATGTAAGATCCTAGGATAACTAGTCTCAGAGTAATGTAAGATCCCAGGATAACTAGTCTCAGAGCAATGTAAGATCCCAGGATAACTAGTCTCAGAGTAATGTAAGATCCCAGGATAACTAGTCTCAGAGTAATGTAAGATCCCAGGATAACTAGTCTCAGAGTAATGTAAGATCCCAGGATAACTAGTCTCAGAGTAATGTAAGATCCCAGGATAACTAGTCTCAGAGTAATGTAAGATCCCAGGATAACTAGTCTCAGAGTAATGTAAGATCCCAGGATAACTAGTCTCAGAGTAATGTAAGATCCCAGGATAACTAGTCTCAGAGTAATGTAAGATCCCAGGATAAACTAGTCTCAGAGTAATGTAAGATCCCAGGATAACTAGTCTCAGAGTAATGTAAGATCCCAGGATAACTAGTCTCAGAGTAATGTAAGATCCCAGGATAACTAGTCTCAGAGTAATGTAAGATCCCAGGATAACTAGTCTCAGAGTAATGTAAGATTCCAGGATAACTAGTCTCAGAGTAATGTAAGATCCTAGGATAACTAGTCTCAGAGTAATGTAAGATTCCAGGATAACTAGTCTCAGAGTAATGTAAGATCCCAGGATAACTAGTCTCAGAGCAATGTAAGATCCCAGGATAACTAGTCTCAGAGCAATGTAAGATCCCAGGATAACTAGTCTCAGAGCAATGTAAGATCCCAGGATAACTAGTCTCAGAGCAATGTAAGATCCCAGGATAACTAGTCTCAGAGCAATGTAAGATCCCAGGATAACTAGTCTCAGAGCAATGTAAGATCCCAGGATAACTAGTCTCAGAGCAATGTAAGATCCCAGGATAACTAGTCTCAGAGCAATGTAAGATCCCAGGATAACTAGTCTCAGAGCAATGTAAGATCCCAGGATAACTAGTCTCAGAGCAATGTAAGATCCCAGGATAACTAGTCTCAGAGCAATGTAAGATCCCAGGATAACTAGTCTCAGAGTAATGTAAGATCCCAGGATAACTAGTCTCAGAGTAATGTAAGATCCCAGGATAACTAGTCTCAGAGTAATGTAAGATCCCAGGATAACTAGTCTCAGAGTAATGTAAGATCCCAGGATAACTAGTCTCAGAGCAATGTAAGATCCCAGGATAACTAGTCTCAGAGCAATGTAAGATCCCAGGATAACTAGTCTCAGAGCAATGTAAGATCCCAGGATAACTAGTCTCAGAGCAATGTAAGATCCCAGGATAACTAGTCTCAGAGCAATGTAAGATCCCAGGATAACTAGTCTCAGTGTAATGTAAGATCCCAGGATAACTAGTCTCAGAGCAATGTAAGATCCCAGGATAACTAGTCTCAGAGCAATGTAAGATCCCAGGATAACTAGTCTCAGAGCAATGTAAGATCCCAGGATAACTAGTCTCAGAGCAATGTAAGATCCCAGGATAACTAGTCTCAGAGTTATGTAAGATCCCAGGATAACTAGTCTCAGAGTAATGTATGGTTCCAGGATACCTAGTCTCAGAGTAATGTAAGATCCCAGGATAACTTGTCTCAGAGTAATGTAAGATCCCAGGATAACTAGTCTCAGAGTAATGTAAGATGCTTGGAAAAAGAAGCTGACTAGAATAACAGAATGGCATCATTAGAACTAAACAATTCAACCTCCTTCCTCCCCCATCCACCTCCCCCCACCCCAGACAATAACTCCCCAAACGAGGTACAATAGAACACGTTTTCTTCTCAGTCATCCTGAGTCTGGTGTTAAACCCAAACCCAGTCCTTTAAAGTAGCGTTCTGTGTTAGTGAATCAAGCACCAAAAAAAAATAAGAGAAACAATAAAAAGTGAATCCCAAACAAAATGAGAAAAGCACCTCTTGTAGATGAAATGAAAACTCCAGTCTTATAACGGGTGTTGAGAGAGAAAATAAATACAATGTATCAAGGCTCTCAGTCCAAAACCTCTCATTTAATGTCAAAATCTAATTTTGTTGGTCACATACACATGGTTAGCAGATGTTATTGTGAGTGTAGCGAAATGCTTGTGCTTCTAGTTCCGACAGTGCAGTAATATATACTAATAATATAATATATACTAGTAGTATATATATATATATATATATATATATAAAATGTGTAAGTAATCTAATAAATTCCACAACTACCTAATACACACATCTAAGTAAAGGGATGGAATAAGAAAATATACATATAAATAAATGAATGTCAGTAAATTGTAGTAAAACAACAAAAAATGAATATAGTTGGAAGATATGACAACGTACAGCCAAGACCGCAAAACTACGTCTGTGCAACGTTAAAAGTTTGCTGGGTATACATTACATTCAAAACGTACAACATTAAAGACCCCCAACCCGCCACACTGTAAATAAACAAATAAAATGTGTCGCCTCGGCAACATTAGAACCTCGGCACGTATTACTGTGTACTGGGTCAAGACAAAGGACTGCTGTAAACAAATAACCCAAAATATTTTTAGGTCAATGAGACAGTATATAAACAAAGGAATTACGTAACCCCCTTTGGTGACTGAATGCTTGTAAGGCAAACTAGATGATCAAAACATTAGATCACATCAAATAAGCCTGAGTGGTTTTGCCTCCTCCAAAACTATACAGGATACTACAGTTATAACTTAACATAGTTATACAGGATACTACAGTTATAACTGTACATAGTTATACAGGATACTACAGTTATAACTGTACATAGTTATACAGGATACTACAGTTATAACTCTACATAGTTATACAGGATACTACGGTTATAACTCTACATAGTTATACAGGATACTACAGTTATAACTCTACATAGTTATACAGGATACTACAGTTATAACTCTACATAGTTATACAGGATACTACAGTTATAACTCTACATAGTTATACAGGATACTACAGTTATAACTCTACATAGTTATACAGGATACTACAGTTTTAACTCTACATAGTTATACAGGATACTACAGTTATAACTCTACATAGTTATACGGGATACTACAGTTATAACTACATAGTTATACAGGATACTACAGTTATAACTACATAGTTATACAGGATACTACAGTTATAACTCTACATAGTTATACAGGATACTACAGTTATAACTAAACATAGCTATACAGGATACTACAGTTATAACTAAACATAGCTATACAGGATACTACAGTTATAACTAAACATAGCTATACAGGATACTACAGTTCTAACTCTACATAGTTATACAGGATACTACAGTTATAACTCTACATAGTTATACAGGATACTACAGTTATAACTCTACATAGTTATACAGGATACTACAGTTATAACTGATTTCTCTGAGAGGCAGATATATATTATTACTGTATTAAACCTAGCAGAACTACTGATTTCTCTGAGAGGGAGATATATATTATTACTGTGTAAAACCTAGCAGTACTACTGATTTCTCTGAGAGTGAGGCAGATGTATATTATTACTGTATTAGTATACAGGATACTACAGTTATAACTCTACATAGTTATACAGGATACTACAGTTATAACTCTACATAGTTATACAGGATACTACAGTTATAACTACATAGTTATACAGGATACTACAGTTATAACTCTACATAGTTATACAGGATACTACAGTTATAACTCTACATAGTTATACAGGATACTACAGTTCTAACTCTACATAGTTATACAGGATACTACAGTTATAACTCTACATAGTTATACAGGATACTACAGTTATAACTCTACATAGTTATACAGGATACTACAGTTATAACTCTACATAGTTATACAGGATACTACAGTTATAACTCTACATAGTTATACAGGATACTACAGTTATAACTCTACATAGTTATACAGGATACTACAGTTATAACTCTACATAGTTATACAGGATACTACAGTTATAACTCTACATAGTTATACAGGATACTACAGTTATAACTCTACATAGTTAGACCAAAGGTGGGCTACTTACTATCCAGCGTTTGCAAGCCATCGTTGCTGATCTATGAGCAAGTTGAGGACTTGTTGATGTGGTGTTGATTGTGAGCCATAGCCGCTGGAGAGTCAAAGGTGTCGTTTTTACCATCATGAGAAAGCTACAGGCGGGCCGGGAAGCACAGTCCGTACTTCACACCTGGATGGTCCCGTAGCAGTCGTTTGACCTGCCTGAAAGCTGCTTGCTGCCTGGAGACAGTGGGGGAGTAGTCCTGGTAGTTAGAGAAGCTCTGTCCCTGAAAGCTGCTTGCTGCCTGGAGACAGTGGGGGAGTAGTCCTGGTAGATATAGAAGCTCTGTCCCTGAAAGCTGCTTGCTGCCTGGAGACAGTGGGGGAGTAGTCCTGGTAGATATAGAAGCTCTGTCCCTGAAAGCTCAGAGTGGTATTGCGGGCTCAGAGAATCTCCATCTTCTCACAGGAAAATTGGACTGGAAGAATGATGTCACGGGGCCTCTCACCGTCCTGGGACCTTGGCACAGTCACTGGTGGCCATGATCAATCAGGGGCTTCTCATCCTTCAGCAGCCCGGAGACTAAATCTGTGGCTTGAGGCATTTCCTCTTGACTCTCGGTCCGATACGAGTCTCAGGATATTGCGATGAGAAAATCCCTCTAAGCTCACACAGCTCTCCTGCACCTTTATCAGATCAGCAGTGATTCACGTCAGCCTCCAGAGAGGTAGTCAGGTGTAAAGTGCTGCAATCATCATGGTGTGTAACTGTTGTTTTGAGTGAGGCCATAACAAGCACAGTCTCGTTTCACAGATTAGTTCAATCTGCTTTGAAAGTATCAGAAACCTCTTGTATTCAGGTCTGAATCGTAGCCACGACCTCAGTTGAAATTAAAACTATCTCCGAGCATAGTAGCTTGATGGCCTGGAATGTTCATTTTAGCCCCCAGACAAAACCACACACCCGGGCAAAGTGCAAGTCTCTGGGCTTTCAGTCTCAGGAGAGGGTGGTGATGAAACTGGGTCTTGTAAGCCGGGAAAATCTATATATTTTTACTGCTAAATTCACAACACTTTAGAATACTGCTGGAGCAAACGGGAAACACATTGGGTTTTTACAGAAATGTTTGATGATTGACTAGGAATGCCTTGGTGACCACTGTTTTTCACACTGGCTATTATTTTAATGAACTCCCCCAAACAAGACCAAATCTGAACCAATCATAGACTTATGTTTCACCAGTTTGGCCACACAGTACAGCACAGGAGACAACTAAGTAACTAGATACTCTGTTTGTCTTTGACAGGAGAGAGACCAGACTCTCCCTCTGACAGCGGGAAGAGTCCTTCAGGGGAATCAGACCCAGGGAAGAGTCCTTCAGGGGAATCAGACCCAGGGAAGAGTCCTTCAGGGGAATCAGACCCAGGGAAGAGTCCTTCAGGGGAATCAGACCCAGGGAAGAGTCCTTCAGGGGAATCAGACCCAGGGAAGAGTCCTTCAGGGGAATCAGGCCCAGAGACGCCCAAAGCAACAGGAGGACATCATCACTGCTCCCACTGTGGAAAGAGTTTTACCAAGTTAGGGAACCTGAATAGGCATGAGAGGACACACACAGGAGAAAAACCTTTCCAATGCTCCCAGTGTGGAAAAGGTTTTAACGAATTAGGGTACCTATTAATACATAAGAGAATACACTCTGGAGAGAAGCCTTACCACTGCTCCAAATGCGGAATGACTTTTACCTGGCTAGGAAGCCTGAAAACACATGAGAGAATTCACACTGGAGAAAATCCTTTCCAATGTTCACACTGTGGAAAGAATTTTACCCAGTTAGGGAACCTAAATCGGCACAAGAGGACACACACAGGAGAGAAGCCTTATCACTGTTCCCAGTGTGGAAAGAGTTTTAAGGGTTTAATGAGCCAGAAACAGCATGAGAGGACACACACAGGAGAGAAGCCTTATCACTGTTCCCAGTGTGGAAAGAGTTTTAGGGGTTTAATGAGCCTGAAACAGCATGAGAGGACACACACAGGAGAAAAGCCTTACCATTGCACCATATGTGGAAAGAGATTTACCCAGTTAAAGTCCATGAAATTACATGGAAGAATACACACAGGAGAGAAGCATTATCAATGTTCCCAGTGTGGAAAGAATTTTAGGGGTTTAGTGAACCTGAAACAGCATGAGAGGACACACACACAAGAAAAGCCCTACCACTGCTCCCTGTGTGGAAAGAGTTTTACCAAGTTAGAGGGCCTGACTAGGCATGAGAGGACACACACAGGAGGGGATAAGACCTACCACTGCTCCCTGTGTGGAAAGAGATTTAACCGGTTGAGGCATCTGAATAAGCATGAAAGAATACATACACAGGAGGAGAAGACATACCACTGCTCTCATTGTGGAAATACATTTTCCCAGTCAGAGGACCTGAAAGCACATGAGAGAATAGAGAGACTGTGTTCTGACTTGTGTTTTTGACTGAAAATTAGTGCTTTAGTTTGGCACATTAAATCATATTGTTTAAATGAAATCAGACATGAAAATCTGACCAAAACAACAGGCCAGTTTTTGTTGTTTTTTCATATTGATCATGTCTAAAATCAATTCAATATTTGAACGTGTATTTTGTTTTTCTTTATTATCTTTGATTGATTGTATACAAGTATAAACCCTCTGTTGTTCATAATATGATTTGGATATTGCTAAATGTAAATGATTATATAAGGAAGTAAGTAGCCTTGGCTTGTCTGAGCCAGAACGGCTCACAGTAGCAGGAGCTGTTTCTGTAGTGTGAGGCAGCTTGATGTACAGTACTTCCCCTGGACAGGACTCTAGTCTATACAGTACCACAGTATAGTAACAGGACTCTAGTCTATACAGTACCACAGTATAGTAACAGGACTCTAGTCTATACAGCACCACAGTATAGTAACAGGACTCTAGTCTATACAGTACCACAGTATAGTAACAGGACTCTAGTCTATACAGTACCACAGTATAGTAACAGGACTCTAGTCTATACAGTACCACAGTATAGTAACAGGACTCTAGTCTATACACTACCACAGTATAGTAACAGGACTCTAGTCTATACAGTACCACAGTATAGTAACAGGACTCTAGTCTATACAGCACCACAGTATAGTAACAGGACTCTAGTCTATACACTACCACAGTATAGTAACAGGACTCTAGTCTATACAGTACCACAGTATAGTAACAGGAGCCTACCTCATGTTTCTGTAGTGTGAGGCAGCTTGATGTACAAGTTCTTCCCCTGGACAGGACTCTAATCTATTAAGTTATTATATAGATTCATTTCATTTTGCTATTCTTCACTCCAACCTTGAATTTGATTTGATATATGATTTGGATATTTCTAAATGACTTTGATTGGATACAGCTGCAGCCAAATATATTGGCACCCTTGCACTTAGAAATAATTCCCTATTTCTTCTCAAATCAGTCTAGTACCACTACTTTACTATGATGGTCTCCACACCTTGTTATTGTACTAGCTCCACTACTATACTATGATGGTCTCCACACCTTGTTATTGTACTGGCTCCACTACTATACTATGATGGTCTCCACACCTTGTTATTGTACTAGCTCCACTACTATACTATGATGGTCTCCACACCTTGTTATTGTACTGGCTCCACTACTATACTATGATGGTCTCCACACCTTGTTATTGTACTGGCTCCACTACTATACTATGATGGTCTCCACACCTTGTTATTGTACTAGCTCCACTACTATCTCCACTACTATACTATGATTGTGTCCACACCTTGTTATTGTACTGGCTCCACTACTATACTATGATGGTCTCCACACCTTGTTATTGTACTAGCTCCACTACTAGCTCCACTAATATACTATGATGGTGACCACACCTTGTTATTGTACTAGCTCCACTACTATACTATGATGGTCTCCACACCTTGTTATTGTACTAGCTCCACTACTATACTATGATGGTCTCCACACCTTGTTATTGTACTAGCTCCACTACTAGCTCCACTACTATACTATGATGGTCTCCACACCTTGTTATTGTACTGGCTCCACTACTAGTACTACTACTATACTATACTATGATGGTCTCCACACCTTGTTATTGTACTAGCTCCACTACTGTACTATGATGGTCTCCACACCTTGTTATTGTACTGGCTCCACTACTATCTCCACTACTATACTATGATGGTCTCCACACCTTGTTATTGTACTGGCTCCACTACTATACTATGATGGTCTCCACACCTTGTTATTGTACTGGCTCCACTACTATACTATGATGGTCTCCACATCTTGTTATTGTACTGGCTCCACTACTATACTATGATGGTCTCCACACCTTGTTATTGTACTAGCTCCACTACTAGTACTACTACTATACTATGATGGTCTCCACACCTTGTTATTGTACTAGCTCCACTACTGTACTATGATGGTCTCCACACCTTGTTATTGTACTAGCTCCACTACTAGCTCCACTACTATACTATGATGGTCTCCACACCTTGTTATTGTACTGGCTCCACTCCTATACTATGATGGTCTCCACACCTTGTTACCTTACTGGCCCCACTACTATACTATGATGGTCTCCACCTTGTTATTGTACTGGCTCCACTACTAGTACTACTACTATACTATGATGGTCTCCACACCTTGTTATTGTACTGGCTCCACTACTGTACTATGAAGGTCTCCACACCTTGTTATTGTACTAGCTCCACTACTAGCTCCACTACTGTACTATGATGGTCTCCACACCTTGTTATTGCCTGAATTAAGAAAGTGTTTAGTGATTTCTGATTGTATGAGTCCTGTGGGAATAGGGTCCAAGGGGCAGGTAGTTGACCTCATTTGATGGACCATTTCAGAGACAGATGTTGGGGTTGTCAATGAGAATGTGGTGAAACTGCAGCTGGGAGGCTCAGTGTGAAGCAGAGGGGCAGGTCTGAATCAAGGGGTAGATTGTACAGTGAAGTAAATGCTCTTCATTTCGTGTTCAGTGCCTCTTTGTATGCAGTCTGTTGATATACCAGGGCCTGGGGATGTAGTTAGGTTTGTATACAGTCTGATGATATACCATGGACTGGGGATGTAGTTAGGTTTGTATGCAGTCTGTTGATATACCAGGGCCTGAGGATGCACAGTTAGGTTTGTTTTCCTCTAGCTACTCTGCAGTTTGCTCCCAGCAGCTTTCATAGAACGTAGATCACTGTTAAACTAGGCAGCAGAGCGTTTGTTTGACTGAATGAATATGACATTGACTTAAATGCAGCGTTAGATGTAAAGTTTAAATTCTCATTCATTACTAGTCAATCAACACATGCTTTCCTTGGACGTATCAATATAATATTATTATTTAGTGAAATACATTTTAAAAATACCCTTTTTTGTCAGGAAATAAAATAAACTTTTCCTTATACTGCGTTACCCACTCCAGTCAGCTGATAACGATGCTGCCAGTGTGACGTATAATCTAGTGGACGGGACACTTCAACAGCGAGTCAGTCACTTCAGTAGCTTGCTAGGCGACGTAGCCTAAACGTTCAAGCTTTTTAGACTGTTTCAGTCCATACTTGCCTATGTGTTTTAAACATACTTCTGTTTTATTGCGAGTTGCCCCATTTATTTTCTTATTTACGTTGTTAGTCAGGCAGATGTCTTAAATTTGCCTAGCGCTAGGCTAATGCTAACTAGCTATTATCCCCGACCATGAGTTCACTAAGCTACTCTCCTCCTGCTAAAGAAGAGGAGGTCTGCTGGACGGAGGAAGAAGCTCTGGGGCTGAACATTGTCGTGGAAGAGGAGGATGTCACAGTAAAACAAAAAGTAGAGGGTGAGGCTGTTACAGTGAAAGAAGAAGAGAAAGACGTTTCAGTGAAAGAGGTGGAGGAAGAGAAAGAGGGGGATGCAGTTTTTGGAGTGAATGCTTTTAGATTGCTGGGTGGGGGGATAGGAGGGCCTTCAGAAAGTATTCACACCCCTTGACTTGTCCCATATTTTGTTGTGTTACAGCCTGAATTTAAAATGGATTCAATATCCCATAATGTCAATTAAGTTCAAGAGTAAAGGTTTTGCTTAAAAAGTCACACAATCAGTTGCATGGACTCACTCTGTGTGCAATAATAGTGTTTAACGTGATATTTGAATGAATACCTCATCTCTGTACCCCACACATACAATTATCTGTAATGTCCCTCAGTTGAGCAGTGAATTTCAAACACAAATTCAACCACAAAGACCAGGGAGGTTTTCCAATGCCTCGCAAAGAAGGGCACCTATTGGTAGATGGGTAAAAAAAAAGCAGACATTGAATATCCCTTTGAGCATGGTGAAGTTATTAATACCACTTTAGATGGTGTATCAATACACACAGTCACCACAAAGATACAGGCGTCCTTCCTAACTCAGTTGCTGGAGAGGAAGGAAACCGCTCAGAGATTTCACCATGAGGCCAATGGTGACTTTAAAATAGTTACAGTGTTTAATGGTTGTGATATGAGAACTGCGGATGGATCAACAACATTGTAATTACTGCACAATACTAACCTAAATGACAGAGTGAAAAGAAGGAAGCATTCCCAGTCAGAGGACCTGAAATCACATGAGAGAATAGAGAGACTGTTGGCACTAAAGTAATACTGCAAAAGAATGTGGCAAAGTAATGAACTTTATATCCTGAATACAAAGCGTTATGTTTGGGGAGGGTTTGGAGGGTTTGGCTGGCCGGGACGTCCTTGTCCCATCGCGCTCTAGCGACTCCTTGTGGCGGTCAGCATGCACGCTGACTTCGGTCGCCAGCTGGACGGTGTTTCCTCCGACACATTGGTGTGGCTGGCTTCCGGGTTAAACGAGCAGTGTGTCAAGATGTGCAGTGCGGCTTGGCAGGGTCGTGTTAAAGAGGACGCATGGCTCTCGACCTTCGCCTCTCCCCGAGTCCGTAGGGGAGTTGCAATTGGATATCATGAAATTGGTGAGAAAAAGGTGTAAAAGTACCCAAAAAATATATATATACACTGGTACTGAAATTCGATTTTTTGATGATCTGGCAGATGTGTAAAACCATGTAAACACCTGCAAGACTTCGGTTAGAAGTGAATCACCTGCCTGGACATCCTAAGAACCACACAGAGACTTGCATTTTGAAGTCGGTTTAATAATGCTTGTGAAAACTGACTTCAGGTGATTGAGGGATCTAGTCTAGATTAAACGTCATAGGAAGTTTTATCATGTGGAGGTTTCATTCAGGTCTCTGTTTAGTTAATTAAATAATCTGTTTGTCTTTGACAGGAGAGAGACCAGACTCTCCTTCTGACAGCAGGAAGAGTCCTTCAGAGGAACCAGACCCTGAGACGTTCAAACCAGCAGGACGACATCACTGCTCCCAGTGTGGAAAGAGTTTTACTCAGTTAGGGAGCCTGAGAACACACAAGAGAATACACACTGGAGAGAAGCCTTACACCTGCTCCTTGTGCGGAAAGAGTTTTAGGTGGTTGGGGAGCGTGGAAAGGCATGAGAGGACACACACAGGAGAAAAGCCTTTCCATTGTTCCCATTGTGGAAAGAGTTGTACACAGTTAGGGAGCCTGAAGGAGCATGAGAGAATACACACAGGAGAAAAGCCTTACCAATGTTCCCATTGTGGAAAGCATTTTGCCCAGTTAGGAAACCTGAACCAGCATGAGAGGACACACACAGGAAAAAAGACGCACCACTGCTCCCACTGTGGAAAGAGATGTATCCGGTTAAGGTACCTGAAAGAGCATGAAAGAATACATACAAATACACAAGAGGAGAAGACATACCACTGCTCTCATTGTGGAAAGACATTTTCCCAGTCAGAGGACCTGAAATCACATGAGAGAATAGAGAGGCTGTGTTCTGACTTGTGTTTTTGACTGAGAATTTGTGATTTTGTTTGGACTGTCAGACGTGAGTTCACTTTGTGTAATGTTAGTGCACTATTTTTTATTGCGATTAATCCATTGTCTGGAAGCGTTGGAAATACACTGAAAACATCCAAAATACATCCTGTGTTAAAATCTACAATGCCATGTAAAAACAAGATGCCATTGAGGTTAAATAAAGGGTGCTTTACCAATGTAACATATTTTGACACGTCCACTGTGGGGCTCTGCAGAGTCATAATATCCATAACAACTACAGGTCAAACAGGGAAATGGTTCACATCGTTTTCCACCATTCATTTTCCCCATAGGGCTGTGTTTTGTTTAGGCTCACCGTGGTGTGACGTTTTGATAACCATGTAAATCTCTCTAAGACAAGGTGACTGAGGACACACAGTGTGTTGTGAATTTATTGTAACGTTTTTAAAATGGTATAACTGCTTTTATTTTAGCTGGACCCCAGGAAGAGTAGCTGCTGCCTTGGCAGGAACTAATGGGGATCCATAATAAACCCCAGGAAGAGTAGCTGCTGCCTATATTTGTCTCTCTTTACTCTCGGATTCTAAAATGCTAATTAGCATCAAAGTAGACGACATGCAAGACTACAAATCCCTCCAAGCTCCTGCATGTCATCTCTAGCCAACACCTTTCACAGAACAGTTCACTGAATTGTCCATTGAAATAAATTTTGACAATTTAATCATTGATACATTAAGGCCTGATTGGTGGAGTGCTGCAGAGATGGTTGTCCTTCTGGAAGGTTCTCCCATCTCCACAGAGGAACTCTGGAACTCTGTCAGAGTGAACATCGGGTTCTTGTTCACCTCCCTGACCAAGGCCCTTCTCCCCCTATTTCTCAGTTTGGCTGGGTGTCCAGCTCTAGGAAGAGTCTTGATGGTTCCAAACTTCTTCCATTTAAGAATGATGGAGGCCACTGTGTTCTTGGGGACCTTCAATGCTGCAGACATTTTCTGATACCTTTCCTCAGTTCTGTGCCTCGACACAATCCTGACTCAGAGCAATATGGACAATTCCTTTGACCTCATGGCTCGGTTTTTGTTCTGACATGCACTGTCAACTGTGGGACCTTATATAGACAGTTTTGTGCCTTTCCTAATCATGTCTAATCAATTGAATTTACCACAAGTGGACTCCAATCAAGTTGTAGAAACATTTCAAGGAAGATCAATTGAATCAGGATGCATCTGAGCTCAATTTCGAGTCTCATAGCAAAGGGTCTGAATACTTAAGTAAATACATTTGGAAAAATGTTTTTAAAAAATGATTTTGTTTTCTCATTATGGGTTATTGTGATGTCATTATGGGGTATTGATTATTCAATTATAAAATTATTCAACTTTAGAATAAGGCTGTAATGTAACTAAATGTTTAAAAAGTGAAGGGGTCTGAATACTTAACGAATGCACTGTATACCACTGGCAGAGTTTTCTACCACTGGCAGAGTTTTCTACCGCTGGCAGAGTTTTCTACCATTGGCAGTTTTGTACACAGTCACGTGATGCGTGGCATTGAAAAGTCCAATCTTAGGAGAGTACATGGGAGCCACTATACTGTGTGTCTGCAGGTGTACAACTGGTCAAAACCACTGATACAGGTGCCCCTCCACCCTTTGGTGGGACGGACCATGTCTACAGAGAAACCTAGATTTAAATACTTAGATTTGTGTGTATTGGATATATGTTGTGAAATTGTTAGATATTAATTGTACGATATTACTGCACTGACGGAGCTAGAACCACAAGCATTTCACTACACCCGCGGTAACATCTGCTAAACATGTGTATGTCACCAATAAAATGTGATTTGATTTTGATTTGAAATAAACCAGTACGGAGAAAAATAATGTATGAAATGTATGCTTTCACTACTGTAAGTCGCTCTGGATAAGAGTGTCTGCTAAATGACTAAAATGTAAAACATTTAAATGTAACCATCCTATATTTGAAAGGTGCTTTTGGCTGGGGTCAAAATGACTCCAAGGGATTTGAATTTGTTAAACGTCCATATTGATACAGAAACACTAAACCATGATTTAGATTTATTAACAACCAGTTGATTGACAAAGTCATGAAAAAAAATGAAAGAATTGAATAAACCACATTTTGGCTATGATAAAAGATATGCCTCTGGGGTCAAAATGATCCATGTCAGAAGTATGGTTCAATGCAA
Source organism: Salmo trutta (assembly GCF_901001165.1). Taxonomy (NCBI): domain Eukaryota; kingdom Metazoa; phylum Chordata; class Actinopteri; order Salmoniformes; family Salmonidae; genus Salmo; species Salmo trutta. The sequence continues at coordinate 18,605,889 of NW_021822911.1, read as the reverse complement.
ATATGTAGTGGGTGTAAAGTTTGTTTTAAATTCTCACTCATTAAACACAAATCAATTAACACATGCTTCTCTTTGAACGACTTAATATAATATTAAACTTTTATGAAATAAATGAAAAATAAACGTTTGGTTCCTCAACTGCGTTGCCCTCCAGTCAGCAGATGGCGATGTGCGTCTTTTAGGTTCAGGCGATGCTGCCAGTGTGACGTATAATCTAGTGGACGGGACGCTCCTTCAACAACAACAGCTAGTCAGACACCTCGGTAGCTTTCTAGCAAACATAGCTACAACATTCACGCTCTTTACACTGGTTTGGTGTATATTAGTCGCTGTGTATTAAACACACTTCTGTCGTATGTACTTGTTGGCCCATTTAATTATATATTTACGTTGTTTGTCAGCTAGCTGGTTTGCTAAGTTAGCTTAGAACTAGGCTAGTCGCTAATGCTAGCTAGCTAACATCCCCGACCATGAGTTCACTAAGCTACTCTCCTCCTACAGTAAAACAAGAAGTAGAGGGTGAGGCTGTTACAGTGAAAGAAGAAGAGAAAGACGTTTCAGTGAAAGAAGAGGAAGACTCGTTCAGAGTGAAAGAGGAGGAGGATGTTACAGTAAAAGAAGAGGAGGAAGAGAAAGAGGAGGATGCAGTTTATGGAGTGAAAGAGGAGGAGGGGGAGATGACTGTCACATTGGAGGAAGAAGAGGAGGTTGGAGATCTGTTTAACACCAGTAAGTACTGTCTCTGCAGTCGTTGAACCAATATGCAGTAAAGGGGTTCTACACTTTAATGTTGTTCTGTAGGAATGGCTGAAGCTGCACTGTAACGTGTAGAACATCAAGAGTGGACCATCAACAAAACGTTAACAATTGATCAAATGCATCCAATGACAATGCCTGAAATACTGTAGTTCTCAATATCTCCTATTAGATTAGCCCAAGATGTTCTCTTAAAGGGACAATCAGCAGTTGTTACATCCATTTTGGGACTTATACATTAATGATATGTACCCATTGTTTCTTGAAGAAATCACTTATAAATGCCTCATGAGCTTAGTTCAACTGTCGTACCCCATCAGAACCCAAAATATAAGCTTTTTTTTACTCCAATGTTTGTCAGTAAATATAAACACTGTATATACTCAAAACATGGTTAAAACTAGAATGTTGATATCATGGATGGTTACATTTCTCCAGCCCCATCCCTCAGCTTTTTACCGAAACGGGCAGGGAGTTCGCTTTATTATTGTTTCTACTGCTGATTGCTGCCCCTGTTACTCCTCAAGGTCCAATGACTGTATGTTATTTTCAGAGGTAGACTGGCTCTAGCAGCTAAAATAGTCAAATATTCCATCTAAATGTGAATCGATTCTCAATTGCAATACGTTTCTAGAAACATAAATTGCTGTACTTTCATATCAATTCAGAATAATTTCACACAATACTTAAATATCACATCAAAATTATTTCACACAATACTTTCATATCACATCAAAATAGGTAACCAGTCGCGATGCCCCAAACAGTGAATGCAAATCAATTTATAACATTTTTGACATGTGTTTTTCTGGATTTTTTTGTTGTTATTCTGTCTCTCACTGTTCAAATAAACCTACCATTAAAATTATAGACTGATTATTTCTTTGTCAGTGGGCAAATGTACAAAATCAGCAGGGGATCAAATACTTTTTTCCCCTCACTGTAACTCCCAATCACGGCCGGTTGTGACACAGCCTGGACTCGAACCAGGGTGTCTGTAGTGACGCCTCAAGCACTGAGATACAGTGTTTTAGACCGCTGCACCACTCAGAGGCCCCAAAATCATGTTCTAGTGCTGTCCACTCTGGGGCCCCAAAATCATGTTCTAGTGCTGTCCTAAAATACATCTTGGTCAACCAAGAGTTGTCTGTTCTTTCTACCAATCGATTGGTTGAAATGTTATGTATATTTTTCCATATATAGACACAACCCATGTGTTTTAATAAAATCAACTATATGTACTGAACTGGTCTGATGCGTTAAGCACGCTGTTTGACCAAATAATTAAGACACACAAATGACTCAAGGGATGACTCGAACCTTTTCCATTTCGAGTGGCAACCTATCTGACCATTTCTACTGATCTGGTACCAGTTAGGATTTTCATATGCACATTTTCATGGAAGATTTTAAAATCATTGCCTGTGATTAATCTACATTCTATCTAAATCTAAAAGAAAATTATACAAATCTAAAAGTAACTTTTACTGCCATTGCCAACTATGAAAAATAGCCTACATAAAGCCAACTATGTAAAAATAGCATACATAAAGCCAACAAATACCAACATTGCAGCCTGCAGGTAGAAAATATCCTATAAATCACATTTGCTGCACATGGCCTGTCTACAACGAACTTGAAACATATCAACTATCAACTGGGTCCTCCTAAACTTGTGATAGCAGCTTGCAACATTGTATAAAATATTCTGGGCCCTCAGTTTCCCGCGCCAGTGAGTTTGGGACAGACGCAGCTGTAGGCTATTTGTTCAAAGGATAAGAAGTAATCAGGTATTTTATGACATTTCCACTGGATCAGAGCATTACATTTTTCCCTTTAATGCTGAGTGGTTATCGAAAGGGTGAGAGCTGGAAATATATTTTTTAAATACTTTGAGGAACTATTCTCATTTGCAATTGATTTTGATTAGACTTTGTTTACTTGCTTTTTGATGTGAAGAAAAAAATTACTGTTATTGTTTGTTAAACACTTAGTGTACAAACCCTCATTCTCAGGCTGATGGAAAAGCTAGCCAAGGAGCATTTTACTGGTTGAAGTGTTTTTTAAGTATAAAGCAGTTGATTTGCGACAATAACACAAACATATTAAGCAGGAGATTCAAATGAGCCTTACAATTATAATCCAAAAGTAATGTGAAATGCACTCATAAGCAACCTGCAAATGGAGGCTATTTTTGCTGTCAACCTATGAGAACTCCCCTGAGTTTTCCCCCACGGTGGTGAATTAGTGAATAGACACAGAGCTTAATGTGAGTTTCCTTGAGTAGCACTCCTGATCTTGTTCTAAAATCTTTGCTCATCATTTTTGCTCCATGCAGATAAACTACATCCATAACTAGTGGTTTCCTCATTACCAGATATACTACATCCATAACTAGTGGTTTCCTCATTACCAGATATACTACATCCATAACTAGTGGTTCCCTCATTACCAGATATACTACATCCATAACTAGTGGTTTCCTCATTAGCAGATATACTACATCCATAACTAGTGGTTTCCTCATTACCAGATATACTACATCCATAACTAGCTGTTTCCTCATTAGCAGGGATGAGTTTCTGCAACCAAATTGTGTCCTTTGCCCTCGTGCCGCAATTTTAGCAAACACAGAAAGGGGCCTATATTGGAGACCAAAGTCGTCTGGCACATTGCTTAGGGTTTCAACAACTTTAATAATTTCTTTCTAGCCTACAATCATCGGTTTTACTACTAATGTGAAAACAAGACAAAATATGACTATTCTTGCTCATTTTAAGACAATTGTTAAATCATTTTAACATTCATTACAGATGTCAATTATTGTACAACATCATGGCAACGCTGTTGGCATCACCTTTTACAGTGGATTACTGCTGTTGTGGGCCTTTAATCATCTGTCTAACTTTGTTGTTCACACAGGAGAGAGACGGGACTACCGTGGTTCCTCTGGGGAGCCTCAACAACCTCATGATGCTGACGAGACAGAGAAGAGTCTCTCCAGATCAGAACTCCTCAAGAAACACCAGCAGAGACCCACAGGGAAGAAAACTCACTGCTGCTCTGACTGTGGGAAGAGATTCACCTCCTCATCAGGCATTAAAATTCATCAGAGAATCCACACAGAAGAGAAACCTTATAGCTGTGATCAATGTGGGATGAGTTTTGTTACATCTAGCATTCTGACAGGACACCAGAGAATCCACACAGGAGAGAAACCTTTTAGCTGTACTCAATGTGGGAAGAGTTTTACTCAGCAAAGCACCATGATATCACACCAGAGAACACACACAGGCGAGAAACCCTATAGCTGTGATCAATGTGGGAAGCTTTTTACTACGTCTATCAGTCTGACTCGACACCAGAGAACACACACAGGAGAGAAACCTTATAGCTGTAATCAATGTGGGAAGAGTTTTGTTTCATCTGGCGATCTGAAAGTACACCAGAGAACACACACAGGAGAGAAACCTTATAGCTGTGATCAATGTGGGAAGAGTTTTACTCAGCAAAGCACCATGATATCACACCAGAGGACACACACAGGTGAGAAACCCTTTAGCTGTGATCAATGTGGGAATATTTTTACTAGGTCTAGCAGTCTGACTCGACACCAGAGAACACACACAGGAGAGATATCTTATAGCTGTAATCAATGTGGGAAGAGTTTTGTTTCATCTGGCGATCTGACAATACACCAGAGAATACACACGAGAGAAATCTTATAGCTGTGGTCAATGTGGGAAGGGTTTTACTCAGCTAAGCAACATAGCACACCAGAGAACATACACAGGCGAGAAATCTTATAGCTGTACTCAATGTGGGAATAGTTTTAGTCATTCAACCAGCCTGATATCACACCAGAGAACGCACACAGCAGAGAAACCTTATTGCTGTACTCAATGTGGGAAATGTTTTGTTCAATCTGGCGATCTGACAGTACACCAGAGAACATACACAGGAGATAAGTATTTTAGCTGTGATCAATGTGGGAAAAGTTTTACTCAGTCAAACAGCCTGGTACAACACAGAGAACACACACATGAGAGAAGCCTCTTAGCTGTGACCAGAGAGAATCTGATAAAAGATCTCTGATTAAACATCAGAAAATACATGAAGGAGATGTTTCATGATATCAATGAAATAATGTCACAATGTAGAATGTTTTAACATTGTAGTAGGAGTATTTTAATGATGTCACAATGTAGAATGTTTTAACATTGTAGTAGGAGTATTTGAATGATGTCACAATGTAGAACCCTAAACGTTTGTCCCCTGTTCTATTGATTTCAACATGATATGGATATTAGCCTCAGGGGAAAAATCCAGGCTCTGAAATGGAAGAGTTACTATTTATGAGATTTAACAAAAAGTGACTAACACAAAAAGAGTTGTGTTACACTTACCATGTTGGTGCCCCACTTGAATCAAAATGCAACACTTCAAATGTAGCTAGCTGTTTTCTACAAGTTGTACTCTAACCAGGGATGTTTACATTATTCCCAGATTCTGTGTGGTTTTTGAGCTGTTAGTTTTAACAGGATGTGCAACCTCATCTCGGCACAATTGATTTGAACATGATATCGATGAGTGATGACAAATAAGTGTTGTGTTCCTTTGTTTAGCGACCCCTAAATTTAAATGCATCATTCCAATGTAGCTGACTGTCTTCTGCAGGTTGTCCTCTAACCAGTGAGATAAAATATATCTCCCATTTCCATGTGTGTTAGTTTCAACATCACGTACAACCTGATTTCCCCCCTAATCGATATCAGTGATTTATTGCTACTTGTCAAAACAACAGTGTTTCTGTTGCTTGTGCAGTTTATAAGGAGCTTGTTTAAAAAAATACAAGTAATATGATTATTGTGGCAGATGTTTGTGTATATAGCACATTTTATGTTTATGTTTTCAATATATGACAAACTGTCTCAAAACTGTGTTTTGACATTGGGGATATCCCACCTAGCAAAATGTCATTGAAAAGACGTTGAAAATAAGACTATGCAACCAAATGTTTCGTATTTACATTTCATGTAACATTTAGTAATGATTATTATTGATGCAACCAATTGAAAATTGTTCTGTACCATTTTATTGACATTGTAGCCCTGCTTTTATAATATCAGGATTCATTCTCAGATGTGCCAAACCAAATGTTCTAGAGCATGACATTGGGGACTGGGCCTCGATCCAACAACATGCCTGTCTAGTGAACCCTGAAAAGAGAGAGAAGCTCTGCAGTGAGGTGGAAAGTTACTACAGATATTGCAGGAGTTAAGGACAACTTGGTTGCTGATTGTCTCAAGGGTTGGCAGTCAAAAAGTTTTGTGTTTTGCGTTTAGCCATTGTGTTGCCATGGTTCACAATTTATTTTGACTGCACGTTTTTCCATATTGGAGGTGAGTTTTGTTTGGGCTCGTTCCAAGGTGACGAGAGTTCTAGAAGCTATTGTGTTTTAGGAAGACGAGAGTTCTAGAAGTGAGTGAGTTTTAGGAAGACGAGAGTTCTAGAAGCTAGTGAGTTTTAGGAAGATGAGAGTTCTAGAAGCTAGTGAGTTTTAGGAAGAAGAGAGTTCTAGAAGCTAGTGGGTTTTAGGAAGACGAGAGTTCTAGAAGCTAGTGAGTTTTAGGAAGACGAGAGTTCTAGAAGCTAGTGAGTTTTAGGATTCTATAGAAATTATATGATTGTATATTATTATTTAGAAATATGTTTTTTTTCTTCTTGTTTTTAATTGTTGACAGTCAGTAGATGTAGTAGAGTGATGTTGTTCCCCTAGATTATGCACCAAGTTGCACGCAAGGACAGTTCAAGTAGGCCAGGGCAAGAGGGGATGTTAATAAGTTAATAACAATAATAATAATTCAATGTGTTTTCTTTATTTAATTACAGCAGCATAGTTAATGTTATTTTTCGGTGTACAAACATTTTTTGATATCTATATTGTAAATACACCTAATTGTAAAAGTTTGTATATTTTGGTTTGGTCCATCGCGGGTTATCCGTACTTACGGACCCTGTTATCGTTCTCTTTTGCCGGACCTTCAGCTAGCAAGGTGCCCGAGAGCTGTGACTGCACCGAGGGCTAACCTATTGTGTGTTGTCTCTTCGTGTGCAGGACCAATAAACATGATTCAACCATCATAATTCCAGTTGTGGCAGTGTCCTGATTAAAAGTACACAACGCAGAACGAACCACGCTACACAGACACAGTGTCATTCAAAGACTGGAATTTGATACTCCTGGTATTGGATATGACTGAAAAATAATCTCGAAGACATTCATACCTAAACTGCACCTTTATTTGCCAAGGTAGAGTACATGATCAGTGAATATATTAAATGTACAAGCTACAATGTGGGGATCTCATGCATGGTAATAACTACATGTATATACGACTTGCATCCTTGGCACAACATGATATTATATTCTACTCAATCCATAGGCTTCATTAATGTCATTCAGGCTGTTTTGAAGTTGATACAACTGGCTATGATAGCTGAGGTTCATAGGTTCTGAACTAATATGTATACCAAACGTTTGGGTCCATACACAGATCGGCTAGATATCTAGCTACACATCCATAGGCATACAGGTATTATAATCATCCACTGCACAATAAGCAAGAACATAGCTAGCTACGTTATTTCATCTATCTGCATGGCAAATATCAGCAAGGCAAGCTTACACAATTGTACATTCAATTTGCAGTAAATTCTTCAGCTAACTAGATTCTATACATTCACTGTTTCACAAAACGACAGCCTGGTTTGCTGGTTGTTTCAGGAGTCCCTAAAACAACCAGAATGACAATTTCATACTCATGTCACAACACCCATAAAGCTAGCCAGCTAGCTGGCTAATGTTAGCTAGTCAGCTAGCTGGTTAGTGTTAGCTAGTCAGCTAGCTGGCTAAAGTTAGTTAGTCAGCTACCTGGCTATTGTTAGCTAGTCAGCTAGTTGGTTATTGTTAGCTAGTCAGCTAGCTGGTTAATGTTAGCTAGTCAGCTAGCTGGCTAATGTTAGCTAGTCAGCTAGCTGGCTAATGTTAGCTAGTCAGCTAGCTGGCTAATGTTAACTAGTCAGCTAGTTGGCTAATGTTAGCATGTCAGCTAGCTTGCTAAATCGCGATTTTCGTAAATGAACTTTACGATAAAAAAAAGCATAATCGTTTGTCTCTACATTAACTAACATTCCTGTCAACTGTACATGTTTCTGCATGATTCGTTATGACGTTATAATCCCTTACATTTGCTTCCATCCTAGTATTTCTGTCCGCCATCTTTGATCCAGTTCAGATCTGTGTAGGGGTAACCCTCTCTCCTAGTGTTTCTGTCCGCCATCTTTGATCCAGTTCAGTTCTGTGTAGGGGTAACCCTCTCTCCTAGTGTTTCTGTCCGCCATCTTTGATCCAGTTCAGTTCTGTGTAGGGGTAACCCTCTCTCCTAGTGTTTCTGTCCGCCATCTTTGATCCAGTTCAGTTCTGTGTAGGGGTACCCCTCTCTCCTAGTATTTCTGTCTGCCATCTTTGATTCAGTTCAGTCCTGTGTAGGGGCACCCCTCTCTCCTAGTATTTCTGCCCGCCATCTTTGATCCAGATCAGTTCTGTGTAGGGGTACCCCTCTCTCCTAGTATTTCTGTCCGCCATCTTTGATCCAGATCAGTTCTGTGTAGGGGTACCCCTCTCTCCTAGTATTTCTGTCCGCCATCTTTGATCCAGTTCAGTTCTGTGTAGGGGTACCCCTCTCTCCTAGTATTTCTGTCTGCCATCTTTGATTCAGTTCAGTCCTGTGTAGGGGCACCCCTCTCTCCTAGTATTTCTGCCCGCCATCTTTGATCCAGATCAGTTCTGTGTAGGGGTACCCCTCTCTCCTAGTATTTCTGTCCGCCATCTTTGATCCAGATCAGTTCTGTGTAGGGGTACCCCTCTCTCCTAGTATTTCTGTCCGCCATCTTTGATCCAGTTCAGTTCTGTGTAGGGGTACCCCTCTCTCCTAGTATTTCTGTCCACCATCTTTGATCCAGATCAGTTCTGTGTAGGGGTACCCCTCTCTCCTAGTATTTCTGTCCGCCATCTTTGATCCAGATCAGTTCTGTGTAGGGGTACCCCTCTCTCCTAGTATTTCTGTCCGCCATCTTTGATCCAGTTCAGTTCTGTGTAGGGGTACCCCTCTCTCCTAGTATTTCTGTCCACCATCTTTGATCCAGATCAGTTCTGTGTAGGGGTACCCCTCTCTCCTAGTATTTCTGTCCTCCATCTTAGATCCAGATCAGTTCTGTGTAGGGGTACCCCTCTCTCTTAGTATTTCTGTCCGCCATCTTTGATCCAGTTCAGTTCTGTGTAGGGGTACCCCTCACTCCTAGTATTGCTGAAGAAAGTCTAACAGTCACTAGTGCAGCAGCAGCCTCCCCTGGTCCTAGTGCCGCCTGATAGTAAGTTTAAGATGCGATGGAACGGTTGACGAAAAAAAAAAAATCACAGAAAAAATATATTGACTGATATTGATTAATTTAGGGGGGGCTAATGAATATTTAGGCTAATGAATATTTTAGGACCAGCGATGTCCCTTATTCCTACCCTTTAACTTTTTGTCTGACAAAATTAACATTTTACTCAACTGCGTTACCCACTCCAGTCAGCAGATGGCGGTCTGGGAATTTAAGGAAATGCTGTTGGTGTGACGTGTAATGTAGTGGACGGAACTCTTCTTTCAACAGTAGCAACAATTATTCAGCCACCTCGGTAGCTTGCTAGACAAAATAGCCGAACCAATAAAGCTCTTTAGACGCGTTAGTGTATATTAGCCACTGTGTTTTAAACCCACTTCTGTCGTCTAGTTAGTTATCAGATTTAATTTCATATTTACGGTGTTGTTGTTATTAGTCAGCTAGCGGGCTGGTTAAGTTAGCATTAGCCTAGCTAGCTAACATCTCCGACCATGCGGTTACTGAGCTACTCTCCTCCTGCTAAAGAAGAGGACATCACAGTAAAACAAGAAGTAGAGGGTGAAGCCGTTACTGTGAAAGAAGAAAAATACGCGTTCAGAGTGAAAGAGGAGGAGGATGTTACAGTAAAACAAGAAGTAGAGGGTGAGGCCGTTACTGTGAAAGAAGAAAAAGACACGTTCAGAGTGAAAGAGGAGGAGGATGTTACAGTAAAAGAAGAGGAGGATGCAGTTTATGGAGTGAAAGAGGAAGAGGGGGAGATGACTGTTACATTGATAAAGGAGGAGGAAGAAGAGGAGGAAACTGGATATCTGGGCCCGGTTTCCCAAACTCATCTTAAGGCGTCCAATGGTTCTAACGGTGAACTTAGCCATAAGATGGTTTTGAGAAACCGTTCCCTGATTAACACTAGTAAGTACTGTCTTAAAAACAGAGGCACAAACTCTGCAGTTGTTGAACTGATGTTTGGTGTTAAAGCGGAAATATGCAATAGCTACATCCATATTGTGACTTTTAAATTAATAATTTATAGCCATTGATTGTTGAAGAATATAACACATGCCTCATGAGCTTAGTTCAACTGTTGTACCCCATCAGAACCACAAATAAGCTTTTTTTTTTACTCCAATATTTAGAAATGTAAACCAACACTGTATAGCCTCAACATAGTTAAAACTATAATGTTGATATCATGGATGATCAGTCCTTGCATGCATAGGTCTGTCTATGAATTTGAAAGTAGTTACATTTCTCCAACCCCATAATCATCTTATAACCAAAACAGTGGTGGAATGACAGCTTTGTTATTGTATGAACTGCAAATTGCTGGGTTGTGTGGGTTTATTCAACAGTAACAAAATGGCTGCCCAGAGGCTTGGTTTGGTAAACAGCTGAGGGATGGGGGAAGGAGGAGTGTAACCACTCAAATTTATTCATCCAGGATGTCATAATGATAGTTTAACCAGGTTTCTAGGATATATAGTATATTCTAGAATTCATCCATGATGTCATAATGATAGTTTAACCAGGTTTCTAGGCTATATAGTATATTCTAGAATTCATCCATGATGTCATAATGATAGTTTAACCAGGTTTCTAGGCTATATAGTGTATTCTAGAATTCATCCATGATGTCATAATGATAGTTTAACCAGGTTTCTAGGCTATATAGTATATTCTAGAATTCATCCATGATGTCATAATGATAGTTTAACCAGGTTTCAAGGATATATAGTATATTCTATAACTGCCAGTGTAGATTTCCTGTGGAGGCAAATTATTAGAGCTGTTGATAAGTCATTGTATAATATTCAGCCAATTGTTTTTCATGCCATTACATTAAAGGCAAGACATACCTAGATTCAATACATTCATGAATTGGTTTGAAACCTTTGTTTTAAACCCTTCTCAAAATTGGTGCCTTGCCGGATTTGTAAAAAATGGATTGTCAGGAAACTCTATTTTTTAAATGTATTTAAATGTAACCTTTATTTAACTTGGCAAGTCAGTTAAGAACAAATTCTTATTTACAATGACTGCCTACCCCGGACAACGCTGGGCCAATTGTGCGCCGCCCTATGGGACTCCAAATCACGGCCGGTTGTGATACAGCCTGGATTTGAACCAGGGTGTCTAGTGAAGCCTCAAGCACTGAGATGCAGTGTCCTCTGCGCCACTCGGGAGCCCCAAAATCATGTTCTAGTGCTGTCCCCAACTAAAATACATCTTGGTCAACCAAGAGTCATCTGTTCTTTCTACCAATCGCCCCATGTGTTTTTATACAATCAACTATATGTACTGAACTTGTCTGATGCTTTAAGCATGCTATTTGATTAAATAATTAAAACACACAAATGACTGGAGGCAGCCAGCCGTCAACATAACCTGACCGGAGGGAGCCAGTCGTCACTATAACCTGACCGGAGGGAGCCAGTCGTCACTATAACCTGACCGGAGGGAGCCAGTCGTCACTATAACCTGACTGGAGGGAGCCAGTCATCAACGTAACCTGACCGGAGGGAGCCAGTCGTCAACGTAACCTGACCGGAGGGAGCCAGTCGTCAACGTGACCTGACCGGAGGGAGCCAGTCGTCAACGTGACCTGACCGGAGGGAGCCAGTCGTCAACGTGACCTGACCGGAGGGAGCCAGTCGTCAACGTGACCTGACCGGAGGGAGCCAGTCGTTAACGTGACCTGACCGGAGGGAGCCAGTCGTCAACGTGACCTGACCGGTTCTGAAAGCCTTTAGCCGTACCCTCATCCTACTCCTCTGGTGATGTAGAGGTTATCCCAGGCCCTGTGTGTCCCCAAGCGCTCTCATTTGTTGACTTCTGTAACCGTAAAAGCCTTGGTTTCATGCATGTTAACATCAGAAGCCTCCTCCCTAACTTTGTTTTACTCACTGCTTTAGCACACTCCGCCAACCTTGATGTCCTTGCCGTGTCTGAATCCTGGCTTTGGAAGTTCACCAAAAATTCTGAAATTTCCATCCCCAACTACAACATTTTCCATCAAAATGAGAGGAGTTCCAATCTACTGCAGAGATGGCCTGCAAAGTTCTATCATACTTTCCAGGTCTAAGCCCAAACAGTTTGAGCTTCTATTTTAAAAAATGAATCTCTCCATAAATAATTCTCTCACTATTGCCGCCTGTTATAGACCCCCCTCAGCTCTCAGCTGTGCCCTGGACACCATATGTGAATTGATTGGCCCCCATCTATCTTCAGAGGTCGTTCTGTTAGGTGACCTAAACTGGGATATGCTTAACCTCTCTAGGGGGTGTGGGACGCTACCGTCCCACATGGCAAACATCCAGTGAAATTGCAGAGCGCCAAATTCAAAAACAGAAATACTCATTATAAGAATTCATAAAACATACAAGTGTTATACATCGGTTTAAAGATTAACTTCTTGTTAATCAAACCACGGTGTCAGATTTCAAAAAGGCTTTACCGTGAAAGCATACCATGCGATTATCTGAGAACAGCGCCCAGCAGACAAATCATTACAAACAGTTACCAGCCAAGTAGAGGAGTTACACAAGTCAGAAATAAGAATAAAATGAATCACTTACTTTTGATGATCTTCATATTGTTGCAACTCGCAAGACTCCCATTTACTCAATAAATGTTCGTTTTGTTCGATAAAGTCTCTTTATATCCAAAAACCTCAGTTTTGTTCATGCGTTTTGTTCAGTAATCCACAGGCTCAAAGGCAATCACAACAGCCAGACGAAAAATCCGAAAAGTATCAGTAAAGTTCGTAGAAACATGTCAAACGATGTTTATAATCAATCCTCAGGTTGTTTTTAGCCTAAATTATATATAACATTTCAACCGGACAATAACGTCTTCAATATAAAAGGTAAACAAGAAAGGCGCGCTCTCGGTCTCGCGCATGAAAAATCTCTGGGACACTGAATGGTCCACTCATTCAGAGTGGTCTTACTCTCTCATTTTTCAGAATACAAGCCTGAAACAATTTCTAAAGACTGTTGACATCTAGTGGAAGCCATAGGAAGTGCAATTTGAGACCTAAGTCAATGGAATCTGTATAGGCAGTCAATGGAAAACTACAACAACAACAACAAAATCCCACTTCCTGGATGGATTTTACTCAGGTTTTCACCTGTCATTTCAGTTCTGTTATACTCACAGACATTATTTTAACAGTTTTGGAAACTTTAGAGTGTTTTCTATCCAAATCTACCAAGTTTACTTTGGCACGCTTTTCATCCAGAGGTGAAAACAATCGCCATGTTTTTATTTATGTTTTTTTTGCTCTTTTGCACACCAGTATTTCTACTTGAACATCTATCACTCCAGTGTTAAATTGTAATTACTTCACTACTATGGTCTATTTATTGCCTTGCCTCCGTACTCCATTTGCACACACTGTATATAGATTTTTCTATTGTGTTATTGACTGTTCGTTTGTTTATCCAACGTGTAACTCTGTTTTTTTTGTCGCACTGCTTTGCTTTATCTTGGCCAGCTCGCAGTTGTAAATGAGAACTTGTTCTCAACTAGCTTACCTGGTTAAATAAAGGTGAAATACATTTTTTTTTTTTTTTTTAATCTTAGCTTTATTGACAACACTCAAATGGATACTGTCATAAATGCGGTTCTTCAATAATTACACATAATTCTTAATACTGTAGATGTTTAGTTACAGTCACATGTTCAACTATCATCAGCTGATCCAGGAAATCATTTTCTGAATGACAGTCACATGACAAACATCACGACATGCAACAACAACCAAAGTGCTTCTTCATTCATTACTCTGGTAAAGACAGTTATGCTGTGCTCCACGTTGGATCCAACATCCCTAACAAATTGATGTTTATAATGTGTTATTGTCTGCTTGATTTACTGTAGAGTCTCGTTAGTCTGTTTGGACACAGAGATACTTAGCTCATAATGTGTAGAGAACTGTTCCTTGATGGATAGGCTATTGTACAACACACAGAGCTATTTTCCTATATTTGTTGTTAGGTGAAGTTATGGGTTCTACAGTAGGTCTATGTTATTGTTAGGTGAAGTTATGGGTCCTACAGTAGGTCTATGTTGTTGTTAGGGGAAGTTATGGGTCCTACAGTAGGTCTATGTTATTGTTAGGTGAAGTTATGGGTCCTACAGTAGGTCTATGTTGTTATTAGGTGAAGTTATGGGTCCTACAGTAGGTCTATGTTATTGTTAGGTGAAGTTATGGGTCCTACAGTAGGTCTATGTTATTGTTAGGTGAAGTTATGGGCCAATTTGGCAAACGGTGTACAAACCCTCATTGTCAGGCTGATGAAAAAGCCAAAGAGCATTTTACTGGTTGAAGTGTTTTTTAAGTACAAAGCGGTTGATTTGCGATGATGACACAAGCATATTAAGCAGGAGATTCAAGCGAGCCTGACAATTATAATCCAAAGTAGTGTGAAATGAACTCATAAGCAACCTGGTAATGGAGGTTACTCCCCTGAGCAAAAATCTTTTCTCACCAGCAAACATAGAAAAGGGCCTCCAATCTTAGATGTTACTACTAATGTGAAAACAAGACAAAATATGACTATTGTTGCTCATTTTAAGAGGACTGTCAAGTAATCATTACATTCATTACAGATGTCAATTGTTGTTCAACATCATGGCTACGCTGTTGGCATCACCTTTTACAGTGGATTTCTGCTGTTGTGGGCCTTTAACCATCTGTCTGACTTTGTCATTCACACAGGAGAGAGACATGACTATCGTGGATCCTCTGGGGAGCCTCAACAACCTCATGATGCTGACAAGGCGGAGAAGAGTCTCTCCAGATCAGAACTCCTCAAGAAACACCAGCAGAGATCCACAGGGAAGAGAACTCACTGCTGCTCTGATTGTGGGAAGAGATTCACCTCATCAGGCATTAAAATTCATCAGAGAATCCACACAGGAGAGAAATCTTATAGCTGTGGTCAATGTGGGAAGAGTTTTGATACATCTAGCCATCTTATTGTACACCAAAGAACACACACAGGAGAGAAACCTTATAGCTGTGATGAATGTGGGAAGAGTTTTACTCATCGAAGCAGCCTGATATCACACCAGAGAATACACACAGGAGAGAAATCTTATAGCTGTGATGAATGTGGGAAGAGTTTTACTCATCGAAGCAGCCTGATATCACACCAGAGAACACACACAGGAGAGAAACTTTTTAGCTGTGATCAATGTGGGAAGAGTTTTACTCAGCTAATCAACCTGATAACACACCAGAGAACACACACAGGAGAGAAACCTTTTAGCTGTGATGAATGTGGGAAGACTTTTACTCATCGAAGCAGCCTGATATCACACCAGAGAATACACACAGGAGAGAAACCGTATATCTGTGATGAGTGTGGGAAGAGATTTACTTGCTTGCTCAATCTGACTCTTCACCAGAGAACACACACAGGAGAGAAACCCTATAGCTGTTCTCGATGTGGGAAGTTTTTTTTTAAATCTAACCATCTGACGATACACCAAAGAAGACACACAGGAGAGAAATCCTATAGCTGTACTCAATGTGGGAAGAGTTTTGTTCAATCTGGCGAACTGAAGATACACCAGAGAACACACACAGGAGAGAAATCTTATAGCTGTGGTCAATGTGGGAAGCGTTTTGGTCAATCTGGCCATCTGACATCACACCAGAGAACACACACAGGAGAGAAATCTTATAGCTGTGATCAATGTTGGAAGAGTTTTACTACTTTTAGCCATCTGACATCACACCAAAGAACACACACGGGAGAAAAACCTTATAGCTGTGGTCAATGTAACAAGAGATACTCCGATAAAAGACATCTGATCAAACATCAGAAAATACATGAAGGAGTTGTTTCATGATATCAATGAATTAATGTCACAATGTAGAGTGTTTTACCATTGTAGTAGGAGTATTTTAATGATGTCACAATGTAGAATGTTTAAACATTGTAGTAGGAGTATTTTAATGATGTCACAATGTAGACTGTTTTAACATTGTAGTAGGAGTATTTTAATGATGTCACAATGTAGAACCCTAAACGTTTGTCCCCTGTTCTATTGATTTCAACATGATATGGATATTAGCCTCAGGGGGAAAATCCAGGCTCTGAAATGGAAGAGTTACTATTTTTGTGATTTAACAAAAAGTGACAAACACAAAAAGAGTTGTGTTACACTTACCACGTTGGTGACCCACTGGAATCAAAATGCAACACTTCAAAATGTAGCTAGCTGTTTTCTACAAATTCTCCTCTAACCAGTGATGTACACATTATTCCCAGATTCCATGTGGTTTTTGAGCTGTTAGTTTTAACAGGACGTGCAACCTCATCTCCCTCCTCACACAATTGATTTCAACATGATATCGATGAGTGATGACATAAATGTTGTGTTCCTTTGTTTAGCGACCCCTACATTTAAATTCATCACTCCAAAATGTAGCTGACTGTCTTCTGTAGGTTGTCCTCTAACCAGTGAGGTAAAATATATCTCCCATTTCCATGTGTTTTTTTTTTGTTGTGTTAGTTTCAACATCATGTACAACCTGATTTCCCCCCTAATCGATATCAGTGATTTATTGCTAAACTGTTTCTGCATTTAGACTGTTGATTTGGACCCGTTTAAACTGTGACATTGGGGATATCTCACCTAGCAAAATGTCGTTGAAAATAAGACTTTGCCCGATGTACAATATAAGTTTGGTTTTAGTTGAAAGTTGAAAAGAAAACAATTTAATTTCAACATACTTGCAGCCTAAACACATAGTCACATTACAATAATCAATTATATGAACAATCCTACATCACTCCAGTATTTATTTACAACATTCATGTACTAATTGTCTTTATTCCACTACTGAAGAAGCAGGTCTCAAATCACCTCATATTTCAAACATCCAGCCTGACAAAAGATACATTTTATGCCTCACCATTTAGTCAATTATTGCTAATACATATTAACAAAGGGGTGTACATTTGGTTTTTATATTTCATGTTTAATATTCATGTAAGATTTAGTAATCATAATTATTTATGCAACCAACTGACAATTTTTTGGGTACAATTATATTGACATTGCTGCCCTGCTTTTAGAATATCAGGGTTCATTCTCAGATGTGCCAACCCAAATGTACTAGAGCATGACATTGGGGACTGGGCCCCGATCCAACAACATCCCTATCTAGTGAACCCTGAAAAGAGAGAGAAGCTCTGCAGTGAGGTGGAAAGTTACTACGGATATTGCAGGAGTTTCCTCTTGAAATCAGACATGTCCGTGTTAAGGACAACTTGGTTTCTGATTGTCTCAAGGGTGGGCAGTCAAAAAGATGTGTTTTGTGTTTAGCCAGTGCGTTGCCATGGATCACAATTTATTTTGACTGCACGTATTGGAGATTAGTTTTGTTTGGGCTCGTTCCAAGGGGACAAGAGTTCTAGAAGCTAGTGAGTTTTAGGAAGACGAGAGTTCTAGAAGCTAGTGAGTTTTAGGAAGACGAGAGTTCTAGAAGCTAGTGAGTTTTAGGAAGACGAGAGTTCTAGAAGCTAGTGAGTTTTAGGAAGACGAGAGTTCTAGAAGCTAGTGAGTTTTAGGAAGACGAGAGTTCTAGAAGCTAGTGAGTTTTAGGATTCTATAGAAAGAAGAGAAAAAGGAGAAAAAAATATTTCAATTGTATATTATTATTTAGAAACAAGTGTGTTTTTCTTGTTTTTAATTGTTGACAGGAGGTGAATCATTGTAGTTGATTATAATGTGAAATGGAAGTTGTTTTCTGTTGGTGGTGAGCAAACTTGTCCAACAAAAATATAGGATATATTTGTTGTCTTAAGGGGGAAGGTGTTACAGGCTTTGGTTTTTCCATTTATGTTTGAGGTTGGACTTTAGCACGTCTAGCTCGTGAGCACGTCTAGCTCGTTAGCACGTATAGCTCCTTAGCACGTCTAGCTCGTTAGCACTGTGAGGGAAATTTCTATTAAACCTTACTAATGCTGGTGTAGTAAAATATAATTGTTTAAGCCGAGGCATTGGGCTTGAGATTGGTAAAGAACCTAACTCTTATAACATAGAAAAGTGTGTTGATAGAGGCCTGTTCTAACTGTTCTGGGTGTGTAGAATGAACCCATGATGTTCTAACTGTTCTGGGTGTGTAGAATGAACCCATGATGTTCTAACTGTTCTGGGTGTGTAGAATGAACCCATGATGTTCTAACTGTTCTGGGTGTGTAGAATGAACCCATGATGTTCTAACTGTTCTGGGTGTGTAGAATGAACCCATGATGTTCTAACTGTTCTGGTTGTGTAGAATGAACCCATGATGTTCTAACTGTTCTGGGTGTGTAGAATGAACCCATGATGTTCTAACTGTTCTGGGTGTGTAGAATGAACCCATGATGTTCTAACTGTTCTGGGTGTGTAGAATGAACCCACGATGTTCTACCTGTTCTGGGTGTGTAGAATGAACCCACGATGTTCGGACTGTCAGCCAAGAATATGACAGAAACTGACTGGTTCCTCTTGATCCTCCACAGAGTAAAGGTTATATCCTGCACACCAGTAACACAGCTATTGTTCTGGAGCCTGTTTCTGGGGTAAGATTGTGGTGGAGAAATCAGAATTAGCTAAGTAACATGGATAATTAAGAAGTCTTATCTGCAGAATATGCTGATATGAACTATTGACCTCTTGCTATTAGAATGTCTCCTTTCTGACTCTGGTGTTGGCAGCTGCACTTCCTCCCTCAAACGGGCCTCAGTCACCTTGGGTCCAGAGAGGGGAGAAGTCAGGCTTATCGATCACATGTCCCTGTTGCTAGGCAGAATATCAGACATATCTGTGGTAAGGACAACTTGGTTGCTGATTGTCTCAAGGGTGGGCAGTCAAAAAGATTTGTGTTTTGTGTTTAGCCAGTGCGTTGCCATGGATCACAATTTATTTTGACTGCACGTTTTTCCGTATTGGAGATGAGTTTTGTTTGGACTCGTTCCAAGGGGACGAGAGTTCTAGAAGCTAGTGAGTTTTAGGAAGACGAGAGTTCTAGAAGCTAGTGAGTTTTAGGAAGATGAGAGTTCTAGAAGCTAGTGGGATTTAGAAAGACGAGAGTTCTAGAAGCTAGTGAGTTTTAGGATTCTATAGAAAGAAAAAGGACAAAAGATACGATTTAATATTATTATTTAGAAATACGTGTTTTTTCTTCTTTTTAATTGTTGACATCCAGTAGACACCATGTTTATATTGGTGAAGGTGAAGTATTGTAGTTGATTATATTGGGAAATTAAGTTGTTTTCTGTTGGTGGCGAGCAAACTTGTCCAACAAAAATGTAGGATATATTTGTTGTCTTAATGGGGAAGGTGTTACAGGCTTTGGTTTTTCCATTTATGTTTTGAGGTTGGACTTTAGCACGTCTAGCTCGTTAGCACGTCTAGCTCGTTAGCACGTCTAGCTCGTTAGCACGTCTAGCTCGTTAGCACGTCTAGCTCGTCAGCACGTCTAGCTCGTTAGCACGTAGGACGCACTGATTGGTGTCACCTCGTTAGTCAGTATGTGTTACACCTGTGCTGGCTTGTCCATCTCGTTAGTGGGAAGGTGTTTCACCTGAGCTGGTCCAGGTTCTATTTAAGAGTGTCTGGCCCAGTGCTCCAGTTGTCTTGATACATGTGGAGAGTCAACACCTTTAGTTGCTCCACCTTTTTGGTTTGCTTCCTGTCTTTAAGTTTGGTGTGGGTTTTTCTTTTGTTTGCCTCTTCTTGGGCAGATTTAGTGGGTCTCATGGTGGGTGTCTTTTAGGTCCCAGTTGTTGTTACTAGTCAACTTTCAGTGGACACCCCATAGTGTCTTTCAGAGCCCCTCCTAAAAAACATGCTTATATTTTGGGTTGGATATTGCATCCAATTAATATTTTAATCAATGGCATTTCCTTAGAATGCTCATTAGTATTTCAGTTGTTAGTCTTCTGTTTTTTTTTATCCTCTTATGTTTGTGTACTAAATATTTCTGTTTATTTTCATTGTTTTTTCCTGTGAAGCCATTGTGTTGCATCCATGTCTGAAATGTGCTGTATAAATAAAGCTTGATTTGATCCTATTGCAAAACTAATGAACCCTATGACCGACCAATCAACAGACTCTTGGTCGCTGGTAGTATGAAAATCAGTATCAATCCCATGTCAAAGGATTCAACTACTGAAAACAGAAACAAACAAATGGATCAAACAGATCGATCCCACTTTTCCAGCCTGCTGAAGGCGTGGTGGAGTGGTAAACACCACCCCCGGCTCTACCAGGGGCTTGAGGTGGTCTCCCACAGCTCTGCTTATGTCATGTTCTGTGGCCTTGCTGTTACATTTCTTGACTGTCCCTGCAACACAGAAACACATTTAGTCATATTATATTAAAACACTCAAAGTAATGGATATGGAGCATCTATGGCCTCAGTTACACCTGGCACCTAAATGTGACTTCTGTCATCTGATCACTCCAAGCTGCATTAGGTTCAGATCTACCAGGATGGGCCTTTGACAGTCTGGAGGCAGTCAGGCCACTGAATATGCATCAGCAATGAGTGGAGAAAAGTACATTTTACACAAGTGACTTCATAATAAATCAAATCAAATGTTATTTGTCACATACATGTGTTTAGCAGATATTGCAGGTGTAGCGAAATGCTGATGGTCCTTGCTCCAACAGTGCAGTAATATCTAACTAAATGCTTGATTTCCTTGCTCCAACAGTGCAGTAATATCTAACTAAATGCTTGATTTCCTTGCTCCAACAGTGCAGTAATATCTAACAATTTCGCAACAAATACCTAATACACACAAATCTAAGTAATGGAATAAGAATATATAAATATATGGACGAGCAATGATGATGTCAGAGCGGCATAGACAGATACAGTAGATAGTATAGAATACAGTATATACATATGAGATGAGTAATACATAGACTAAGATACAGTAGAATAGGATAGAATACAGTATATACATATGAGATGAGTAATACATAGACAGATACAGTAGAATAGTATAGAATACAGTATATACATATGAGATGAGTAATACATAGACAGATACAGTAGAATAGTGTAGAATACAGTATATACATATGAGATGAGTAATACATAGACTAAGATACAGTAGAATAGGATAGAATACAGTATATACATATGAGATGAGTAATACATAGACTAAGATACAGTAGAATAGGATAGAATACAGTATATACATATGAGATGAGTAATACATAGACAGATACAGTAGAATAGTGTAGAATACAGTATATACATATGAGATGAGTAATACATAGACAGATACAGTAGAATAGTATAGAATACAGTATATACATATGAGATGAGTAATACATAGACAAATACAGTGGAATAGAATACAGTATATACATATGAGATGAGTAATACATAGACAGATACAGTAGAATAGTATAGAATACAGTATATACATATGAGATGAGTAATACATAGACAGATACAGTAGAATAGGATAGAATACAGTATATACATATGAGATGAGTAATACATAGACAGATACAGTAGAATAGGATAGAAAACAGTATATACATATGAGATGAGTAATACATAGACAGATGCAGTAGAATAGTATAGAATACAGTATATACATATGAGATGAGTAATACATAGACTAAGATACAGTAGAAAAGGATAGAATACAGTATATACATATGAGATGAGTAATACATAGACAGATACAGTAGAATAGTATAGAATACAGTATATACATATGAGATGAGTAATACATAGACAGATACAGTAGAATAGAATACAGTATATACATATGAGATGAGTAATACATAGACATATACAGTAGAATAGTATAGAATACAGTATATACATATGAGATGAGTAATACATAGACAGATACAGTAGAATAGGATAGAATACAGTATATACATATGAGATGAGTAATACATAGACAGATACAGTAGAATAGGATAGAATACAGTATATACATATGAGATGAGTAACACATAGACAGATACAGTAGAATAGGATAGAATACAGTATATACACATGAGATGAGTAATACATAGACAGATACAGTAGAATAGGATAAAATACAGTATATACATATGAGATGAGTAATACATAGACAGATACAGTAGAATAGGATAGAATACAGTATATACATATGAGATGAGTAACACATAGACAGATACAGTAGAATAGGATAGAATACAGTATATACACATGAGATGAGTAATACATAGACAGATACAGTAGAATAGTATAGAATACAGTATATACATATGAGATGAGTAATACATAGACAGATACAGTAGAATAGTATAGAATACAGTATATACATATGAGATGAGTAATACATAGACAGATACAGTAGAATAGAATACAGTATATACATATGAGATGAGTAATGCATAGACAGATACAGTAGAATAGGATAGAATACAGTATATACATATGAGATGAGTAATACATAGACAGATACAGTAGAATAGGATAGAATACAGTATTTACATATGAGATGAGTAATACATAGACTAAGATACAGTAGAATAGTATAGAATACAGTATATACATATGAGATGAGTAATACATAGACAGATACAGTAGAATAGGATGGAATACAGTATATACATATGAGATGAGTAATGCATAGACAGATACAGTAGAATAGGATAGAATACAGTATATACATATGAGATGAGTAATGCATAGACTAAGATACAGTAGAATAGTATAGAATACAGTATATACATATGAGATGAGTAATACATAGACAGATACAGTAGAATAGAATACAGTATATACATATGAGATGAGTAATACATAGACAGATACAGTAGAATAGTATAGAATACAGTATATACATATGAGATGAGTAATACATAGACAGATACAGTAGAATAGTATAGAATACAGTATATACATATGAGATGAGTAATACATAGACTAAGATACAGTAGAATAGTATAGAATACAGTATATACATATGAGATGAGTAATACATAGACTAAGATACAGTAGAATAGTATAGAATACAGTATATACATATGAGATGAGTAATACATAGACAGATACAGTAGAATAGAATACAGTATATACATATGAGATGAGTAATACATAGACAGATACAGTAGAATAGTATAGAATACAGTATATACATATGAGATGAGTAATACATAGACAGATACAGTAGAATAGAATACAGTATATACATATGAGATGAGTAATACATAGACTAAGATACAGTAGAATAGGATGGAATACAGTATATACATATGAGATGAGTAATGCATAGACAGATACAGTAGAATAGGATAGAATACAGTATATACATATGAGATGAGTAATGCATAGACTAAGATACAGTAGAAAAGGATAGAATACAGTATATACATATGAGATGAGTAATACATAGACAGATACAGTAGAATAGTATAGAATACAGTATATACATATGAGATGAGTAATACATAGACAGATACAGTAGAATAGAATACAGTATATACATATGAGATGAGTAATACATAGACATATACAGTAGAATAGTATAGAATACAGTATATACATATGAGATGAGTAATACATAGACAGATACAGTAGAATAGGATAGAATACAGTATATACATATGAGATGAGTAATACATAGACAGATACAGTAGAATAGGATAGAATACAGTATATACATATGAGATGAGTAACACATAGACAGATACAGTAGAATAGGATAGAATACAGTATATACACATGAGATGAGTAATACATAGACAGATACAGTAGAATAGGATAAAATACAGTATATACATATGAGATGAGTAATACATAGACAGATACAGTAGAATAGGATAGAATACAGTATATACATATGAGATGAGTAACACATAGACAGATACAGTAGAATAGGATAGAATACAGTATATACACATGAGATGAGTAATACATAGACAGATACAGTAGAATAGTATAGAATACAGTATATACATATGAGATGAGTAATACATAGACAGATACAGTAGAATAGTATAGAATACAGTATATACATATGAGATGAGTAATACATAGACAGATACAGTAGAATAGAATACAGTATATACATATGAGATGAGTAATGCATAGACAGATACAGTAGAATAGGATAGAATACAGTATATACATATGAGATGAGTAATACATAGACAGATACAGTAGAATAGGATAGAATACAGTATTTACATATGAGATGAGTAATACATAGACTAAGATACAGTAGAATAGTATAGAATACAGTATATACATATGAGATGAGTAATACATAGACAGATACAGTAGAATAGTGTAGAATACAGTATATTCATATGAGATGAGTAATACATAGACAGATACAGTAGAATAGTGTAGAATACAGTATATACATATGAGATGAGTAATACATAGACAGATACAGTAGGATAGAATACAGTATATACATATGAGATGAGTAATACATAGACAGATACAGTAGAATAGGATGGAATACAGTATATACATATGAGATGAGTAATGCATAGACAGATACAGTAGAATAGGATAGAATACAGTATATACATATGAGATGAGTAATGCATAGACTAAGATACAGTAGAATAGTATAGAATACAGTATATACATATGAGATGAGTAATACATAGACAGATACAGTAGAATAGAATACAGTATATACATATGAGATGAGTAATACATAGACAGATACAGTAGAATAGTATAGAATACAGTATATACATATGAGATGAGTAATACATAGACAGATACAGTAGAATAGTATAGAATACAGTATATACATATGAGATGAGTAATACATAGACTAAGATACAGTAGAATAGTATAGAATACAGTATATACATATGAGATGAGTAATACATAGACTAAGATACAGTAGAATAGTATAGAATACAGTATATACATATGAGATGAGTAATACATAGACAGATACAGTAGAATAGAATACAGTATATACATATGAGATGAGTAATACATAGACAGATACAGTAGAATAGTATAGAATACAGTATATACATATGAGATGAGTAATACATAGACAGATACAGTAGAATAGAATACAGTATATACATATGAGATGAGTAATACATAGACTAAGATACAGTAGAATAGGATGGAATACAGTATATACATATGAGATGAGTAATGCATAGACAGATACAGTAGAATAGGATAGAATACAGTATATACATATGAGATGAGTAATGCATAGACTAAGATACAGTAGAATAGGATAGAATACAGTATATACATATGAGATGAGTAATACATAGACTAAGATACAGTAGAATAGGATAGAATACAGTATAGACATATGAGATGAGTAATACATAGACAGATACAGTAGAATAGTATAGAATACAGTATATACATATGAGATGAGTAATGCATAGACAGATACAGTAGAATAGGATAGAATACAGTATATACATATGAGATGAGTAATACATAGACAGATACAGTAGAATAGTATAGAATACATTATATACATATGAGATGAGTAATACATAGACAGATACAGTAGAATAGTGTAGAATACAGTATATACATATGAGATGAGTAATACATAGACAGATACAGTAGAATAGGATAGAATACAGTATATACATATGAGATGAGTAATACATAGACAGATACAGTAGAATAGGATAGAATACAGTATATACATATGAGATGAGTAACACATAGACAGATACAGTAGAATAGGATAGAATACAGTATATACACATGAGATGAGTAATACATAGACAGATACAGTAGAATAGTATAGAATACAGTATATACATATGAGATGAGTAATACATAGACAGATACAGTAGAATAGTATAGAATACAGCATATACATATGAGATGAGTAATACATAGACAGATACAGTAGAATAGAATACAGTATATACATATGAGATGAGTAATGCATAGACAGATACAGTAGAATAGGATAGAATACAGTATATACATATGAGATGAGTAATACATAGACAGATACAGTAGAATAGTGTAGAATACAGTATATACATATGAGATGAGTAATACATAGACAGATACAGTAGAATAGTGTAGAATACAGTATATACATATGAGATGAGTAATACATAGACTAAGATACAGTAGAATAGAATACAGTATATACATATGAGATGAGTAATACATAGACAGATACAGTAGAATAGAATACAGTATATACATATGAGATGAGTAATACATAGACAGATACAGTAGAATAGGATAGAATACAGTATATACATATGAGATGAGTAATACATAGACAGATACAGTAGAATAGGATAGAATACAGTATATACATATGAGATGAGTAACACATAGACAGATACAGTAGAATAGGATAGAATACAGTATATACACATGAGATGAGTAATACATAGACAGATACAGTAGAATAGTATAGAATACAGTATATACATATGAGATGAGTAATACATAGACAGATACAGTAGAATAGAATACAGTATATACATATGAGATGAGTAATACATAGACAGATACAGTAGAATAGTATAGAATACAGTATATACATATGAGATGAGTAATACATAGACAGATACAGTAGAATAGAATACAGTATATACATATGAGATGAGTAATACATAGACTAAGATACAGTAGAATAGGATGGAATACAGTATATACATATGAGATGAGTAATGCATAGACAGATACAGTAGAATAGGATAGAATACAGTATATACATATGAGATGAGTAATGCATAGACTAAGATACAGTAGAATAGGATAGAATACAGTATATACATATGAGATGAGTAATACATAGACTAAGATACAGTAGAATAGAATACAGTATATACATATGAGATGAGTAATACATAGACAGATACAGTAGAATAGAATACAGTATATACATATGAGATGAGTAATACATAGACAGATACAGTAGAATAGGATAGAATACAGTATATACATATGAGATGAGTAATACATAGACAGATACAGTAGAATAGGATAGAATATAGTATATACATATGAGATGAGTAACACATAGACAGATACAGTAGAATAGGATAGAATACAGTATATACACATGAGATGAGAAATACATAGACAGATACAGTAGAATAGTATAGAATTCAGTATATACATATGAGATGAGTAATACATAGACAGATACAGTAGAATAGTATAGAATACAGTATATACATATGAGATGAGTAATACATAGACAGATACAGTAGAATAGAATACAGTATATACATATGAGATGAGTAATGCATAGACAGATAGAGTAGAATAGGATAGAATACAGTATATACATATGAGATGAGTAATACATAGACAGATACAGTAGAATAGGATAGAATACAGTATTTACATATGAGATGAGTAATACATAGACTAAGATACAGTAGAATAGTATAGAATACAGTATATACATATGAGATGAGTAATACATAGACAGATACAGTAGAATAGTGTAGAATACAGTATATTCATATGAGATGAGTAATACATAGACAGATACAGTAGAATAGTGTAGAATACAGTATATACATATGAGATGAGTAATACATAGACAGATACAGTAGGATAGAATACAGTATATACATATGAGATGAGTAATACATAGAAAGATACAGTAGAATAGGATGGAATACAGTATATACATATGAGATGAGTAATGCATAGACAGATACAGTAGAATAGGATAGAATACAGTATATACATATGAGATGAGTAATGCATAGACTAAGATACAGTAGAATAGGATAGAATACAGTATATACATATGAGATGAGTAATACATAGACTAAGATATAATAGAATAGAATACAGTATATACATATGAGATGAGTAATACATAGACAGATACAGTAGAATAGGATAGAATACAGTATATACATATGAGATGAGTAATACATAGACAGATACAGTAGAATAGGATAGAATACAGTATATACATATGAGATGAGTAATGCATAGACAGATACAGTAGAATAGTATAGAATACAGTATATACATATGAGATGAGTAATACATAGACAGATACAGTAGAATAGAATACAGTATATACATATGAGATGAGTAATACATAGACTAAGATACAGTAGAATAGGATAGAATACAGTATTTACATATGAGATGAGTAATACATAGACTAAGATACAGTAGAATAGTATAGAATACAGTATATACATATGAGATGAGTAATACATAGACTGAGATACAGTAGAATACAGTATATACATATGAGATGAGTAATACATAGACTAAGATACAGTAGAATAGTATAGAATACAGTATATACATATGAGATGAGTAATACATAGACTAAGATACAGTAGAATAGTATAGAATACAGTATATACATATGAGATGAGTAATACATAGACTAAGATACAGTAGAATAGTATAGAATACAGTATATACATATGAGATGAGTAATACATAGACAGATACAGTAGAATAGAATACAGTATATACATATGAGATGAGTAATACATAGACAGATACAGTAGAATAGTATAGAATACAGTATATACATATGAGATGAGTAATACATAGACAGATACAGTAGAATAGAATACAGTATATACATATGAGATGAGTAATACATAGACTAAGATACAGTAGAATAGGATGGAATACAGTATATACATATGAGATGAGTAATGCATAGACAGATACAGTAGAATAGGATAGAATACAGTATATACATATGAGATGAGTAATGCATAGACTAAGATACAGTAGAATAGGATAGAATACAGTATATACATATGAGATGAGTAATACATAGACTAAGATACAGTAGAATAGGATAGAATACAGTATATACATATGAGATGAGTAATACATAGACAGATACAGTAGAATAGTATAGAATACAGTATATACATATGAGATGAGTAATGCATAGACAGATACAGTAGAATAGGATAGAATACAGTATATACATATGAGATGAGTAATACATAGACAGATACAGTAGAATAGTATAGAATACATTATATACATATGAGATGAGTAATACATAGACAGATACAGTAGAATAGTGTAGAATACAGTATATACATATGAGATGAGTAATACATAGACAGATACAGTAGAATAGGATAGAATACAGTATATACATATGAGATGAGTAATACATAGACAGATACAGTAGAATAGGATAGAATACAGTATATACATATGAGATGAGTAACACATAGACAGATACAGTAGAATAGGATAGAATACAGTATATACACATGAGATGAGTAATACATAGACAGATACAGTAGAATAGTATAGAATACAGTATATACATATGAGATGAGTAATACATAGACAGATACAGTAGAATAGTATAGAATACAGTATATACATATGAGATGAGTAATACATAGACAGATACAGTAGAATAGAATACAGTATATACATATGAGATGAGTAATGCATAGACAGATACAGTAGAATAGGATAGAATACAGTATATACATATGAGATGAGTAACACATAGACAGATACAGTAGAATAGGATAGAATACAGTATATACACATGAGATGAGTAATACATAGACAGATACAGTAGAATAGTATAGAATACAGTATATACATATGAGATGAGTAATACATAGACAGATACAGTAGAATAGTATAGAATACAGCATATACATATGAGATGAGTAATACATAGACAGATACAGTAGAATAGAATACAGTATATACATATGAGATGAGTAATGCATAGACAGATACAGTAGAATAGGATAGAATACAGTATATACATATGAGATGAGTAATACATAGACAGATACAGTAGAATAGTTTAGAATACAGTATATACATATGAGATGAGTAATACATAGACAGATACAGTAGAATAGTGTAGAATACAGTATATACATATGAGATGAGTAATACATAGACTAAGATACAGTAGAATAGAATACAGTATATACATATGAGATGAGTAATACATAGACAGATACAGTAGAATAGAATACAGTATATACATATGAGATGAGTAATACATAGACAGATACAGTAGAAAAAGATAGAATACAGTATATACATATGAGATGAGTAATACATAGACAGATACAGTAGAATAGGATAGAATACAGTATATACATATGAGATGAGTAACACATAGACAGATACAGTAGAATAGGATAGAATACAGTATATACACATGAGATGAGTAATACATAGACAGATACAGTAGAATAGTATAGAATACAGTATATACATATGAGATGAGTAATACATAGACAGATACAGTAGAATAGAATACAGTATATACATATGAGATGAGTAATACATAGACAGATACAGTAGAATAGTATAGAATACAGTATATACATATGAGATGAGTAATACATAGACAGATACAGTAGAATAGAATACAGTATATACATATGAGATGAGTAATACATAGACTAGATACAGTAGAATAGGATGGAATACAGTATATACATATGAGATGAGTAATGCATAGACAGATACAGTAGAATAGGATAGAATACAGTATATACATATGAGATGAGTAATGCATAGACTAAGATACAGTAGAATAGGATAGAATACAGTATATACATATGAGATGAGTAATACATAGACTAAGATACAGTAGAATAGAATACAGTATATACATATGAGATGAGTAATACATAGACAGATACAGTAGAATAGAATACAGTATATACATATGAGATGAGTAATACATAGACAGATACAGTAGAATAGGATAGAATACAGTATATACATATGAGATGAGTAATACATAGACAGATACAGTAGAATAGGATAGAATATAGTATATACATATGAGATGAGTAACACATAGACAGATACAGTAGAATAGGATAGAATTCAGTATATACACATGAGATGAGAAATACATAGACAGATACAGTAGAATAGTATAGAATACAGTATATACATATGAGATGAGTAATACATAGACAGATACAGTAGAATAGTATAGAATACAGTATATACATATGAGATGAGTAATACATAGACAGATACAGTAGAATAGAATACAGTATATACATATGAGATGAGTAATGCATAGACAGATACAGTAGAATAGGATAGAATACAGTATATACATATGAGATGAGTAATACATAGACAGATACAGTAGAATAGGATAGAATACAGTATTTACATATGAGATGAGTAATACATAGACTAAGATACAGTAGAATAGTATAGAATACAGTATATACATATGAGATGAGTAATACATAGACAGATACAGTAGAATAGTGTAGAATACAGTATATTCATATGAGATGAGTAATACATAGACAGATACAGTAGAATAGTGTAGAATACAGTATATACATATGAGATGAGTAATACATAGACAGATACAGTAGGATAGAATACAGTATATACATATGAGATGAGTAATACATAGAAGATACAGTAGATAGGATGGAATACAGTATATACATATGAGATGAGTAATACATAGACAGATACAGTAGAATAGGATAGAATACAGTATATACATATGAGATGAGTAATGCATAGACTAAGATACAGTAAGAATAGGATAGAATTACGTATATACATATGAGATGAGTAATACATAGACTAAGATATAATAGAATAGAATACAGTATATACATATGAGATGAGTAATACATAGACAGATACAGTAGAATAGGATAGAATACAGTATATACATATGAGTATGAGTATACATAGACAGATACAGTAGAATAGGATAGAATACAGTATATACATATGAGATGAGTAATGCATAGACAGATACAGTAGAATAGTATAGAATACATTATATACATATGAGATGAGTTAATAGCATAGACAGATACAGTAGAATAGAATACAGTATATACATATGAGATGAGTAATACATAGACTAAGATACAGTAGAATAGATAGAAACAGTATATTACATATGAGATGAGTAATACATAGACAGATACAGTAGAATAGTATAGAATACAGTATATACATATGAGATGAGTAATACATAGACTGAGATACAGTAGAATACAGTATATACATATGAGATGAGTAATACATAGACTAAGATACAGTAGAATAATAGAATACAGTATAACATATGAGATGAGTAATACATAGACAAGATACAGTAGAATAGTATAGAATACAGTATTACATATGTATGAGTAATACATAGACTAAGATACAGTAGAATAGTATAGAATACAGTATATACATATGAGATGAGTAATACATAGACAGATACAGTAGAATAGAATACAGTATATACATATGAGATGAGTAATACATAGACAGATACAGTAGAATAGATAGAATACAGTATATACATATGAGATGAGTAATACATAGACAGATACAGTAGAATAGAATACAGTATATACATATGAGATGAGTAATACATAGACAATACAGTAAAGGATGAATACAGTATATACATGAGATGAGTAATGCATAGACAGATACAGTAATAGGATAGAATACAGTATATACATATGAGATGAGTAATACATAGACTAAGATACAGTAGAATAGGATAGATACAGTATATACATATGAGATGAGTAATACATAGACAGATACAGTAGATAGGAAGAATACAGTATATACATATGAGATGAGTAATACATAGACAGATACAGTAGAATAGTATAGAATACAGTATAACATATGAGATGAGTAATGCATAGACGATACAGTAGAATAGATAGAATACAGTATATACATAGAGAGTATACATAGACATACAGTAGAATAGTAGAATACAGTTATACATATGAGATGAGTAATACATAGACAGATACAGTAGAATAGTATAGAATACAGTATATACATATGAGATGAGTAATACATAGACAGATACAGTAGTAATAGATAATAGAATACAGTATATACATATGATGATGAGTAATACATAGACCCAGATTACAGTTAGACTAGTATAGAACCTTAACAGTATATACATATGAGATGAGTAATCACATCGCCAGATACCGAGATAGAATAGGCTAGAATACAGTATATACACTAGAGATGATGAATCCATAGACAGATACACGTAGAATAGTATAGAATACATTATATACCTATGAGATGAGAATACATAGACAGATAACAGTTAGGAATAGTGTAGAATACAGTATATAACATATGAGATGAGTAATCCCTAGACAGATACAGTTAGAATGGGCTAGAATACAGTATAACATATGAGAGGAGTAATGACATAGACAGATACAGTAGAACGAAATACAGTATATACATATGAGTGAGTAAAATACATAGACCCGATACAGCAGAATAGAATAACAGTATATACATATGAGATTAGTAATACAAGCCTACAGATACCGTAGAAAGGATAGAATACAGTATATACATATGAGATGAGTATACATAGACTAAGATACAGTAGAATAGTAAGAATACAGTATATAATATGAGGAGTAATACATAGACAGATACAGTAGAATAGATACAGTATATACATATGAGATGAGTAATACATAGACAGATACAGTAGAATAGAATACAGTAATACATATGAGATGAGTAATACATAGACAGATACAGTAGAATAGATAGAATACAGTATATACATATGAGATGAGTAATACATAGACAGATACAGTAGAATAGAATACAGTATATACATATGAGATGAGTAATACATAGACAGATACAGTAGAATAGATAGAATACAGTATAACATATGAGATGAGTACATAGACAGATACAGTAGAATAGATAGAACAGTATATACATATGAGATGAGTAATACATGACTAGATACAGTAGAATAGTAGAATACAGTATATACATATGAGATGAGTAATACATAGACGATACAGTAGAATAGTGTAGAATACAGTATATACATATGAGATGAGTAATACATAGACAGATACAGTAGAATAGTGATAAATACAGATATACATATGAGATGAGTAATACATAGACAGATACAGTAGAATAGAATACAGTATATACATATGAGATGAGTAATACATAGACAGATCAGTAGAATAGGATGAATACAGTATATACATATGAGATGAGTAATACATAGACAGATCAGTAGAATAGGATAGAATACAGTATATACTATGAGATGAGTATACATAGACAGATATAATAGAATAGATACAGTATATTCATATGAGATGAGTAATACATAGACAGATACAGTAGAATAGGATGAATACAGTATATACATAGAGATGAGTAATACATAGACAGATACAGTAGAATAGATAGAATACAGTATATATATGAGATGAGTAATGCATAGACAGATACAGTAGAATAGATGAATACAGTATATACATATGAGATGAGTATATGCATAGACTAAGATACAGTAGAATAGGATAGAATACAGTATATACTATGAGATGAGTAATACATAGACAAGATATAATAGAATAGAATACGTATATACATATGAGATGAAGTAATACATAGACAGATACAGTAGAATAGGATAGAATACAGTATATACATATGAATGAGTAATACATCGACAATACAGTAGAATAGGTAGAATACAGTATATACATATGAGATGAGTAATGCATAGACAGATACAGTAGAAATATAGATACAGTATATACATATGAGATGAGTAATGCATAGACAGATACAGTAGAATAGGATAGAATACAGTATATACATATGAGATGAGTAATACATAGACAGATACAGTAGAATAGGATAGAATACAGTATTACATATGAGATGAGTAATACATAGACTAGATACAGTAGATAGTATATAAATACAGTATATACATATGAGATAGTAATACATAGACAGATATACAGTATAATACAGTATATACATATGAGATGAGTAATACATAGACTAAGATACAGTAGAATAGTGTAGAATACAGTATATACATATGAGATGAGTAATACATAGACAGATACAGTAGAAGTATAGAATACAGTATATACATATGAGATGAGTAATACATAGACAGATACAGTAGAATAGGATAGAATACAGTATATACATATGAGATGAGTAATACATAGACAGATACAGTAGAATAGGATAGAATACAGTATATACATATGAGATGAGTAATGCATAGACTAAGATACAGTAGAATAGTATAGAATACAGTATATACATATGAGATGAGTAATACATAGACTAAGATACAGTAGAATAGTATAGAATACAGTATATACATATGAGATGAGTAATACATAGACAGATACAGTAGAATAGGATAGAATACAGTATATACATATGAGATGAGTAATGCATAGACTAAGATACAGTAGAATAGGATAGAATACAGTATATACATATGAGATGAGTAATGCATAGACAGATACATTAGAATAGGATAGAATACAGTATATACATATGAGATGAGTAATACATAGACTAAGATACAGTAGAATAGGATAGAATACATTATATACATATGAGATGAGTAATACATAGACAGATACAGTAGATAGTATAGAATACAGTATATACATATGAGATGAGTAATACATAGACAGATACAGTAGATAGTATAGAATACAGTATATACATATGAGATGACTAATACAGAGACAGATACAGTAGAATAGAATACAGTATATACATATGAGATGAGTAATACATAGACAGATACAGTAGAATAGGATAGAATACAGTATATACATATGAGATGAGTAATACATAGACAGATACAGTAGAATAGGATAGAATATAGTATATACATATGAGATGAGTAACACATAGACAGATACAGTAGAATAGGATAGAATACAGTATATACACATGAGATGAGAAATACATAGACAGATACAGTAGAATAGAATACAGTATATACATATGACATGAGTAATGCATAGACAGATACAGTAGAATAGGAAAGAATACAGTATATACATATGAGATGAGTAATACATAGACAGATACAGTAGAATAGGATAGAATACAGTATTTACATATGAGATGAGTAATACATAGACTAAGATACAGTAGAATAGTATAGAATACAGTATATACATATGAGATGAGTAATACATAGACAGATACAGTAGAATAGTGTAGAATACAGTATATTCATATGAGATGAGTAATACATAGACAGATACAGTAGAATAGTGTAGAATACAGTATATACATATGAGATGAGTAATACATAGACAGATACAGTAGGATAGAATACAGTATATACATATGAGATGAGTAATACATAGACAGATACAGTAGAATAGGATGGAATACAGTATATACATATGAGATGAGTAATGCATAGACAGATACAGTAGAATAGGATAGAATACAGTATATACATATGAGATGAGTAATGCATAGACTAAGATACAGTAGAATAGGATAGAATACAGTATATACATATGAGATGAGTAATACATAGACAAAGATATAATAGAATAGAATACAGTATATACATATGAGATGAGTAATACATAGACAGATACAGTAGAATAGGATAGAATACAGTATATACATATGAGATGAGTAATACATAGACAGATACAGTAGAATAGGATAGAATACAGTATATACATATGAGATGAGTAATGCATAGACAGATACAGTAGAATAGTATAGAATACAGTATATACATATGAGATGAGTAATGCATAGACAGATACAGTAGAATAGGATAGAATACAGTATATACATATGAGATGAGTAATACATAGACTAAGATACAGTAGAATAGTATAGAATACAGTATATACATATGAGATGAGTAATACATAGACTAAGATACAGTAGAATAGTATAGAATACAGTATATACATATGAGATGAGTAATACATAGACAGATACAGTAGAATAGGATAGAATACAGTATATACATATGAGATGAGTAATGCATAGACTAAGATACAGTAGAATAGGATAGAATACAGTATATACATATGAGATGAGTAATGCATAGACAGATACAGTAGAATAGGATAGAATACAGTATATACATATGAGATGAGTAATACATAGACAGATACAGTAGAATAGAATACAGTATATACATATGAGATGAGTAATAATAGACAATACAGCAGAATAGAATACAGTATACATATGAGATGAGTAATACATAGACTAAGATACAGTAATAGGATTGAATACAGTATACATATGAGATGAGTAATACATAGACTAAGATACAGTAGAATAGTATAGAATACAGTATATACATATGAGATGAGTAATACATAGACAGATACAGTAGAATAGTATACAGTATATACATATGAGATGAGTAATACATAGACAGATACAGTAGAATAGTATAGAATACAGTATATACATATGAGATGAGTAATACATAGACAGATACAGTAGAATAGAATACAGTATATACATATGAGATGAGTAATGCATAGACTAAGATACAGTAGAATAGGATAGAATACAGTATATACATATGAGATGAGTAATGCATAGACAGATACAGTAGAATAGGATAGAATACAGTATATACATATGAGATGAGTAATACATAGACTAAGATACAGTAGAATAGGATAGAATACAGTATATACATATGAGATGAGTAATACATAGACAGATACAGTAGATAGTATAGAATACAGTATATACATATGAGATGAGTAATACATAGACAGATACAGTAGATAGTATAGAATACAGTATATACATATGAGATGAGTAATACATAGACTAAGATACAGTAGAATAGTATAGAATTCAGTATATACATATGAGATGAGTAATACATAGACAGATACAGTAGAATAGTGTAGAATACAGTATATACATATGAGATGAGTAATACATAGACAGATACAGTAGAATAGGATAGAATACAGTATATACATATGAGATGAGTAATACATAGACAGATACAGTAGAATAGTTGTAGAATACAGTATATACATATGAGATGAGTAATACATAGACAGATACAGTAGAATAGGATAGAATACAGTATATACATATGAGATGAGTAATACATAGACAGATACAGTAGAATAGGATGGAATACAGTATATACATATGAGATGAGTAATGCATAGACAGATACAGTAGAATAGGATAGAATACAGTATATACATATGAGATGAGTAATGCATAGACTAAGATACAGTAGAATAGGATAGAATACAGTATATACATATGAGATGAGTAATACATAGACAAAGATATAATAGAATAGAATACAGTATATACATATGAGATGAGTAATACATAGACAGATACAGTAGAATAGGATAGAATACAGTATATACATATGAGATGAGTAATACATAGACAGATACAGTAGAATAGGATAGAATACAGTATATACATATGAGATGAGTAATGCATAGACAGATACAGTAGAATAGTATAGAATACAGTATATACATATGAGATGAGTAATGCATAGACAGATACAGTAGAATAGGATAGAATACAGTATATACATATGAGATGAGTAATACATAGACTAAGATACAGTAGAATAGTATAGAATACAGTATATACATATGAGATGAGTAATACATAGACTAAGATACAGTAGAATAGTATAGAATACAGTATATACATATGAGATGAGTAATACATAGACAGATACAGTAGAATAGGATAGAATACAGTATATACATATGAGATGAGTAATGCATAGACTAAGATACAGTAGAATAGGATAGAATACAGTATATACATATGAGATGAGTAATGCATAGACAGATACAGTAGAATAGGATAGAATACAGTATATACATATGAGATGAGTAATACATAGACTAAGATACAGTAGAATAGGATAGAATACATTATATACATATGAGATGAGTAATACATAGACAGATACAGTAGATAGTATAGAATACAGTATATACATATGAGATGAGTAATACATAGACAGATACAGTAGATAGTATAGAATACAGTATATACATATGAGATGAGTAATACATAGACTAAGATACAGTAGAATAGTATAGAATTCAGTATATACATATGAGATGAGTAATACATAGATACAGTAGAATAGTGTAGAATACAGTATATACATATGAGATGAGTAATACATAGACAGATACAGTAGAATAGGATAGAATACAGTATATACATATGAGATGAGTAATACATAGACAGATACAGTAGAATAGAATACAGTATATACATATGAGATGAGTAATACATAGACAGATACAGCAGAATAGAATACAGTATATACATATGAGATGAGTAATACATAGACTAAGATACAGTAGAATAGGATAGAATACAGTATATACATATGAGATGAGTAATACATAGACTAAGATACAGTAGAATAGTATAGAATACAGTATATACATATGAGATGAGTAATACATAGACAGATACAGTAGAATAGTATACAGTATATACATATGAGATGAGTAATACATAGACAGATACAGTAGAATAGTATAGAATAGAGTATATACATATGAGATGAGTAATACATAGACAGATACAGTAGAATAGAATACAGTATATA
Source organism: Salmo trutta (assembly GCF_901001165.1). Taxonomy (NCBI): domain Eukaryota; kingdom Metazoa; phylum Chordata; class Actinopteri; order Salmoniformes; family Salmonidae; genus Salmo; species Salmo trutta. The sequence continues at coordinate 18,566,260 of NW_021822911.1, read as the reverse complement.
CATATGAGATGAGTAATGCATAGACTAAGATACAGTAGAATAGGATAGAATACAGTATATACATATGAGATGAGTAATGCATAGACAGATACAGTAGAATAGGATAGAATACAGTATATACATATGAGATGAGTAATACATAGACTAAGATACAGTAGAATAGGATAGAATACAGTATATACATATGAGATGAGTAATACATAGACAGATACAGTAGATAGTATAGAATACAGTATATACATATGAGATGAGTAATACATAGACAGATACAGTAGATAGTATAGAATACAGTATATACATATGAGATGAGTAATACATAGACTAAGATACAGTAGAATAGTATAGAATTCAGTATATACATATGAGATGAGTAATACATAGACAGATACAGTAGAATAGTGTAGAATACAGTATATACATATGAGATGAGTAATACATAGACAGATACAGTAGAATAGGATAGAATACAGTATATACATATGAGATGAGTAATACATAGACAGATACAGTAGAATAGTGTAGAATACAGTATATACATATGAGATGAGTAATACATAGACAGATACAGTAGAATAGGATAGAATACAGTATATACATATGAGATGAGTAATACATAGACAGATACAGTAGAATAGAATACAGTATATACATATGAGATGAGTAATACATAGACAGATACAGCAGAATAGAATACAGTATATACATATGAGATGAGTAATACATAGACTAAGATACAGTAGAATAGGATAGAATACAGTATATACATATGAGATGAGTAATACATAGACTAAGATACAGTAGAATAGTATAGAAAACAGTATATACATATGAGATGAGTAATACATAGACAGATACAGTAGAATAGTATACAGTATATACATATGAGATGAGTAATACATAGACAGATACAGTAGAATAGTATAGAATACAGTATATACATATGAGATGAGTAATACATAGACAGATACAGTAGAATAGAATACAGTATATACATATGAGATGAGTAATACATAGACTAAGATACAGTAGAATAGGATGGAATACAGTATATACATATGAGATGAGTAATGCATAGACAGATACAGTAGAATAGGATAGAATACAGTATATACATATGAGATGAGTAATACATAGACTAAGATACAGTAGAATAGGATAGAATACAGTATATACATATGAGATGAGTAATACATAGACAGATACAGTAGATAGTATAGAATACAGTATATACATATGAGATGAGTAATACATAGACAGATACAGTAGATAGTATAGAATACAGTATATACATATGAGATGAGTAATACATAGACTAAGATACAGTAGAATAGTATAGAATACAGTATATACATATGAGATGAGTAATACATAGACTAAGATACAGTAGAATAGTATAGAATTCAGTATATACATATGAGATGAGTAATACATAGACAGATACAGTAGAATAGTGTAGAATACAGTATATACATATGAGATGAGTAATACATAGACAGATACAGTAGAATAGGATAGAATACAGTATATACATATGAGATGAGTAATACATAGACTAAGATACAGTAGAATAGGATATAATACAGTATATACATATGAGATGAGTAATACATAGACAGATACAGTAGAATAGGATAGAATACAGTATATACATATGAGATGAGTAATACATAGACAGATACAGTAGAATAGAATACAGTATATACATATGAGATGAGCAATACATAGACTAAGATACAGTAGAATAGGATAGAATACAGTATATACATATGAGATGAGTAATACATAGACTAAGATACAGTAGAATAGTATAGAATACAGTATATACATATGAGATGAGTAATACATAGACAGATACAGTAGAATAGTATACAGTATATACATATGAGATGAGTAATACATAGACAGATACAGTAGAATAGTATAGAATACAGTATATACATATGAGATGAGTAATACATAGACAGATACAGTAGAATAGAATACAGTATATACATATGAGATGAGTAATACATAGACTAAGATACAGTAGAATAGGATGGAATACAGTATATACATATGAGATGAGTAATGCATAGACAGATACAGTAGAATAGGATAGAATACAGTATATACATATGAGATGAGTAATACATAGACTAAGATACAGTAGAATAGGATAGAATACAGTATATACATATGAGATGAGTAATACATAGACAGATACAGTAGATGGTATAGAATACAGTATATACATATGAGATGAGTAATACATAGACAGATACAGTAGATAGTATAGAATACAGTATATACATATGAGATGAGTAATACATAGACAGATACAGTAGATAGTATAGAATACAGTATATACATATGAGATGAGTAATACATAGACTAAGATACAGTAGAATAGTATAGAATTCAGTATATAATATGAGATGAGTAATACATAGACAGATACAGTAGAATAGTGTAGAATACAGTATATACATATGAGATGAGTAATACATAGACAGATACAGTAGAATAGGATAGAATACAGTATATACATATGAGATGAGTAATACATAGACAGATACAGTAGAATAGTGTAGAATACAGTATATACATATGAGATGAGTAATACATAGACAGATACAGTAGAATAGGATAGAATACAGTATATACATATGAGATGAGTAATACATAGACAGATACAGTAGAATAGAATACAGTATATACATATGAGATGAGTAATACATAGACAGATACAGCAGAATAGAATACAGTATATACATATGAGATGAGTAATACATAGACTAAGATACAGTAGAATAGGATAGAATACAGTATATACATATGAGATGAGTAATACATAGACTAAGATACAGTAGAATAGTATAGAAAACAGTATATACATATGAGATGAGTAATACATAGACAGATACAGTAGAATAGTATACAGTATATACATATGAGATGAGTAATACATAGACAGATACAGTAGAATAGTATAGAATACAGTATATACATATGAGATGAGTAATACATAGACAGATACAGTAGAATAGAATACAGTATATACATATGAGATGAGTAATACATAGACTAAGATACAGTAGAATAGGATGGAATACAGTATATACATATGAGATGAGTAATGCATAGACAGATACAGTAGAATAGGATAGAATACAGCATATACATATGAGATGAGTAATACATAGACTAAGATACAGTAGAATAGGATAGAATACAGTATATACATATGAGATGAGTAATACATAGACAGATACAGTAGATAGTATAGAATACAGTATATACATATGAGATGAGTAATACATAGACAGATACAGTAGATAGTATAGAATACAGTATATACATATGAGATGAGTAATACATAGACTAAGATACAGTAGAATAGTATAGAATACAGTATATACATATGAGATGAGTAATACATAGACTAAGATACAGTAGAATAGTATAGAATTCAGTATATACATATGAGATGAGTAATACATAGACAGATACAGTAGAATAGTGTAGAATACAGTATATACATATGAGATGAGTAATACATAGACAGATACAGTAGAATAGGATAGAATACAGTATATACATATGAGATGAGTAATACATAGACAGATACAGTAGAATAGTGTAGAATACAGTATATACATATGAGATGAGTAATACATAGACAGATACAGTAGAATAGGATAGAATACAGTATATACATATGAGATGAGTAATACATAGACAGATACAGTAGAATAGAATACAGTATATACATATGAGATGAGCAATACATAGACTAAGATACAGTAGAATAGGATAGAATACAGTATATACATATGAGATGAGTAATACATAGACTAAGATACAGTAGAATAGTATAGAATACAGTATATACATATGAGATGAGTAATACATAGACAGATACAGTAGAATAGTATACAGTATATACATATGAGATGAGTAATACATAGACAGATACAGTAGAATAGTATAGAATACAGTATATACATATGAGATGAGAAATACATAGACAGATACAGTAGAATAGAATACAGTATATACATATGAGATGAGTAATACATAGACTAAGATACAGTAGAATAGGATGGAATACAGTATATACATATGAGATGAGTAATGCATAGACAGATACAGTAGAATAGGATAAAATACAGTATATACATATGAGATGAGTAATACATAGACTAAGATACAGTAGAATAGGATAGAATACAGTATATACATATGAGATGAGTAATACATAGACAGATACAGTAGATAGTATAGAATACAGTATATACATATGAGATGAGTAATACATAGACAGATACAGTAGATAGTAAAGAATACAGTATATACATATGAGATGAGTAATACATAGACTAAGATACAGTAGAATAGTATAGAATACAGTATATACATATGAGATGAGTAATACATAGACTAAGATACAGTAGAATAGTATAGAATTCAGTATATACATATGAGATGAGTAATACATAGACAGATACAGTAGAATAGTGTAGAATACAGTATATACATATGAGATGAGTAATACATAGACAGATACAGTAGAATAGGATAGAATACAGTATATACATATGAGATGAGTAATACATAGACAGATACAGTAGAATAGTGTAGAATACAGTATATACATATGAGATGAGTAATACATAGACAGATACAGTAGAATAGGATAGAATACAGTATATACATATGAGATGAGTAATACATAGACAGATACAGTAGAATAGAATACAGTATATACATATGAGATGAGTAATACATAGACAGATACAGCAGAATAGAATACAGTATATACATATGAGATGAGTAATACATAGACTAAGATACAGTAGAATAGGATAGAATACAGTATATACATATGAGATGAGTAATACATAGACTAAGATACAGTAGAAGAGTATAGAATACAGTATATACATATGAGAAGAGTAATACATAGACAGATACAGTAGAATAGAATACAGTATATACATATGAGATGAGTAATACATAGACAGATACAGTAGAATAGTATAGAATTCAGTATATACATATGAGATGAGTAATACATAGACAGATACAGTAGAATAGTGTAGAATACAGTATATACATATGAGATGAGTAATACATAGACAGATACAGTAGAATAGGATAGAATACAGTATATACATATGAGATGAGTAATACATAGACAGATACAGTAGAATAGTGTAGAATACAGTATATACATATGAGATGAGTAATACATAGACAGATACAGTAGAATAGGATAGAATACAGTATATACATATGAGATGAGTAATACATAGACAGATAGAGTAGAATAGAATACAGTATATACATATGAGATGAGTAATACATAGACAGATACAGCAGAATAGAATACAGTATATACATATGAGATGAGTAATACATAGACTAAGATACAGTAGAATACGATAGAATACAGTATATACATATGAGATGAGTAATACATAGACTAAGATACAGTAGAATAGTATAGAATACAGTATATACATATGAGATGAGTAATACATAGACAGATACAGTAGAATAGTATACAGTATATACATATGAGATGAGTAATACATAGACAGATACAGTAGAATAGTATAGAATACAGTATATACATATGAGATGAGTAATACATAGACAGATACAGTAGAAGAGAATACAGTATATACATATGAGATGAATAATACATAGACTAAGATACAGTAGAATAGGATGGAATACAGTATATACATATGAGATGAGTAATGCATAGGCAGATACAGTAGAATAGGATAGAATACAGTATATACATATGAGATGAGTAATACATAGACTAAGATACAGTAGAATAGGATAGAATACAGTATATACATATGAGATGAGTAATACATAGACAGATACAGTAGATAGTATAGAATACAGTATATACACATGAGATGAGTAATACATAGACAGATACAGTAGATAGTATAGAATACAGTATATACATATGAGATGAGTAATACATAGACTAAGATACAGTAGAATAGTATAGAATACAGTATATACATATGAGATGAGTAATACATAGACTAAGATACAGTAGAATAGTATAGAATTCAGTATATGCATATGAGATGAGTAATACATAGACAGATACAGTAGAATAGTGTAGAATACAGTATATACATATGAGATGAGTAATACATAGACAGATACAGTAGAATAGGATAGAATACAGTATATACATATGAGATGAGTAATACATAGACAGATACAGTAGAATAGAATACAGTATATACATATGAGATGAGTAATACATAGACTAAGATACAGTAGAATAGGATAGAATACAGTATATACATATGAGATGAGTAATACATAGACAGATACAGCAGAATAGAATACAGTATATACATATGAGATGAGTAATACATAGACTAAGATACAGTAGAATAGGATAGAATACAGTATATACATATGAGATGAGTAACACATAGACTAAGATACAGTAGAATAGTATAGAATACAGTATATACATATGAGATGAGTAATACATAGACAGATACAGCAGAATATAATACAGTATATACATATGAGATGAGTAATACATAGACTAAGATACAGTAGAATAGGATAGAATACAGTATATACATATGAGATGAGTAACACATAGACTAAGATACAGTAGAATAGTATAGAATACAGTATATACATATGAGATGAGTAATACATAGACAGATACAGTAGAATAGGATAGAATACAGTATATACATATGAGATGAGTAATACATAGACTAAGATACAGTAGAATAGGATAGAATACAGTATATACATATGAGATGAGTAATACATAGACTAAGATACAGTAGAATAGTATAGAATACAGTATATACATATGAGATGAGTAATACAGATACAGTAGAATAGTGTAGAATACAGTATATACATATGAGATGAGTAATACATAGACAGATACAGTAGAATAGGATAGAATACAGTATATACATATGAGATGAGTAATACATAGACAGATACAGCAGAATAGAATACAGTATATACATATGAGATGAGTAATACATAGACTAAGATACAGTAGAATAGTGTAGAATACAGTATATACATATGAGATGAGTAATACATAGACAGATACAGTAGAATAGGATAGAATACAGTATATACATATGAGATGAGTAATACATAGACAGATACAGCAGAATAGAATACAGTATATACATATGAGATGAGTAATACATAGACTAAGATACAGTAGAATAGGATAGAATACAGTATATACATATGAGATGAGTAACACATAGACTAAGATACAGTAGAATAGTATAGAATACAGTATATACATATGAGATGAGTAATACATAGACAGATACAGTAGAATAGGATAGAATACAGTATATACATATGAGATGAGTAATGCATAGACAGATACAGTAGAATAGGATAGAATACAGTATATACATATGAGATGAGTAATACATAGACTAAGATACAGTAGAATAGGATAGAATACAGTATATACATATGAGATGAGTAATACATAGACAGATACAGTAGATAGTATAGAATACAGTATATACATATGAGATGAGTAATACATAGACAGATACAGTAGATAGTATAGAATACAGTATATACATATGAGATGAGTAATACATAGACTAAGATACAGTAGAATAGTATAGAATACAGTATATACATATGAGATGAGTAATACATAGACTAAGATACAGTAGAATAGTATAGAATTCAGTATATACATATGAGATGAGTAATACATAGACAGATACAGTAGAATAGTGTAGAATACAGTATATACATATGAGATGAGTAATACATAGACAGATACAGTAGAATAGGATAGAATACAGTATATACATATGAGATGAGTAATACATAGACAGATACAGTAGAATAGGATAGAATACAGTATATACATATGAGATGAGTAATGCATAGACAGATACAGTAGAATAGGATAGAATACAGTATATACATATGAGATGAGTAATGCCAGATATGTAAACATTATTAACATGCAGGAGAAGGAAAGATAGTGATGGTGCTCAGTGACATTGTTGCAAATGGTGGGGACCAACTAATTTTAGCATTTTTTATAATTTTACCCCCGTTTTTTTCTCCCCAATTTCGATATTGTGATATTGCGTAGGCTTAAACACTGGTATACACTGATTTATAAGGCCACATTGGGTAAAATGCCGTTTTATCTCTGTTCTTTTTTAGGTAAATAAATATCAATTACGGTCCCATTCTCATTTGCTTCTAACAGTACCAAAAATTAGAACAGGTCATGGTAGAAATAGTTTTAGTTACTCAGCTCCGTGGTCCTGGAATTCTCTCCTGAACATTTAAAAATTTGATGATCTAGTTTCGTTGGTTGAGTTTAAATACGTCATCGATGTATATATCATAGAAGAGTGTAATTGTTTTTAGGCCAGCTGTTTTTAGTCAAGATGTTTGTATATGTGTGTTTATAGTTGTGTTTAATGTTGTGTTCGTGAATGTAAGTTGTTTTGTCTGAAACCTTGTTCCCCCTGCTGCTATTGGACCAGATCTCTCTTGGAAAAGAGATGTTATCTCAATGAGAAAAACCTGGATAAATAAAGGTAAAAAAAAAAATATCTATATTGTCTCATCGCTGAAACTCCCCAACGGCTCAGGAGGTGGAGTCATGCGTCCTCTGAAACATGACCCGCCAAACCGCGCTTCTTAACACCTGCTTCTTAACACCTGCCCGCTTAACCCGGAAGCCAGCTGCACCAATGTGTCGGAAGAAACACTGTTCACCTGACAACCGAGGTCAGCCTGCAGGCGCCACAAGGAGTCGCTAGAGTAGTAAAGCCCCCCCTGGCCAAACCCTCCCCTAACCCAGGCACCACAAGGAGTCGCTAGAGTAGTAAAGCCCCCCCTGGCCAAACCCTCCCCTAACCCAGGAACCACAAGGAGTCACTAGAGTAGTAAAGCCCCCCCTGGCCAAACCCTCCCCTAACCCAGGAACCACAAGGAGTCACTAGAGTAGTAAAGCCCCCCCTGGCCAAACCCTCCCCTAACCCAGGAACCACAAGGAGTCGCTAGAGTAGTAAAGCCCCCCCTGGCCAAACCCTCCCCTAACCCAGGAACCACAAGGAGTCGCTAGAGTAGTAAAGCCCCCCCTGGCCAAACCCTCCCCTAACCCAGGCACCACAAGGAGTCGCTAGAGTAGTAAAGCCCCCCCTGGCCAAACCCTCCCCTAACCCAGGAACCACAAGGAGTCACTAGAGTAGTAAAGCCCCCCCTGGCCAAACCCTCCCCTAACCCAGGCACCACAAGGAGTCACTAGAGTAGTAAAGCCCCCCTGGCCAAACCCTCCCCTAACCCAGGAACCACAAGGAGTCGCTAGAGTAGTAAAGCCCCCCCCTGGCCAAACCCTCCCCTAACCCAGGCGACACTTGGCCAATGGTGTGCCACCCTATGGGACTCCCGATCACAGCAGGTTCTGGTACAGCCCGGGAGTGGGATTTTGCCATTATTTCTGTTATATCAACACACTTGACACTCTCAACTATAAATCTGTTTGGCACCATAGACATCTAGTGACCACTGTTCCATACAACGTTGTATTCCATGTTTGAGAGGTCTGTCATTTTCATTGAAGACAATCAAAGTTAACATTCCATAAAAGTTCATTTAAAGGCTGAGTCTCAAATAGTCGCCTGTCCCTTTTAATAGCCGGGCGATGGCCCACATTATAGCAAATACATTTTGGGTCTAAATTAAATGAGCTACTATGACAATTTAATTACATGTTTTAAATAAAATGTCCACAATATCTACATTAATAGTGGAATGATAGTATTTCACAATATTCCTTCACATTTGTATTTTATTTTGTGTCAAAATCTCTATTTAGACTGTCTTCTGTTGTGAAGATGTGAAAACCCTCCCTCTCTGCCATCGGTGTCACTGAAAGCCGCGTTCATCTCTTTCTCAACCAACAATGGCAGACTGGGGCAAGCAGCCAATGTAGAAATCTACACTCTTCAATCAATTTCAGTTTATGTTAGAAAACAAGTACTGAATAGCGTAGGGAATTACTGTACCATCTAAATCGAAAATATATTTTCAATTAAAAAAAGTAGTTTTTACCGCTGTTTGAAGTTGGTGGACGAAACTGAAAGTAAAATAGTCTCCACTATAGTCCGTGCTATCTGGGATCCTTCAGACGTCCCTACCCCACTGACCTCTCCACCATGTTACAGGAAGTATGATGGGGGTAGTTTGGAATGCAGACTAGTTGATGCAGTTCACCATGTTACAGGGAAGTGTGATGGGGGAGTTTGGAATGCAGACTAGTTGATGCAGTTCACCATGTTACAGGAAGTGTGATGGGGGGAGTTTGGAATGCAGACTAGTTGATGCAGTTCACCATGTTACAGGGAAGTGTGATGGGGGGAGTTTGGAATGCAGACTAGTTGATGCAGTTCACCATGTTACAGGGAAGTGTGATGGGGGGAGTTTGGAATGCAGACTAGTTGATGCAGTTCACCATGTTACAAGGAAGTGTGATGGGGGAGTTTGGAATGCAGACTAGTTGATGCAGTTCACCATGTTACAGGAAGTGTGATGGGGGGAGTTTGGAATGCAGACTAGTTGATGCAGTTCACCATGTTACAGGGAAGTGTGATGGGGGGAGTTTGGAATACAGACTAGTTGATGTGGTTCACCATGTTACAGGGAAGTGTGATAGGGGGAGTTTGGAATGCAGACTAGTTGAGCAGTTCTCCTAACTTCCACATGGGGGAGACATTCTACATGTAGCACCTTTAGTGCTGAATGAAACAGGTTCAGGTACATTTACCACATATGAAACGTATACTAGTTGGCTGCTGCTACAGGCCTCCTTGTGCTGATGGGAAATATCTTGATGGAATCTGTCAAATGTTGGATAAAGTATCTGATGAAAACAGGAATATGTATTTTTGGGGTGATTTGAATATTGACTGGTTTACCACCACCAACTGTCCACAGAGGAAAAAGCTTCTTTCTGTGGCCAATGGTGGTAACATAACCCAAGGTGACAATACCAACCAGAATGTTAACTAAGTCTGATACCACATCATCAACCTGTATTGATCATAACCCAAGGTGACAATACCAACCAGAATGTTAACTAAGTCTGATACCATATCATCAACCTGTATTGATCATAACCCAAGGTGATAATACCAACCAGAATGTTAACTAAGTCTGATACCATATCATCAACCTGTATTGATCATAACCCAAGGTGACACTACCAACCAGAATGTTCACTAAGTCTGATACCATATCATCAACCTGTATTGATCATAACCCAAGGTGATAATACCAACCAGAATGTTAACTAAGTCTGATACCATATCATCAACCTGTATTGATCATAACCCAAGGTGACAATACCAACCAGAATGTTCACTAAGTCTGATACCATATCATCAACCTGTATTGATCATAACCCAAGGTGACACTACCAACCAGAATGTTCACTAAGTCTGATACCACATCATCAACCTGTATTGATCATAACCCAAGGTGACAATACCAACCAGAATGTTCACTAAGTCTGATACCATATCATCAACCTGTATTGATCATAACCCAAGGTGACAATACCAACCAGAATGTTCACTAAGTCAGATACCATATCATCAACCTGTATTGATCATATTTTTACCAACATGGCTGAACATTATTCAAAAGCTGTATCAGTGGTGATCAGAACTTGGTGACACTCAAGAGAAAAACACAAATACCAAAGATCCTAAAGTAACCTACCCAAGGCCCTACAAGAGGTTCAGCCAGGACTCATATACCAAAGACTGATCCTAAAGTAACCTACCCAAGGCCCTACAAGAGGTTCAGTCAGGACTCATATACCAAAGGCTGATTCTAAAGTAACCTACCCAAGGCCCTACAAGAGGTCCAGCCAGGACTCATTTGTGGATGAAGTTCAGAATGTGCGATGGCTGGAAGTGTGTAGTGAGGATGATCCTGAAAGGGCACTGAGTGTGTTCATGAAATGATTTATGAGTTTTGTTGATAAGCAAGGCCCCATTCAGAAAACAGACTGAGGTCAAACGATGCCCCAGGGATTGATGAGCTGAGAAATGTAACGGTTCAACGTAATGAAACCAAAAAGGTAGAGGACAGATCTGTCTGATGAGCAAAGTTATTGTAAATGAATACATCTAGGTACCAAGCTAGACCAGTTATTGTAAATGAATACATGTAGTGACCAAGCTAGACCAGTTATTGTAAATGAATACATCTGGTGACCAAGGTAAATAGAAAGGATATTATCATCACTAAATCAAGGCTGATGGACAACATCTATGGACAACTTTGATTCAACACAAGTGGCAGACATGTTTTAATTCCTACCCATTATGACATTCATTACCAAAACCACCTGACATTGCAAATTACTTGAATTACTATTTGACGGGTCAGGTGGACACATTGAGAAATGAGTCCAACTGACGGCTCCCTGAATCATACTGCAGAGTGAAGGAAAAGCAGCCAACAAGTGCTCAGCATATGTGGGAACTCCTTCAAGACTGTTGGAAAAGCATTCCAGGTGAAGCTGGTTAAGAGAATGCCAAGAGTGTGAAAAGCTGTCAATAAGGCAAAGCGTGGCTATTTGAAGAATTTCAAATATAAAATATATTTTGAATTGATTAACACTTTTTTGCTTACTACATGATTCCATATGTGTTATTTCATAGTTTTGATGTCTTCACTATTATTTAATCTACTATGTAGAAAATAGTAAAAATAAAGAAAGCCCCTTGAATGAGTAGGTGTTCTAAGACTTTTGACCAGTAGTGTATATTATGTTATATAATAAATATGTAATAACATTAAAACATAACTGTTTGTCCTTATAGGGAACCAGATTGTGACTACAACTCAGTTACTAAGTCTTTAACAACACTGTGTTGTTACACTGGTGAGTAAAAACTCATGCTTCCTACACTTTAACTTGTTGTCTGAAAATAAAATATACATTTTACTCAACTGCGTTACCCACTCCAGTCAGCAGATGGCGGTCTGGGAATTTAAGGTAATACTGTTGGTGTGACGTATAATCTAGTGGACGGAACGCTTCTTTCAACAACAGCAACAGTTAATCAGATACCTCGGTAGCTCGCTACACAAACTAGCCGAACCAATAAAGCTCTTCAGATTTCTGTTGTCTAGTTAGTTATCCGATTTAATTTCATATTTACGGCGTTGTTGTTATTTGTTAGCTAGCGGGCTGGTTAAGTTAGCATTAGCCTAGCTAGCTAACATCCCCGACCATGAGTTCACTAAGCTACTCTCCTCCTGCTAAAGAAGAGGCCTGCTGGACGGAGAAAGAAGCTCTCGTCAAAGCGGAGGAGGAAGAGAAGGCTGTTGAAATACAAAAACAAGTAGAGGGTGAGGCTGTTACAGTGAAAGAAGAAGAGAGAGACGTTTCAGTTAAAGAAGAGGAAGACGCGTTCAGAGTGAAAGAGGAGGAGGAGGGGGAGATGGCTGTCACATCCAAAAAGGAGGTGGAAGAAGAGGAGGAAACTAGACATCTGGTCCCGGTTTTCCAAACGCATCTTAAGGCATCCAATAATGAACTTAGCCATAAGATGGTTTTGAGAAACCGTTCCCTGATTAACACTAGTAAGTACTGTCTTAAATACAGAGGCACAAACTCTGCAGTTGTTGAACTGATGTGTGGTGTTAAAGGGGAAATCTGCATTAACTACATCAATTTTTGGACTTTTAAATTATTTATAGCCATTGATTCTTGAAGAATATAACACATGCCTCATGAGCTTAGTTCAACTGTTGTACCCCATCAGAACCCCAAATAAGCTTTTTTACTCCAATGTTTAGAAACAATGTAAATCAACACTGTATAGCCTCTGTCTATGCATTTGAGACTAGTTACATTTCTCCAGACCCATCCATCAGCTTATTACCAAAACAGTGTTTGAACTGCAGATTGGTTGATTGATTGATGTGTTTTTTTTTAAACAGCAACAAAATGGCTGCCCAGAAACTTGGCGTAACAGTTATTAGGTGTTGGTTTGACAGTCACTGGACCCAGGTTTGAGTTCAGCTCAGGGCTACCCCCTGAATTCACTACACTATGAATACAAGGACTGGCCATCCATGATGTCGTAATGATAGTTCAACCAGGTTTCTAGGCTATATAGTATATTCTAGAATTCATCCATGATGTCATAATGATAGTTTAACCAGGTTTCTAGGCTATATAGTATATTCTAGAATTCATCCATTATGTCATAATGATAGTTTAACCAGGTTTCTAGGCTATATAGTATATTCTAGAATCATCCATGATGTCATAATGATAGTTTAACCAGGTTTCTAGAATATAGTATATTCTAGAATTCATCCATGATGTCATAATGATAGTTTAACCAGGTTTCTAGGCTATATAGTATATTCTAGAATTCATCCATGATGTCATAATGATAGTTTAACCAGGTTTCTAGGCTATATAGTATATTCTAGAATTCATCCATGATGTCATAATGATAGTTTAACCAGGTTTCTAGGCTATATAGTATATTCTAGAATTCATCCATGATGTCATAATGATAGTTTAACCAGGTTTCTAGGGTATATAGTATATTCTAGAATTCATCCATGATGTCATAATGATAGTTTAACCAGGTCTCTAGGCTATATAGTGTATTCTAGAACTGCCAGTGTAGATTTCTTGTGGAGGCAAATTATTAGAGCTGTTGATAAGTCATTTGTATAATATTCAGCCAATTTTTTTCATGCCATTACGTTAAAGGCGAAACATACCTAGATTTAATTACGTTCATGAATTGGTTTGAAACCTTTGTTTTAAAACCTTCTCAAAGTTGTTCCCTTGACGGATTTGTAGAAAACAGTTTGTCGTAAAACACATTTTTTATTTATTTAAATGTAACCTTTTATTTAACTAGGCAAGTCAGTTAAGAACAAATTCTTATTTACAATGACTGCCTACCCCGGACGACGCTGGGCCAATTGTGCGCTGCCCTAAGGGACTCCCAATCAAGGCCAGTTGTGATACAGCCTGGATTTGAACCAGGGCGTCTAGTGACGCCTCAAGCACTGAGATGCAGTGTCCACTGTGCCACTCTGGAGCCCCAAAATCATGTTATAGGCCTACATTTGCACACAGGCCAGGTAGACTAGTCCTACTTCTATATGTGTAATCAGGTGTGCGTCGTTACTCAACATTGACAGGAGTGTTTCAAACAAAAGACAATGAATAAATTGACAAAACTGACGCGTCTTGAGGGGTCAGGTCTGGGTGGTCTGCCATGGGCCGTTTCATTTAGTATCCGTTTGGGTCAGCATGGGGAATGATTGTATTTCCCCATAGTATGTTGTACCGAAGTTGACCGACTATAAGGGAGTGTAAGTTAATGACTATTGTTGGATTCTAAACTTTGAACATATTAAAGACATGATAGATCAGACGCAGAGTATATAAAGGACTGAGATCTGTAGAAAGACAGAGTGGCTGTGGAATTTGCTGGGTGGACGGGAGGAGATCACAGGATTGCTTTAGGGGGAGCGGATGGACATCTGTGGATTAGGCGAAGGAGGGGTTGAGGTCAGGAGGTCAGGTCAGATACCCTGAAGCGAGTAATAAGGGTTTAGTATCCTGTTACCCTCTTCCTGACGAAACCAGAAGATGTAATGATTGGATAGGAGTGTCCAAAGTGGGGTATATATACTTGTGATGGTGAGAACATGTTTTGTCTGACTTACAGCTGTAATGACCCTTTGGGAAGAATTAAACTTGGTTAACCTCTCTGGGATTTGTCAACCAAGAGTCAGCCAGTGAAATTGCAGGGCACCAAATTCAAACAACAGAAATCTCATAATTAAAATTCCTCAAACATACAAGTATTATACACCATGTTAAAGAAACTTCTTGTTAATCCAACGTGGATTTAATAGTATGTTGTACCTAGTTTCCCTCCTTCAGGGAACAGTAGTTATATTCATAACGTGTGGATTTAATAGTATGTTGTACCTAGTTTCCCTTCTTCAGGGAACAGTAGTTATAGTCATAACATTACGCTTGTCATATGATGAACTTCAACTTAAATACTGGATTTTGCTGTCGGACAGTTTTTTGTATTCAGATCTCTGAAATGCTCTCTAACTACGTAACATTTAGTGTCTCCTTATGTTACGCTGGGAAAACAGTTTTCATGGGAACAGAAATCCTAAATCATTTCAGAGTTTGCTAAATCCAGTGGTTCTAACCGAGAGTCATCTTAACTTTGTTGACAACACCCAAATGGATACTGTCATTAATGTGGTTCTTCAATAATTACACGTCATTCTTAATACTGTAGCTGTTTAGTTACAGTCACATGTTCAACTATCATCAGCTGATCCAGGAAATAATTTTCTGAATGACAAACATCACGACATGCAACAACAACCAAAGTGCTTCTTCATTCATTACTCTGGTAAAGACAGTTATGCCGTGCTCCACGTTGGATCCAACATCCCTAACAAATTCATTTTTATACTGCGTTATTGTCTGCTTGATTTACAGTAGGGTCTCGTTAGTCTGTTTGCACACAGAGATACTTAGCTCATAATGTGTAGAGAACTGTTCCTTGATGGATAGGCTATTGTACAACACACAGAGCTATTTTCCTTTATTCAGGACATTTAGAATGACAACACATTACAGAGTAGCCTAGTTGGATTATTCACAAAATTATCTGGTGATCAGGTTATGAAATGTCATGACAAAGACATTTTAATTTCCTAGTTTCACCTGAAATATTAAATGATTTATAGTCCTAGGTCTATGTTGTTGTTAGGTGAAGTTATGGGTCCTACAGTAGGTCTATGGTATTGTTTGGTGAAGTTATGGGCCAATTTGTTAAACACTTAGTGTACAAACCCTCATTGTCATAGCCTTCCCTGTGGCTCAGTTGGTAGAGCATGGTGTTTGCAACGCCAGCATGGTGTGTGCAACGCCAGGGTTGTGGGTTCGATTCCCACGGGGGGCCAGTACAAAAAAAATTAAATAAAATGCTTGAAATAAAATGTATGCATTCACTAATGTAAGTCGCTCTGGATAAGAGTGTCTGCTAAATGACTAAAATGTAAATGTAAATGTCAGGCTGATGGCAAAGCTAGCCATAGAGCATTTTACTGGTTGAAGTGTTTTTTAAAGTATAAATCAGTTGATTTGCGACACTAACACAAACATTATATTAAGCAGGAGATTCAAGCAAGCCTAACAATTATAATCCAAAAGTAATGTGAAATGCACTCATAAGCAACCTGGAGGCTATTTTTGCTGTCAGTCTATGAGAACTCTCCTGAGTTTCCCCCACGGTGGTGAATTAGTGAATAGACACAGAGCTTAATGTGACTTTCCTTGAGTAGCACTCCTGATATTGCGCTGTAATATTCAGAATACATTGTGAAAAACTAAAATCTTTGCTCACCATTTTTGCTCGAGGCAGATATACTACATTCATAACTAGCGGTTTCCTCATTACCAGATATACTACATTCATAACTAGTGGTTTCCTCATTACCAGATATACTACATCCATAACTAGTGGTTTCCTCATTACCAGATATTCTACATCCATAACTAGTTGTTTCCTCATTACCAGATATACTACATCCATAACTAGCGGTTTCCTCATTAGCAGGGAGGTGTTTCTGCAATCAAATTGTGTGCGCATTGCCCTCATGCCCCGATTTTATTGAACACAGAACGGGGCCTATATTGGAGACCAAAAGTCGTCTGGCACACTGCTTAGGATGTCAACAACTTTATTAACTTATTTCTAGCTACCACTAATGTGAAAACAAGACAAAATTACTTGTTGCTAACTTGACTGTCTTAATTGTCAAATCATTTAACAGACGTCAATTGTTGTACAACTTCATGGGTATGCTCTGGGCATCACCTTTTACCTCAAATAAACAGTGGATTTCGGCTGTTGTGGGCCTTTAACCATCTGTTTAACTTTGTTGTTCACACAGGAGAGAGACGTGACTATCGTGGATCCTCTGGGGAGCCTCAACAACCTCATGATGCTGACGAGGCAGAGAAGAGTCTCTCCACATCAGAACACCTCAAGAAACACCAGCAGAGACCCACAGGGAAGAAATCTTACTGCAAATTGTCGTCAGAACTTAAAATACACCAGCAAGTACACACAGGAGGGAAAGCTCACCACTGTTTTGATTGTGGGAAGAGTTACTCAAGAGCAGATGCACTGAAAGTACACCTGAGAATTCACACAGGAGAGAAACCTTTTGGCTGTGATCAATGTGGGAAGAAATTTACTGTGTCAAACTCCTTGATAGTGCACCAGAGAATACACACAGGAGAGAAACCTTATAGCTGTTGTCAATGTGGGAAGAGTTGTACTACATCTAGCCATCTAATTGTACACCAGAGAACACACACATTAGAGAAATATTTTATCTGTGATCAATGTGGGAAGAATTGTAATACATCTAGCCATCTAATTGTACACCAGAGGACACACACAGGAGAGAAACCTTATAGCTGTGGTCAATGTGGGAAGAGTTTTGGTCAATCTGTCCATTTGACAGTGCACCAGAGAACACACACAGGAGAGAAATGTTATAGCTGTGGTCAATGTGGGAAGAGTTTTGGTCAATCTGGCCACCTGACAGTGCACCAGAGAAGACACACAGGAGAGAAACCTTTTAGCTGTAATCAATGTGGGAAGACTTTTAGTACATCTGGTTATCTGACTATACACCAGAGAACACACACAGGGGAGAAACTTTATAGCTGTGATCAATGTGACAAGAGATTCTCCGATAAAAGATCTCTGATCAACCATCAGAAAATACATACATGAAGGAGTTGTTTCATGATATCAATGAAATATCCCACCTAGCAACATGTAATTGAAAAGAAGACTATGCTCGAAGTCCAATATACGTTCGGTTTTAGTTGAAAGTTAAAAATATGTATTTTCGGGTTGTTTTTTTCAATGACTTGAAAACAACTTCATTTCAACGTACTTGCAGTCTATTCACATGGACACAGTATAATAAATTAGTCTATAATCAATTTTATTAACAATCCTACATCACTCCAGTATTTCTTTACAACATTCAATTGCTAATTGTCTTTATTCCACTACTAAAGAAGCATGACTCAAATCACCTCATATTTCAAACATCCAGCCTGACAAAAGATACAAGTTTTATTATTCCATGCCTCACCATTAAGTTAATTATTGCCAATAGATATTAACAAAGGAGTGTACATTTGGTTTTGATATTTACATTTCATGTAATGTTTAGTAATCATAATTATTTATGCAACCAACTGACAAGTTTTGGTACAATTATATTGACATTGTTGCCCTGCTTTTAGAATGTCAGGGTTTATTCTCAGATGTGCCAAACCAAATGTACTAAAGCATGACATTGGGGACTGGGCCCCGATCCAACAACATGCCTATCTAGTGAACCCTGAAAAGAGAGAGAAGCTCCGCAGTGGTGGAAAATTACTACGGATATTAAGGAGCTAGTTCTAGAAGCTAGTTAGTTTTATTCTATAGAAAGAAAAATGAGAAAAAAATAATACGATTGTATATTTTTATTTAGAAATACGTATTTTTTTGTTTTAATTGTTGACAGCCAGTAGACACCATGTTTATATTGGTGAAGGTGAAGCATTGTAGTTGATTATAATGTGAAATTGAAGTTGTTTTCTGTTGGTGGTGAGCAAACTTGTCCAACAAAAATATAGGATATATTTGTGTCTTAAGGGGGAAGGTGTTACAGGCTTTGGTTTTTCCATTATTGTTTTGAGGTTGGACTTTAGCGCGTATAGCTCGTTAGCACGTCTAGCTCGTTAGCGCGTCGAGCTCGTTAGCCCGTCTAGCTCGTTAGCACGTCTAGCTCGTTAGCACGTCTAGCTCGTTAGCACGTCTAGCTCGTTAGCTCGTAGGACGCACTGATTGGTGTCACCTCGTTAGTCAGTATGTGTTACACCTGTGCTGGCTTGTCCATCTCGTTAGTGGGAAGGTGTTTCACCTGAGCTGGTCCAGGTTCTATTTAAGAGTGTCTGGTCCAGTGCTCCAGTTGTCTTGATACATGTGGAGAGTCAACACCTTTAGTTGCTCCACCTTTTTGGTTTGCTACCTGTCGTTAAGTTTGGTGTGGGTTTTTCTTTTGTTTGCCTCTTCTTGGGCAGATTTAGTGGGTCTCATGGTGGGTGTCTTTTATGTCCCAGTTGTTGTTACTAGTCAACTTTCAGTGGACACTGAGAGAGCAAAACTGCAACATTATATTATAATACTTTTATTGCATCAAATGGTTGTTTTATGCAACATAATAGAGGGTTCTTAGAACTATTGTGTCTGTGTTCTACTGAGGATGGGCCTCTGGGAGAAAACACTGACAGGAGATTTACAATGTCTTTTGGTTGATAAAACCTAAAGAGACCGCATGCCAGAGCATGAGTTAATGTTTCTGTGCTATATGGTACCAGGGAGAGATGACCCCAGGGCCAGACCCTGGTCTCTACACAAAGAGTACTGTTTTTACAGCAGATACTCTCTGCTGAGAATTATAAGTATCTTTCATACAAATCTTAACCTTGTGACCCGTTCTATACATCTATTGTTCGTCCTGTAGGTTGAATGGGCTATAAAAGACAAAGGGGTGTTGGTATCTTGGCTGTAAAAAACCTTTGTACTTTTGTCCGGTGGGTCCACCAGCCATCATTATCATAGGGCACTCAATTGATTCACCCTGTATTTATGCATTGTATTGACTTGCTCCCTTATTAATAAGTGAATAAAGATTTAGTTTAAGATTAACTCAGACTTGTGTGATAAGTTTGTCTCCTCAATTGATATTATAAAAAATTAATCACCACATTTGACGATGGGGATGTGAATCTTGACTTGGTGTCCGCTCCTGACGACCTGGGTAAATCGTGCACGAGGGATCCCTCAAACTTGGGATCTCAGGGAGACCACACTTCAGGAACAGAGCAAATGGACCCACTTTTGACCTGAGAGGCAGCGAGCCGAGTGGATACCACTTCTCAAACATAGTCTTTAAAAGAAAGGGTTGAGCGAAACACGCAAAGTGGAGTTTTTAGAAAATCCTCGTAGGCTCTGAGTGTGTTTTCCTGTGTGAAGGGGGCACCTTGGAGGTGTAAACAGGGCCCAGTCAGGAGGCTCTGAGTGTGCATTCCTGTGTGGAGGTGTAAACAGGGCCCAGTCAGCTATCTGGATGAACAGTAGAATCTGTGTTTACTAGTTAAGACCATTTATTATAGAGTATAAGATAGTAAGGTGCCCCTGTAATTGTTTTAAACCTGGACACCATTTTAGAAGTATTGAAAGATGTAAATGTATGAGTTACATTATCCTAGGAACTAACCATGAAATAGAAATGTGAAAATGTTCCTGCAGTTTAAAATATTGTTGAAAAACAACTAATTGATTAGGTATGTTTGAGAATAGCATTGTGTGACTGTGATATGAGAGTTGTGTGACTGTGATATGAGAGTTGTGTGACTGTGGTATGAGAGTTGTGTGACTGTGATATGAGAGTTGTGTGACTGTGATATGAGAGTTGTGTGACTGTGATATGAGAGTTGTGTGACTGTGGTATGAGAGTTGTGACTGTGATATGAGAGTTGTGTGACTGTGATATGAGAGTTGTGTGACTGTGAAATGAGAGTTGTGTGACTGTGATATGAGAGTTGTGTGACTGTGATATGAGAGTTGTGTGACTGTGATATGAGAGTTGTGTAACTGTGATATGAGAGTTGTGTGACTGTGATATGAGAGTTGTGGAAATGAGTCTTAATCTGTCGTCTGGATAGTAACATATAGACATTTGCTTAATCAGATGATTGAAATGTGGATAATAAGCGGGATGATATTTTAGAAAGCAGCAGAAGGTCTATAGTTCTTGGAAGCCTTGATTTTGCCGTGGTCTCTGGGAGGTTAGAGAACCGTTGATGATCCCATGGTCATTGTCCTGGAAACAAACGTTTATTTTTTGTTCTGCTGGGAGGATGTTTGGAGAGCTGCTTCGTAGCTATGGAGAGTCCTTGAAAAAGCAAATGGAATGGTTGTCGTGACTACCTGAGAATTTCTTACGTTTTATATGGATTCTGTGAATATATGAAAATATGATGAATTATATGTGTGTATAATGATTACTAGAGATTTGATGAAGTAATACTGGGAATATAATTAGATACAATTTAAACAACCCATATGTAGACGAACGTAGGTTTTGAGTTGGTATCTTTAATGGATCATTTGATAAAGATGAGGTTTAAGCATTATTAATTAAACAGTCTACAAAGTCTGAAACTGATGGGAGTGTGTCCACTTTAGGTTAGGTTACTCTAAGGATGAAACTATAAAACGCTTTTTGGACTTATGAAACTATTCTCCTTCCAGGTACTACATTTGAAATAAAACTGCCCTTAAGGCCTGGGGAGGTTGTTCCCAGTATGAGAGGAGTTGCTAGATTTATTGAATAAACCTTTTTCCATAAAGTTAGAGTGAACCAAGGTGGCTGACTAGCTGTTGATGTTGAAGAAGCGTCTAGTCCACTAGATTATACGTCACAGTGGCAGAATCACCTGAAAGACGCACATCGCCATCTGCTGACTGGAGTTGGTATCGCAGTTGAGAAAATACTTTCAGACAAAAAGCTCAAAAGGGACTGCCCCGAAAAACCAACGACTCCCTTTGAAAACGGGCGATGTGGCATCAGAAACATTTATTATAGTGTAAAAATGTACTTCAAAGTGTAGCTAAATAGAATAACTTTGGTCATACCCACTCAGTACCGTGACGTCCATGGACGTTGAATTATGGTCGATATCAGGTCTGTCTGTTGTGGCCACTATTTCACCCCAAAATAGTCATCCCAAATTGGGCATAATAATGTATAAGTACGTAAATGTCTCTTGGACAAAGTGACTTTTATCAATATACACTCTAACAAGTAAAGGTTCCTGGAGTATCCTGTAGGGGTTCTTCAAATTGAAACTGTGGGGGAACCCCTAAAAGTTATTTGAAGAACATTTTGTGAGAACCCCTATAAGTTCTTCGAAGAACCTTTTGGGTTTCATTTTTTAACTCCCTGTCCACGCTCCCTCCGATAAAAAAATATTTTAATAACAATATTGACAATATTGATTTAAATAATTAATTGTTTATTTAGTGGCACCACAAATGTGAATTAATATTTACAAAACAATTTACCAAGCAAAACACATTACAAAATTGCAACATTTCTGCAGACATGTCAGACCATAATAAATAATACATTTACTTTGTATAGTGCTTTTCATGACATTTAAAACAAATAAAATAATGATGTACAATAAAAACATTAAAAATGAATCACAGGTCAACTAACAACATTGTAGACTTGATGCTAAATACAGATGTTTCAGCTTTAGTGT
This sequence comes from Salmo trutta, assembly GCF_901001165.1. Lineage (NCBI taxonomy): Eukaryota > Metazoa > Chordata > Actinopteri > Salmoniformes > Salmonidae > Salmo > Salmo trutta. The sequence continues at coordinate 18,542,757 of NW_021822911.1, read as the reverse complement.
GTATATTGTATCCACTTAGTTATGTTAGGAAGTTCTCCATCTTTATGACCGGCCCTGGTAACTTCACCCCAACTCATCTGATCCCCAGAACACAGTAACTTAACAACATAACTGTTTTTCTGACATTTTGGGGAAATTTAAGGGAAAATAAAAATCCAGCCGTAGCAGAGCCCCAAGTCCCATGGGGACGTCCTCGAGGGCCTGGATGTTCTCCCCATCAAAGGCCAGCGGGATTTCACTCTCATGGTGACGTCCTCGAGGGCCTGGATGTTCTCCCCATCAAAGGCCAGTGGGATTTCACTCTCATGGGGACGTCCTCGAGGGTCTGGATGTTCTCCCCATCAAAGGCCAGTGGGATTTCACTCTCATGGGGACGTCCTCGAGGGCGTGGATGTTCTCCCCATCAAAGGCCAGTGGGATTTCACTCTCATGGGGACGTCCTCTAGGGCCTGGATGTTCTCCCCATCAAAGGCCAGCGGGATTTCACTCTCATGGGGACGTCCTCGAGGGCGTGGATGTTCTCCCCATCAAAGGCCAGTGGGATTTCACTCTCATGGGGACGTCCTCGAGGGCGTGGATGTTCTCCCCGTCAAAGGCCAGCGGGATTTCACTCTCATGGTGAAATGGATTTCCACCGATGTGCAGTAAAGGAGTGAAGAGCGGTGAAATCTGTGTCAACAAAAGTAAGAAAAGATTAATACACATACAATTAACAAAGAACATAACAAATGTTAAGCTGTAGTTTTATATAAGCATGCACACCTATGTTTATGAAGAAACAGATGATTGGTGCATAGACATACCTTGTCACGGACATAAAGTCCACTCGGGTCCTCATTGAAGAGTTTGGGCAAGAGCAGAATCGCTGCTGTGGTCTCCAGTCCTAGTAAAGTAAAGCAATGATCTTACTACACTTGCTAATTTTATTACAAAATACATTAGAGAAAGGGAAGGAATAAGAGCTGTTGTTGGCTTTATGGAAACGATATACAATATATGGGAAAGAATATAGTTGAGGAAATAATCCAAACCTAGTTGTGCCTAGTTAGGACATAACGTTAGCTAGCTAGCTAACGGTACTGTACTGTAGCTCATACAACGCCGACGGTCAAACCCGGCTTTCTAATATTTACGTTAATTAACTATAGTGACGTTATGGAAGATATTCACAGAAAACCATCATTGTCTTCGTTATTCATTATTAGTATGTTATATTATTATAATAAATTATTTCGAGACATATTCAGAGCCAAACATCAACCCAACTTAACCTTTTTAACTGTTGTCGCATCCAAACTTGTCACTATCGTTTTCAGTTGTAATTGCGAAGTTCCCGGAAGAAGTCCAGCAACAACGGAGGTTCCTCGATGAACCCACCTTCTAACAAGTTCTTTGAAGAACCTTTTGGGGCTGTTTTTCATTGACCAAGAACCCTACGGTTCTTAGGGGATCTAAGAACAACTCCAGTTGAACCCTTCATTTTTAGAGTGTAGTCGGCTCTATTTACTCTCAGATTCAAACATGATGATTAGCATCAACGATCAAGTCAGCTGCTACTGCTCCAATACAGTATGAGGTGAGACGGTGAACTGATGTTGAACTGGGCAGTCAGCTGCTGCTGCTCCAATACAGTATGAGGTGAGACGGTGAACTGATGTTGAACGGTGCAGTCAGCTGCTGCTGCTCCAATACAGTATGAGGTGAGACGGTGAACTGATGTTGAACCGGGCAGTCAGCTGCTGCTGCTCCAATACAGTATGAGGTGAGACGGTGAACTGATGTTGAACCGGGCAGTCAGCTGCTGCTGCTCCAATACAGTATGAGGTGAGACGGTGAACTGATGTTGAACCGGGCAGTCAGCTGCTGCTGCTCCAATACAGTATGAGGTGAGATGGTTAACTGATGTTGAACTGGGCAGTCAGCTGCTGCTGCTCCATTACAGTATGAGGTGAGACGGTGAACTGTTGTTGAACCGGGCAGTCAGCTGATGCTGCTCCAATACAGTATGAGATGAGACGGTGAACTGATGTTGAACCGGGCAGTCAGCTGCTGCTGCTCCAATACTGTATGAGGTGAGACGGTGAACTGATGTTGAACTGGGCAGTCAGCTGCTGCTGCTCCAATACAGTATGAGGTGAGACCGTGAACTGATGTTGAACCGGGCAGTCAGCTGCTGCTGCTCCAATACAGTATGAGGTGAGACGGTGAAATGATGTTGAACCGGGCAGTCAGCTGCTGCTGCTCCAATACAGTATGAGGTGAGACGGTGAACTGATGTTGAACTGGGCAGTCAGCTGCTGCTGCTCCAATACAGTATGAGGTGAGACGGTGAACTGATGTTGAACCGGGCAGTCAGCTGCTGCTGCTCCAATACTGTATGAGGTGAGACGGTGAACTGATGTTGAACTGGGCAGTCAGCTGCTGCTGCTCCAATACAGTATGAGGTGAGACCGTGAACTGATGTTGAACCGGGCAGTCAGCTGCTGCTGCTCCAATACAGTATGAGGTGAGACGGTGAAATGATGTTGAACCGGGCAGTCAGCTGCTGCTGCTCCAATACAGTATGAGGTGAGACGGTGAACTGATGTTGAACTGGGCAGTCAGCTGCTGCTGCTCCAATACAGTATGAGGTGAGACGGTGAACTGATGTTGAACCGGGCAGTCAGCTGCTGCTGCTCCAATACAGGATGAGGTGAGACGGTGAACTGATGTTGAACCGGGCAGTCAGCTGCTGTTGCTCCAATACAGTATGAGGTGAGACGGTGAACTGATGTTGAACCGGGCAGTCAGCTGCTGCTGCTCAAGTACAGTATGAGGTGAGACGGTGAACTGATGTTGAACCGGGCAGTCAGCTGCTGCTGCTCCAATACAGTATGAGGTGAGACGGTGAACTGATGTTGAACCGGGCAGTCACCTGCTGCTGCTCCAATACAGTATGAGGTGAGACGGTGAACTGATGTTGAACTGGGCAGTTAGCTGCTGCTGCTGCTCCAATACAGTATGAGGTGAGACGGTGAACTGATGTTGAACCGGGCAGTCAGCTGCTGCTGCTCCAATACAGTATGAGTTGAGACGGTGAACTGATGTTGAATCGGGCAGTCAGCTGCTGCTGCTCCAATACAGTATGAGGTGAGACGGTGAACTGATGTTGAACTGGGCAGTCAGCTGCTGCTGCTCCAATACAGTATGAGGTGAGACGGTGAACTGATGTTGAACTGGGCAGTCAGCTGCTGCTCCAATACAGTATGAGTTGAGACGGTGAACTGATGTTGAACTGGGCAGTCAGCTGCTGCTGCTCCAATACAGTATGAGGTGAGACGGTGAACTGATGTTGAATCATAATGATTAAGTTAATTAAAATGAATTAGTGAAACTGTTAAAAAATAGTATATGTCATATTAAATATATTAGGCTATTGTTATCATATAGAAACATAACGGAATATTGTACATCATATTAGCATCACCATACATTATTGTTTCATTCAATTTCACATAATAAGGATATTTAATATTTTCAAGTTCAGAAGTCAGAACTCATCACCTGCTATGTAAAAGAGACAGAAGAATGCACAATGGTCAATGCTATCTGGGATCCTTGGGACATCCCTACCCTAAACCCTAACCTTAACCCCTAACCTTAACCATTTTAAATGTCAACTTCAATGGGCTAGGGACGTCCCAAGGATGTATCTCTACCTGAAAATACATGATCTAAGTGATTGATAGTTGGTATTCAGCAGTCATAAAGCCTTATTTACTTTAATGAACTACTAAAATAGTGATTTTTGTCAGACAGCATAGACAGCAGCTCTACACTTTATTGACTGACTGATCCATTCATCCTTCCATCCCTCCTCAGCCTTCCTCTCCTCTGAAGACCCAGTGAGGGTGGAGCTCAGTCAGAGAGCTGTTGAGGGACTGGTTAGGAAGAACACTTCTACAGCCAGAGAGGTGAGAGGTCACACATGGTTTAGATGGTAAATATTTATGTTCCCTTAGAGGTTCATCACGTCAGCAAAAGGGAATATGTTCCATCATCTATGCTTATTTACATTAGTGCAAACTGTCCACTGATATTGGTGTAATTTCTCACCCCTTTTGGCTGTATGAAAGTTAAATTCCTTTGATATTATGAAGGTCATTTGTGTCAAATGTACCTTTCCCCACTTATTCACCCCATCTCTTAACATTGCTGATGCATATTTGGTGGCCTGGCTGCATCCAGACTATGTCAAAGGCCCATCCTGGTAGATCTGAACCTAATGCAGCTTGGAGTCATCAGATAACAGAAGTCACATTTAGGGGCCAGGTGTAACTGAGGCCATAGATGCTCCATATCCATTACTTTGAGTGTTTTATATAATATGACTAAATTTGTTTCTGTGTTGCAGGGGCAGTCAAGTAATGGAACAGCAAGGCCACAGAACATGACATAAGCAGCGCTGTGGGAGACCACCTCAAGCCCCTGGTAGAGCCGGGGGTGGTGTTTACCACTCCACCACGCCTTCAGCAGGCTGGAAAAGTGGGATTGATCTGGTTGATCCATTTGTTTGTTTCAGTTTTCAGTAGTTGAATCCTCTGATGTATTGTTGATTTCAAAACTTTTCAGTTTCAACAAATGCACTGGGTTGGTTGAAAATTAATACTACACTTACATACCAGCACTATTTTGACATAGTGGAAGATATACTGAATTTATACTGTTTTTCATACTAAGATACGTGTTGCTTTTGCACATATTTGTTCATTGAAGAGTCTGTTGATTGGTCATTGGGTGCATTTGTTTTATAGTATGATAAAATCAAATCAAGCTTTATTTATACAGCACATGTCAGACATGGATGCAACACAATGGCTTCACAGGAAAAAACAATGAAAATAAACAGAAATTTTTAGTACACAAACATAAGAGGATAAAAAAATACAACAAATATAAGAACTGAAATACTAATGAGCATTCTAAGGAAATGCCATTGATTAAAATATTACTTGGATGCAATATCCAACCCAAAATATAAGCATGTTTTTTAGGAGGGGTTCTGAAAGTTGACTAGTAACAACAACTGGGATCTAAAAGACACCCACCATGAGACCCAATAAATCTGCCCAAGAAGAGGAAAACAAAAGAAAAACACACACCAAACTTAAAGACAGGAAGCAAACCAAAAAGGTGGAGCAACTAAAGGTGTTGACTCTCCACATGTATCAAGACAACTGGAGCACTGGGCCAGACACTCTTAAATAGAACCTGGACCAGCTCAGGTGAAACACCTTCCCACTAACGAGATGGACAAGCCAGCACAGGTGTAACACATACTGACTAACGAGGTGACACCAATCAGTGCGTCCTACATGCTAACGAGCTAGACGGGCTAACGAGCTAGACGTGCTACAGTCCAACCTCAAAACATAAATGGAAAAAACAAAGACAGTAACACCTTAAGAGAATTTTTGTTGGACAAGTTTGCTCACCACCAACAGAAAGCTTCGATTTGACATTATAATCAACTACAATGCTTCACCTCCTACAATATAAACATGGTGTCTACTGGCTGTCAACAATTAAAAACAGGAAAAAACATATTTCTAAATATATATTTTTCTACAACCTTATTTTTTGAAAAACTCACTAGCTTCTAGAACTTTCATCACCCCAATCAGGAACCAAGTCATCCAAAAAAGGAAAACACAAAACTTTTTGACTGTCCACCCTTGAGACAATCAGCAACCAAGTTGTCCTTACCACGGACATGTCTGATTTCAAGAGGAAACTCCTGCAATATCCGTAGTAACTTTCCACCTCACTGCAGAGTTTCTCTCTTTTCAGGGTTCACTAAAAGCAGGGCAACAATGTCAATACAATGGTCAGTTGGTTACATAAATAATTATCATTACTAAATGTTACATGAAATGTAAATATTAAACATATTTGGTTGCATAGCCTTATTTTCAACGTCTTTTCAATGACATTTTGCTAGGTGGGATATCCCAATGTCAAAACACAGTTTTAACATGTCTAAATCAATAACCAATATGCAGACAGTTTGGGATAAAGTGAAAACCTAAACATAAAATGTGCTATGTACACAAACATCTGCCACAATAATCATATTACTTGTATTTTTTAAAACAAGCACCTTATAAACTGCACAAGCACCAAAAACGCTGTTGTTTTGACAAGTAGCAATAAATCACTGATATCGATTAGGGGGGAAATCAGGTTGTATGTGCTGTTGAAACTAACACAACTAAACAAAACACATGGAAATGGGAGATATATTTTACCTCACTGGTTAGAGGTTAGAGGACAACCTGCAGAAGACAGGCAGCTACATTTTGGAGTGATACATTTAAATGTAGGGGTCGCTAAACAAAGGAACGCAACACTTATTTGTCATCACTCATCAATATCATGCTAAAATCATTTGTGAGAGGAGGGAATAATGTGTACATCACTGGTTAGAGGACAACTTGTGGTAAAAAGCTAGCTACATTTTGAAGTGTTGCATTTTGATTCCAGTGGGTCACCAACGTGGTAAGTGTAACAACTCTTTTTTTGTTAGTCACTTTTTGTTAAATCACATAAATAGTAACTCTTCCATTTCAGAGCCTGGATTTTCCCCCTGAGGCTAATATCCATATCATGTTGAAATCAATAGAACAGGGGACAAACGTTTAGGGTTCTACATTGTGACATCATTAAAATACTCCTTCTACAATGTTAAAACATTCTACATTGTGACATTAATTCATTGATATCATGAAACAATTCCTTCATGTATTTTCTGTTTGATCAGAGATCTTTTATCAGAGTATCTCATCACATTGATCACAGCCATTAGGTTTCTCTGATGTGTGTGTCCACTGGTGTGATATCAAGCTGTTTGGCTGAGTAAAACTCTTCCCACATTGATTACAGCTATGAGGTTTCTCTACTGTGTGTTCTTTGGTGTGATTTCAGGCTGCTTGACTGAGTAAAACTCTTCCCACATTGATTACAGCTATGAGGTTTCTCTCCTGTGTGTATTCTCTGGTGTATCTTCAGATAGACAGATGTAGCAAAACTCTTCCCACATTGATCACATCTATAAGGTTTCTCTCCTGTGTGTATTCTCTGGTGTATCTTCAGATAGACAGATGTAGCAAAAGTCTTCCCACATTGAGTACAGCTATAAGATTTCTCTCCTGTGTGTGTTATCTGGTGTGATATCAGGCCGCTTGACTGAGTAAAACTCTTCCCACATTGATCACAGCCATAAGGTTTCTCTCCAGTGTGTATTCGCTGGTGTGATTTCAGGGTTTGTAGCCGAATAAAACTCTTCCCACATTGATCACAGCCATAAGATTTCTCTCCTGTGTGTGTTCTCTGGTGTATAGTTAGATAGCTAGATGTAGTAAAACTCTTCCCACATTGATCACAGCCATAAGGTTTCTCTCCAGTGTGTATTCTCTGATGTGATTTCAGGGTTTGTAGCCGAATAAAACTCTTCCCACATTGATCACAGCTATAAGGTTTCTCTCCAGTGTGAATTCTCCGATGTATTTTAAGGTCTACTGAAGAGGTGAATCTCTTCCCACAGTCAGAGCAGCAGTGAAGTTTCTCTCCAGTGTGAATTCTCAGGTGTAGTTTCAGTGAATCTGATTTTAAGTAACTCTTCCCACAGTCAAAACAGTGGTGAGGTTTCTCTCCTGTGTGTACTCGCTGGTGTATTCTCTTGTGTACTTTTAGTGAATCTGATGTTGAGTAACTCTTCCCACAGTCAGAGCAGCAATGAGGTGTCTTCCCTGTGGGTCTCTGCTGGTGTTTCTTGAGGTGTTCTGATCTGGAGAGACTCTTCTCTGCCTCGTCAGCATCATGATGTTGTTGAGGCTCCCCAGAGGATCCACGATAGTCACGTCTCTCTCCTGTGTGAACGACAAAGTCAGACAGATGATTAAAGGTCCACAACAGCAGAAATCCACTGTTTATTTGAGGTAAAAGTTGATGCCCAGATCGTACCCATGAAGTTGTACAACAATTGACGTCTGTTAAATTATTTGACAATTGTCTTAATATAGTCAAGTTAGTAACAATTTTGTATTGTTTTCACATTAGTCATAAAATCGATGATTGTAGGCTAGAAATAAGTTAAGACGACTTTTGGTCTCCAATTTTGGCCCCTTTCTGTGTTTGCTAAAATTGCGTCACGAGGGCAAAGCACACACAATTTGGTTGCAGAAACTCCTCCCTGCTAATGAGGAAACCACGAGTTATGGATGTAGTATATCTGGTAATGAGGAAACCACTAGTTATGGATGTAGTATATCTGGTAATGAGGAAACCACTAGTTATGGATGTAGTATATCTGGTAATGAGGAAACCACTAGTTATGGATGTAGTATATCTGGTAATGAGGAAACCACTAGTTATGGATGTAGTATATCTGCATGGAGCAAAAATGGTGAGCAAAGATTTTGGTTTTTCACAATGTATTCTGAATATTACAGCACAAGATCAGGAGTGCTACTGAAGGAAACTCACATTAAGCTCTGTGTCTATTCACTAATTCACCACCGTGGGGGGAAACTCAGGGGAGTTCTCATAGGATGACTGCAAAAATAGCCTCCATTTACAGGTTGTTTATCAGTGCATTTCACATTACTTTTGGATTATAATTGTAATGCTTGTTTGAATTTCCTGCTTAATATGTTTGTGTTATTGTCGCAAATCAACTGCTTTATACATAAACACTTAAACCTGTAAAATGCTCTTTGGCTAGCTTTGCCATCAGTCTGACAGAGGGTTTTACACTAAGTATTTGGCAAATTTGCCCATAACATCACCTAACAATAACATAGACCTACTGTAGGACCCATAACTTCACCTAACAACAACATAGACCTACTGTAGGACCCATAAGTTCACCTAACAATAACATAGACCTACTGTAGGACCCATAACTTCACCTAACAATAACATAGACCTAGGACTATATATTTAATATTTCAGGTGAAACATGGAAACTAAAATGTCTTTGTCATGACATTTCATAACCTGATCACCAGATAATTTTGTGAATAATCCCACTAGGCTACTCTGTAATGTGTTGTCATTCTAAATGTCCTGAATAAAGGAAAATAGCTCTGTGTGTTGAACAATAGCCTATCCATCAAGGAACAGTTCTCTACACATTATGAGCTAAGTATCTCTGTGTCCAGACAGACTAACGAGACCCTACTGTAAATCAAGCAGACAATAACACATTATAAACATCAATTTGTTAGGGATGTTGGATCCAACGTGGAGCACGGCATAACTGTCTTTACCAGAGTAATGAATGAAGAAGCACTGTGGTTGTTGTTGCATGTTGTGATGTTTGTCATGTAACTGTCATTCAGAAAAGGATTTCCTGGATCAGCTGATGATAGTTGAACATGTGACTGTAACTAAACAGCTACAGTATTAAGTATTATGTGTAATTATTGAAGAACTTCGTTAATGACAGTATCCATTTGGGTGTCAATAAAGTTAAGGTGACTCTTGGTTTGAACCACTGGATTTAGCAAACTCTGAAATGATTTAGGATTTCTGTGCCCATGAAAACTGTTTTTCCAGCGTAATATAAGGAGACACTAAATGTTACGTAGGTAGAGAGGATTTCAGAGATCTGAATACAAAAAACTGTCCTAACAGGACAATAACCTAAACCACAAGGCCAAATCTACACTGGAGGAGCTTACCAAGATGACATTGAATGTTCCTGAGTGGCCTTGTTACAGTTTGGACTTAAATCGTCTTGGAAGTCTATAGCAAGACTTGAAAATGGCTTTCTAGCAATGATCAACAACCAACTTGACAGAACATGAAGGGTTTTAAAAAGAATAATGAATATTCACATGAAGATCAGTCTCCTATTGGATGACATCATGACTTCCCATCAAGCCAACTCCTTGAAGGCCTTACTATGACATCACTCACTCCTTCTAGTTTGCAGTTGTTAAAAAAACACTATTTTGCTCAAAACATTTATTTGTTTCCCTTTAGTGTGTTTATACTTCACTGTATTTATCACTTTTCAACAGGAAAAGTTTTTAAAAAATCACTGTAGGACGTCATGAACAATTCCGACAGTACAAAAACATATTCAAGTGTAGAATGTCCTTTTAAAAATCACACATTAGTTCAACAACTGCAGAGTTTGTGTCCCTGTTTTATAAGATAGTACTCACTGTATTTACTGGTGTTAATCAGATCAATGTCCCTGTTTTATTAGATAGTACTCACTGTATTTACTGGTGTTAATCAGATCAATGTCCCTGTTTTATTAGATAGTACTCACTGTATTTACTGGTGTTAATCAGATCAATGTCCCTGTTTTATTAGATAGTACTCACTGTATTTACTGGTGTTAATCAGATCAATGTCCCTGTTTTATAAGATAGTACTCACTGTATTTACTGGTGTTAATCAGTTCTCCAGTCTTCTCTTCTTCGTCCTCCTCTAATGTGACAGTAATCTCCCCCTCTTCATCCTTCATTCCAAAAACGTCTTCATCTTCTTTCACTTCATCCTCCACTCCAAAAACAGCATCTTCCTCCTCTTCTTTTACTGTAACATCCTCCTCCTCTTCTTTAACTGAAACGTCTTTCTCTTCTTCTTTTAACAGTAACATCCTCCTCCTCTTTCACTCTGAATGCGTCTTTCTCTTCTTTCTCTGAAACGTCTTTCTCTTCTTCTTTCACGGTAACAGCTTCACCCTCTACTTGTTTTTGTATTGTAACAGCCTCCTCTTCCTCCTCCTCTTTCACTGTAACATCCTCCTCCTCTTTCACTCTGAACGCGTCTTCCTCTTCTTTCACTGTAACGTCTTTCTCTTCTTCTTTCACTGTAACAGCCTCACCCTCTACTTGTTTTTGTATTGTAACAGCCTCCTCTTCCTCCTCCTCTTTCACCAGAGCTTCTTTCTCCGTCCAGCAGACCTCCTCTTCTTTAACAGGAGGAGAGTAGCTTAGTGAACTCATGGTCGGGGATAATAGCTAGTTAGCATTAGCGACTAGACTAGTGCTAACTTAACCAGCGAGCTAGGTGACTTACAACGTAAATATTACATAAAATGTAGTACTATGTTTAAATCACAGTTACAATTAAACCAGGAAATTGTCTAAAGAGCTTGAATGTTCAGACTTTGTTGGCTAGCGAGCTACCGAGGTGGCTGCAGTTGTTGAAGAAGCGTTCCGTCCACTAGATTATACGTCACACTAGAAACATCGCCTGAAAGACACATATCGCCATCTGCTGTCTGGATGGAGGAAACGCAGTTGAGGAGGGAACACTTTTTTTCTTCTTCATTGAATTATAATATTATAAAGCAGTTTAGGGAAACGTTTTTCCTTCTTCATTAAATATTAATATTATATCAACACGTGCAAAGAGCAACAAGTGTTGTTTGATTAGTTCCGATTTTTTATGAGAATTTAAAACAAACTCTACATCTACTCCACATCTGTATTCCTGACTCAGTCAAAAAACAAGATATCAAAATAATCACCTAGTTGTTAATACCCTTGATAAAGACGAGCAAAAATGTATAAAATAAATCAACTTTAACCACTACCAGGATATTTTACATTTACATTACATTTAAGTCATTTAGCAGACGCTCTTATCCAGAGCGACTTACAAATCGGTGCATTCACCTTATGATATCCAGTGGAACAACCACTTTACAATAGTGCATCTAAATCTTTTTTGGGGGGGGGGTTAGAAGGATTACTTTATCCTATCCCAGGTATTCCTTAAAGAGGTGGGGTTTCAGGTGTCTCCGGAAGGTGGTGATTGACTCCGCTGTCCTGGCGTCGTGAGGGAGCTTGTTCCACCATTGGGGTGCCAGAGCAGCGAACAGTTTTGACTGGGCTGAGCGGGAACTGTGCTTCCTCAGAGGTAGGGAGGCGAGCAGGCCAGAGGTGGATGAACGCAGTGCCCTTGTTTGGGTGTAGGGCCTGATCAGAGCCTGAAGGTACGGAGGTGCCGTTCCCCTCACAGCTCCGTAGGCAAGCACCATGGACTTGTAGCGGATGCGAGCTTCAACTGGAAGCCAGTGGAGAGAGCGGAGGAGCGGGGTGACGTGAGAGAACTTGGGAAGTTTGAACACCAGACGGGCTGCGGCGTTCTGGATGAGTTGTAGGGGTTTAATGGCACAGGCAGGGAGCCCAGCCAACAGCGAGTTGCAGTAATCCAGACGGGAGATGACAAGTGCCTGGACTAGGACCTGCGCCGCTTCCTGTGTGAGGCAGGGTCGTACTCTGCGAATGTTGTAGAGCATGAACCTACAGGATCGGGTCACCGCCTGTAGGTTCAGGCGGTGACCCGATCCTGTAGCCCAAAACCTGGTTACCTCTCTGCTAGGAGGCTGAAACTTGGCCATAAGGAGGCTGAAACTTGGCCATAAGTGGGTCTTCTTGGCCATAAGTGGGTCTTCCAGCAAAACAAAGAAACTGTAAATTGGGCACAAAATCAAAAAAATTCTATGGCCAACTCAGTCTTCGGACTTGAACTCCATTGAAAACCTGTGGTTTGAATTGAACAGGGCAGTCCATAAGACAGACTAAATAAAACAAGGACCTGGAGAGATTCTGTATGGAGGAAGGGTCTAAGATCCCTTCCAATATGTTCTCTAATCTCAAAACATTTCAGTGTCGTTATCCTCCCAAGGGGAGGGTGTTGGAGTATTGAAAACAAGGGTAGCAATAATTCAGACCCCTCCCTTTTGAGAATTACACGTTAAAATAAATCTCTTTCTCTGAGCAATTGTATTAGTATAAAATAATATAATTTCCCTTTATTATTTTTTATACAATATAGATCAGTATTTTAATTCTTGATTGTATAGAGTCGTTTTTGCTCATCTTTATCAACAATTTTGTCCCCCACTGACCTCCATACTGCTGCTACATGGTGTAACAATACATCATGTAGATGTATATAATGAACAGACTAGGTCTATACTGCTCCTACATGGTGTAACAATATATCATGTAGATGTATATAATGAACAGACTAGGTCTATACTGCTCCTACATGGTGTAACAATATATCATGTAGATGTATATAATGAACAGACTAGGTCTATACTGCTCCTACATGGTGTAACAATACATCATGTAGATGTATATAATAAACAGACTAGGTCTATACTGCTCCTACATGGTGTAACAATACATCATGTAGATGTATATAATGAACAGACTAGGTCTATACTGCTGCTACATGGTGTAACAATACATCATGTAGATGTATATAATGAACAGACTAGGTCTATACTGATCCTACATGGTGTAACAATACATCATGTAGATGTATATAATAAACAGACTAGGTCTATACTGCTCCTACATGGTGTAACAATACATCATGTAGATGTATATAATGAACAGACTAGGTCTATACTGCTGCTACATGGTGTAACAATACATCATGTAGATGTATATAATGAACAGACTAGGTCAATACTGCTCCTACATGGTGTAACAAAAGTTTGGGGTCACTTAGAAATGTCCTTGTTTTTCAAAGAAAATCAAAAAGATTGTCCATTAAAATAACATCAAATTGATCAGAAATACAGTGTAGACATTGTTAATGTTGTAAATGACTATTGTAGCTGAAAACGGCAGATTTTTTATGGAATATCTACATAGGTGTACAGAGGCCCATTATCAGCAACCATCACTCCTGGGTTCCAATGGCCGTTGTGTTAGTTAATCCAAGTTTATCATTTTAAAAGGCTAATTGATCATTAGAAAACCCTTTTGCAATTATGTTAGCACAGCTGAAAACTGTTGTGCTGATTTAACAAAGCTTTTGTAAACAGTGTTGTTGCATAACAATCAGGCAGTAGAACAACAATAATCATCACCCTCTTGACCAATCTTCCCTCCCCTTAACATTGGGTTGATTCAGACCCTGTCAGTGTACCAGATGGACATTGGGTTGATTCAGACCCTGTCAGTGTACCAGGTGGACATTGGGTTGATTCAGACCCTGTCAGTGTACCAGGTGGACATTGGGTTTAATTCAGACCCTGTCAGTGTACCAGGTGGACATTGGGTTGATTCAGGCCCTGTCAGTGTACCAGGTGGACATTGGATTTAATTCAGACCCTGTCAGTGTACCAGATGGACATTGGGTTGATTCAGACCCTGTCAGTGTACCAGGTGGACATTGGGGTTGATTCAGACCCTGCCAGTGTACCAGGTGGACATTGGGGTTGATTCAGACCCTGCCAGTGTACCAGGTGGACATTGGGGTTGATTCAGACCCTGCCAGTGTACCAGGTGGACATTGGGTTTGATTCAGACCCTGTCAGCATGGCCAGAAATGTATTCCAAGGTCAGTAACTTATAACATCAGAACCACCCCAGACCTTTCATGCCTGACTAAAAACACCTAAGTATTAGATTTACTGCCATGGTCTAGTATGTCACTGCATCAGACACCATTCACAATGCTGGCTGAGGTACGAGTAAAACATGAAATATTATTTCCTAACCATTCACAATGCTGGCTGAGGTACGAGTAAAACATGACATATTATTTCCTAACCATTCACAATGCTGGCTGAGGTACGAGTAAAACATGACATATTATTTCCTAACCATTCACAATGCTGGCTGAGGTACGAGTAAAACATGACATATTATTTCTTAACCATTCACAATGCTGGCTGAGGTACGAGTAAAACATGACATATTATTCCCTAACCATTCACAATGCTGGCTGAGGTATGAGTAAAACATGACATATTATTTCCTAACCATTCACAATGCTGGCTGAGGTACTAGTAAAACATGACATATTATTTCCTAACCATTCACAATGCTGGCTGATGTACGAGTAAAACATGAAATATTATTTCCTAATTGTAAAAAATGTCAAGGCTTTAGTTCAGTGGGCTTTTCCATTGTTGAGGAAAGCAGGGGAAGTGTTGTGAGTAACAGAACTGCCTACGGTGTGGGGGAAGGGACGCTGCTCACTGATTGGCTGTAGTGACAAGGGTCCCTCCAAAAATCTATCACTATTCCAACTCAAATTCTCCCCCAAATCTACCACTAATAGACCAAGCCTCCACAGACCCTGTCTTGTATTGACAAACAGAACAAATCATTTCACATTCAAATATGTCATTTTAAATAGCTCAATTCAATCCAGCTGGGCCTTTTTAACACAGACAGTTGTTCCTGCTGTAGATGTTATGCCTTTGTACAGATCTAGGATCAGTTCTCCTCCACAATGCATATTCAGTACCGGTCAATTGTTTGGACACACCTACAAATTCAATGTTTTTTCTTTATTTTAACTATTCTCTATGTTGTAGAATAATAGTGAAGACAACACAACTATGCCAAGTGTGTGCAAAGCTGTCATCAAGGCAAATTGTGAATACTTTGAAGAATCTCAAATAGAAAATATATTTTGATTTGTTTAACCCTTTTTTGGTTACTACATGATTCCATATGTGTTATTTCATAGTTTTAATATCTTCATTATTATTCTACAATGTAGAAAATAGTAAAAATAAAAACCCTTGAATGAGGAGGTGTGTCCAAACGTTTGACTGGTACTGTATGTAAATGTGATATTTCAGTTGTTGTTTTTGTTACATTTGAAACATTTATAAAAACCTGTTTTTGCTTTGTCATTACGGGGTATTTGTAACGATCGTCGTCGGGTGATGAGGAAGCGGACCAAAGCGCAGCTGGGAGCGAACACATGTTTATTCTTCACACTGAAATAAACACGTACACAAAACCAAGAAAATGCCGATACGTTAACTGCTCAAAACACAAAGAGGCAACACCCCACAAACAGCATGGGGGAAAAAGGAACTTAAATGTGATCCCAATCAGAGACAACTAGCGACAGCTGTCTCTGATTGGGAATCGACAGAACCCAACATAGAAATAAACCACATAGAGCTAACACAAGGCTATAACGCAAACATAGAAAACAAACCAAGGAAAAATACCCAACATGACACACCCTGACCCAAAATACCCGAGTTCACCGGGTCAGGGCGTGACAGTATTGTGATGTCATTATGGGGTATTGTGATGTCATTATGGGGTATTGTGTGTAGATGGATTAAATCAATGTTTTCCTCATAAATGTTTGAATAATGTAACAAAATGTGTAAAAAGTGAAGGGGTCTGAATACTTTCTGAATGCACTGTATATATAGGGGCAGTACTTAGTGACATCACTTCCTGAAACAGGAGGTGCAAATATATAACATAGTTTCACAATATCAACATTCAATGTATCAAAATATATGACCAAGCTGGAAGTGTAAACGCCAGCCCAGCCACAATCCTAGAGGTTCACTGATGATCAACCTCCTCCTTCACATCTGACTCCTGATAATCAACCTCCTCCTTCACATCTGACTCCTGATGATCAACCTCCTCCTTCACATCTGACTCCTGATGATCAACCTCCTCCTTCACATCTGACTCCTGATGATCAACCTCCTCCTTCACATCTGACTCCTGATGATCAACCTCTTCCTTCACATCTGACTCCTGATGATCAACCTCCTCCTTCACATCTGACTCCTGATGATCAACCTCCTCCTTCACATCTGACTCCTGATGATCAACCTCCTACTTCACATCTGACTCCTGATGATCAACCTCCTCCTTCACATCTGACTCCCGATGATCAACCTCCTCCTTCACATCTGACTCCCGATGATCAACCTCCTCCTTCACATCTGACTCCTGATGATCAACCTACTCCTTCACATCTGACTCCTGATGGTCAACCTCCTCCTTCACATCTGACTCCTGATGATCAACCTACTCCTTCACATCTGACTCCTGATGATCAACCTCCTCCTTCACATCTGACTCCTGATGATTAACCTCCTCCTTCACATCTGACTCCTGATGATCAACCTCCTCCTTCACATCTGACTCCTGATGATCAGCCTCCTCCTTCACATCTGACTCCTGATGATCAACCTCCTCATTCACATATGACTCCTGATGATCAACCTCCTCCTTCACATCTGACTCCTGATGATCAACCTCCTCCTTCACATCTGACTCCTGATGATCAACCTCCTCCTTCACATCTGACTCCTGATGATCAACCTCCTCCTTCACATCTGACTCCTGATGATCAACCTCCTCCTTCACATCTGACTCCTGATGATCAACCTCCTCCTTCACATCTGACTCCAGTGATCAATCCAGAGCATCTTCTTTTTTAGAGAATCCCGATGGACGACGTCATCGAATAGGCCGTCATCACCACCACCACCCACAAGTTAATTGTCATTCAGGTTATCAATAGGAAGAGCATTAGCAATATGTCCTGTCTGGTAACTTGTCTCGTTCAATGGATTTACATTGGCAGGTGCACAGGGAGAAACCCCATTAAAACACTTTTGGAAGTCTTTAACTATAACAAAGTCTGTTGCCTGTGATGTTGGGACAAATGATAGTCCCTTATTATACAAGAGACAAAATCCCCTAATTCTACAGCACAACGGCAGAATCATGTCTTCAGTGTAAAACTAACAATGACTCAAAAATCCTTCTGGGAATGTTATGATGTCATAAAGTTATGGGAGGAGTTAGAAAGTTGGCTGTCAGAAGTACAATATTACTGTTAACGCAATAGAAAGGTCAAATGCTTTATTATCTAAAAATGTAAAGTTCTGGGCGACGGAGAGAAATAAAATGGTGCAGTTTGAGGCCATGTGGTGGAGAGTGATGCAGGAGCTGGAGATGGGGGTGTGTCAGTGTTGAGATGCGTGCGCTGAAGATGTGTGCTAGTGGGTCTGGGAAGGTGTGATGTAGTTAATGTTAATATGTTGTCGTTTGTGTGTACTGACCTGCGTCCAGTCAGCAGATGGACTAGATGCCTCTTAGGCCGCCCATTGTGACTCCGTCAAGAATTCAGCAGAGCAAGTTTGTATGAAGGTCTGGTTATTAAATGGGTACATAGTTCAATAGTAATATCCTCTAAAGCGCCCTGGTGACAAACTTTACTGCCCTGTTTCCAGTTGTCCACATGGCTGGGAGAACCTATTCAAGTAATTAAGTAAGTAAATAGATTTTGAAAATGTAAAAAACAACAATGTATTATTAGCTAACTAGCTACAGTGCAGGCTAACTCAAATGAGCTGTTAAATGAGCTAGCTAGTTGGCTTGCTAGCTATCTAACCAACTTCAAATACTGTATAGATAGATAGCTAGCTAAGTGAATTAAATATCAGCAACTACCTAACTTCATATTAGCTATCTTGATGTATTTATCACTGTAAAAAACAAACTCCAAATGCATTTGTAGGTAGCTAGCTAACAGCCTTGGAGGAGGGTGAAAGGATAGCAGCCCCAACTGTCAGTGAGAGAGGAGGCTATTCTGGATAGGGCAGGTACTTTTGTGTAGTTCCTGTCCCTAGAAGTGAGGACGGAGATAATAGTAACATAATATTCAGTGTGGTGTAATTTGACTATAATGAAGTCTGTTTCTTGTGAGGTTTTCTGTCCTCAGATAAAGAGCTCTATGAAAGCCAGTCTACATATGAAGAGGTCCCAATGAAGAGCAGTGGTTCTCAGTCCTGGGGACTCAGAGGGGCACATTGTTGTTTTTGCCTTCACACTGCACAGCTGATTCAAATGATCAACTCATCATCATGCTTCAAGTGGTATTTATGTTTTCATTTGTGATGCTATCCTTGATATGATCCTGTTATTGTCACATGCTACACATGTACATTACATTTACATTTACATTTAAGTCATTTAGCAGACGCTCTTATCCAGAGCGACTTACAAATTGGTGCATTCACCTTAAGATATCCAGTGGAACAACCACTTTACAATAGTGCATCTAAATCTTTCGGGGGGGGGGGGTAGAAGGATTACTTCATCCTATCCCAGGTATTCCTTAAAGAGGTGGGTTTTCAGGTGTCTCCGTAAGGTGGTGATTGACTCCGCTGTCCTGGCGTCGTGAGGGAGCTTGTTCCACCATTGGGGTGCCAGAGCAGCGAACAGTTTTGACTGGGCTGAGCGGGAGCTGTGCTTCCTCAGAGGTAGGGAGGCGAGCAGGCCAGAGGTGGATGAACGCAGTGCCCTTGTTTTGGGTGTAGGGCCTGATCAGAGCCTGAAGGTACGGAGGTGCCGTTCCCTCACAGCTCCGTAGGCAAGCAGCATGGACTTGTAGCGGATGCGAGCTTCAACTGGAAGCCAGTGGAGAGAGCGGAGGAGCGGGGTGACGTGAGAGAACTTGGGAAGGTTGAACACCAGACGGGCTGCGGCGTTCTGGATGAGTTGTAGGGGTTTAATGGCACAGGCAGGGAGCCCAGCCAACAGCGAGTTGCAGTAATCCAGACGGGAGATGACAAGTGCCTGGACTAGGACCTGCGCCGCTTCCTGTGTGAGGCAGGGTCGTACTCTGCGAATGTTGTAGAGCATGAACCTACAGGATCGGGTCACCGCCTTGATGTTAGTGGAGAACGACAGGGTGTTGTCCAGGGTCACGCCAAGGTTCTTAGAACTCTGTGAATGAGAACACAAGGGAGTTGTCAACCGTGATGGCGAGATCATGGAACGGGCAGTCCTTCCCTGGGAGGAGGAGCAGCTCCGTCTTGCCGAGGTTCAGCTTGAGGTGGTGAGCCGTCATCCACACTGATATGTCTGCCAGACATGCAGAGATGCGATTCGCCACCTGGTTATCAGAACGTGGAAAGGAGAAGATTAATTGTGTGTCGTCTGCGTAGCAATGATAGGAGAGACCATGTGAGGATATGACCGAGCCAAGTGACTTGGTGTATAGTGAGAATAGGAGAGGGCCTAGAACAGAGCCCTGGGGGACACCAGTGGTGAGAGCACGTGGTGCGGAGACAGATTCTCGCCACGCCACCTGGTAGGAGCGACCTGTCAGGTTGGAAGCAATCTAAGCGTGGGCCGCGCCGGAGATGCCCAGCTCGGAGAGGGTGGAGAGGAGGATCTGATGGTTCACGGTATCAAAGGCAGCAGATAGGTCAAGAAGGATGCCGTCCTTGATATGATCCTGTTATTGTCACATGCTACACATGTACATATGTGTGCCCATGCATCTATCAATCCAATGTTATCATGATTTGTTATCAGGGATATTATACTTTAGTAATCCACAATGACCTGGTGATGTAACAGTCTAATAATTACATTGTCTTCCATATTCCTACAGATACCTTGTCACTGGAGATTCCTTCAAAACTATTGCCTACAGTTACCGTGTAGGGCACTGCAAGATTGGGTGACCAGGGTCATCTGGGACTGCCTCCTGGAGGAATTCAGGTGTGTGAAGGCTACCTGTGTCCTGCGTAACTTCATGAGGATGGACACGAGGACCAGGAAGTGATCTGCAGCTCGCCGCCGTGTGCCAGAGGAGGACTCAAGGATGGGGTCCAACAACGCAGCAAGAGAGGCAATCCGTGTGCAGGAGATCTTCACCTCCTACTTCTTCAAAGAGGGTGCTGTTCCCTGGCAACACCATAGACTACACTATGCACAACCAAAGGCTCTTTTAAGAGCCATTCACATTGCAATAAGAGTATTCTTTCATTTACTTAGCTATGTCAACTGCAGTTATTGAATTCACAGTTTCTCTCCCTTTGATTTCTACTTCTCAGGTGAGGGTGCTGTTTAGGTAAGGGTGTGATGTCTGTGCAAAAACAAAACAGGCTATTTTAAATCCCCCATATTGAAAAAATTTGACACCCTATAACCCACACATTCATGTATCAATCTGATTGATGGATTGTGTTGTGCAGTAAACAGGCTCAGGTGTATAACTGTGGCTCCTTCCACCTTCAAAGAATAGACAAGAGGGCCAACCATGGAGAATAGTAAGACACTTTGTTATTTCTATAACTACACTATATTGTTTGTCCTCGTGTGTCCGTTCATGTTTTTCAGCATAAAGTCCTCTGCAGCCACTTAGTGTGGTGTGGACACCAGGTGAGGCCACACACAGATTCCTGTTGAACACTGTCTCTATAACTACCTTATTTTCTCAATAACAGTCTCTCTCCTTCACTTCATCCCTCTCTCCCCTTCTCCCAAAATCCTCTAGGTTATATCAGCTGTGTCGGTGAACCCCTCCTGCATCTGAACTGGCTACATAGAGGGCACAGCATGATCAGAGGTGAGAGGTCACTTGGTCAGGTCAACAGGAAGTATTATTAAAGAGATGCTTTACATTGAAATACAGACAGAGATGCAGTAGTCCCAGAGTTAATGATCCCAGGTCAGTTTATATTATACAGGAAGTATTATTAAAGAGATGCTTCACATTGAAATACAGATAGAGATGCAGTAGTCCCAGAGTTAATGATCCCAGGTCAGTTTTACATTTCACCTCCTGATTGATGACTAACAATGTTAGAATAAAAAATAAAAACACAAGGTTTAAACATGCTCTCTCTCTCCATCTGTCTCTCGTCTGCAGGTATGTTTTGATGTGAGAGGATGCCAACCCCCAGTCCCATCATCGCCACCTCACCTGCTTTTAAGAACCTTTGGGCCGACGAGAGACACTATTATGTAATTGTGATGAACTGAGAGAATATTTAGGTAGCATTGTGATTCATTAATCATGTGCTGCCTTCCCTGCTCCTATGTGCTTACCTCTTTCCCTTTCTGTCTTTTACACCTCTCTCACCACCTCCTCTTTCTTCCTCTGTTTTTATAATGCACAACAGATGTGCATTGAAGGACAGATTGAAACTTGTATTTATAACACTTGTATAATGAGCTTTTCAATAAAGCGTTTCACATTCGCTACTGGTTGAAATGAAGTGTAATGTGATGAAATACTCCACCTATCCTGTGTTTATCAGATCAATGCAGATGAAGGACATTAGATGTTCGCCGCTCTGGCACCCCAATGGTGGAACAATCTCCCTCACGATGCCAGGACAGCGGAGTCAATCACCACCTTCCGGAGACACCTGAAACCCCACCTCTTTAAGGAATACCTGGGATAGGATAAAGTAATCCTTCTACCCCCCCCCCCCCCCCTTTAAAGGATTTAGATGCACTATTGTAAAGTGTTTGTTCTACTGGATATTATAGGTGAATGCACCAATTTGTAAGTCGCTCTGGATAAGAGCGTCTGCTAAATGACTTAAATGTAAATGTAAATGTATGTTGAGATGAACCAGTGTTAGAGTATTTACATGATGCATAGGAAGTGTAGTGTTCTGTTTTTTAACATTATATTTCTGTATATATGAATTAACTAGTTAAATCCTGTTTCTAGTCTATTAGTTACAATGTGTAACCATTGATGTCCCAGGACCAAGATTGGTAAACACTGTTGAAGTGTATAATTGTAATACATACATGCAGACACAGCGTCATTCAAAGACTGGAATTTGATACTCCTGGTATTGGATATGACTGAAAAATAATCTCAAAGACATTCATACCTAAACTGCACCTTTATTTTCCAAGGTATAGTACATGATCAGTGAATATATTAAATGTACAGGCTACAATGTGGGGATCTCATGCATGGTAATAACTACATGTATATACGACTTGCATCCTTGGCACAAAGTTACATTATATTCTACTCAATCCATAGGCTTCATTAATGTCATTCAGGCTGTTTTGAAGTTGATACAACTGGCTATGATAGCTGAGGTTCATAGGTTCTGAACTAATATGTATACCAAACGTTTGGGTCCATACACAGATCGGCTAGATAGCTAGCTACACATCCATAGGCATACAGGTATTATAATCATCCACTGCACAATAAGCAAGAACATAGCTAGCTACGTTATTTCATCTATCTGCATGGCAAATATCAGCAAGGCAAGCTAACACAATTGTACATTCAATTTGCAGTAAATTCTTCAGCTAGCTAGATTCTATACATCCACTGTTTCACAAAACGACAGCCTGGTTTGCTGGTTGTTTCAGGAGTCCCTAAAACAACCAGAATTACAATTTCATACTCATGTCACAACACCCATAAAGCTAGTCAGCTAGCTGGCTAATGTTAGCTAGTCAGCTAGCTGGTTAATGTTAGCTAGTCAGCTAGCTGGTTAATGTTAGCTAGCTGGCTATTGTTAGCTAGTCAGCTAGCTGGTTAATGTTAGCTAGTCAGTTAGTTGGTTAATGTTAGCTAGTCAGCTAGCTGGTTAATGTTAGCTAGTCAGCTAGCTGGCTAATGTTAGCTAGTCAGCTAGTTGGTTAATGTTAGCTAGTCAGCTAGCTTGCTAAATCGCGATTTTCGTAAATGAACTTTACGATTAAAAAAAGCATAATCGTTTGTCTCTACATTAACTAACATTCCTGTAAACTGTACATGTTTCTGCATGATTCGTTATGACGTTATAATCCCTTACATTTGCTTCCATCCTAGTATATCTGTCCGCCATCTTTGATCCGGTTCAGTTCTGTGTAGGGGTACCCCTCTCTCCTAGTATTTCTGTCCGCTGTAATAAATATATCGCATAAGCTGGTCTATTGCGCAACACTTATCTGCTGATACAAAAGACACATTCTGTGTTGAACGGATACGGAAACAGATGGCCGACTTAGACCTTACACAGCACTGATAAAACAGGAAATGCCCTGATCACAGGGGCCAGCGGCCAGTCTCGCAATAACAGCTTGTGACTACAGAGACACACAGACAATGACTCAGCACAAAACACACACGTACACACACACACAAACCCATCCCTGAGGGCTGGGTTAGAGGAACAGAGAACACACTCATGGACCAATGGGGAGTCGACACCGACCCGAGACCGGATCAACCCTCCACTCAACGACCAGTCAGGAGGACGAATCTACAAGACTCAACCTACCTCATAGCATTACAATCATGTTGTATAAAACAGATGCACACTATGTTTTGGGGCTCTCTTCTGCTAGTTCCCTAAGAGCTAAACGAACGAGTCCGTGCACGCTTTGCCAAATATCTTTGTCTCTTAATAAAACTGCCTTACTATAATTGAATCCACCCTGTCCAGCGTCTTGACTTGGTCTCCTTCTCAAGTAACTGATAATCAACAAAACTTGGTAGCAGAGGATGGTTTCATACTTCTGAATTCGGTCCATAAATGGTTGATGTGAGAGGAGACAAGTCCAGGACAATCTCGTGAGGACGGGTGACCTGTCCGCAGGAGCCATCGGCGATTCTACTTGCCCCGGGAAACTGATCAACGAGCTCGACTAAAAAAAGGTAAGCAGAGCCTGTTAAAACAAAATCTGCATATTATATTATAGTCTTTATCCAAATTTTGATCAGTAGTACTGGGCGTGAGTATGAATTGTTGTTAAATTGTATGTAAATTGTGTTAACAAATGTTAAGGCTGAATACAAAGATATTTGACTGAATAGAGAGCCTGTGTGGCGATCCTGTGTGGATCTGTGAGCCTGTGTGGCGATCCTTTGTGGGTCAAAGTCTGTGTGACTCCCCGTGTAGACTGTGAGCCTGTGTGGCACGTCATTGATAGAATATATCCGTTAACTTGGGAGGGCTACTGGAATGGCAACCAAATGAGACCACCCATGTACATGTGGAGGAATTAAAGTAAATATAACTCATTGTAACTATATAACCCTGATGACTGCATGATTTGGGGGTTCGTTCCATGAGACCTCCAATACCAAGGTGATATTTAAACAAATAAAGGGCCGCCGTGCTGTTGGGGTTGTGGGGAACAAATAAAATATAACCACATAACACTTTGTTTACGAGGGTGGGACACCAGAGATAAGTCGGTGTCCGCGCCGTGAATACATCGCTGGTCTTTACCAGCGACGGGCTAAGTATACAAAGATAGAGAGACACTTATACAGATAATAAGATGGCAACTACTCCACCAACCAAGCTCAAATTTAGTGAATATTTGGAACAAAAAATACAGGATAGAGCTGGGGGAAAGGAACAGTATAAAGCAATTGGTGGGAGAGATTCGGGATTGTACACAAATTTGGGTCGGTGTGCAGGCCCCAATCTCAGGGCCTCGTGGAATGCGCCAATCAATCCCTTAAGGCTAAAATAGCTAAGGTATGTGCAGGATCGAAGTTGACTTGGGTGGAAGCCCTGCCCCTGGCGTTGATGGCTATGAGAGCCTCTCCAGGTGCAGGCACCCATCTCTCTCCTCATGAGATAATGACTGGTAGAGTCATGCCTGGTCCACCAAGGGAGGGAGGTCATATGCCCGCCCTTGATGTACAACAAATTGCAATGTCTGACTATGTGAGAAAACTGACGGAACTTTCTGCAGCTCTCTCCACACAGATCCGCAAGGTCCAAGAGGGGGAGCTGTCGGGAGATTCGCCACCACTGAAGGTAAAAGTTGGGGACTGGGTGAGGGTCAAAGTCCACAAGAGAAAGTGGCTGGAACCCAGGTGGACTGGACCGTACGAAGTGAAGGAAGTTACTTCACACTCTGTCCAGGTCAAAGGTAAATCAGGCGCGCCTTGGCACCACCTTACACACTGCACTCCGGCCCCAACCCCTTCCAGAACTTTGACTGAAACCAGGGCCGATTTGCGCGCCCTAAAATTCGATTCCAACCACTGAAACCTTAGTTGGGGAAAATGGGACCACAGCTCCCGTTTCCACGACCTAAGGCGCCACGCCCAGGGTCGGGTTATCTCCCTCCCTGGGAGAGGCTGGGGATATCAGCTCCCCTGTTTGTTATTTTCATAATCATTGCCGGAGTATCCTTAGGAACTCTCACTGGTGGGGATTTGAACATTGCATGGAAAAATATTAAGTTAGTAAAGTGAATTGCAGGTGGAGTTAATTTTATTTTTACAGGGACGGTGCACATTAAACACAGTTGTGTATAATGGCAGTGTATTCTTAGCAAACAGAATGGGCCGGTTTGCAGACAAACTGAAGGGGTTTAAGGTTTTAAGCAATCTTGGGTTAAATTAGTCAAGTAGTATGTTAAAGTAGGGGAGTTTAATAGGTTTGAAGTACAGTATTGTATCCAAGGGTAGCGCATGTTCAATTAAGTTTAAAACTAATGATTGGGGGGAGTATAATGGAATTATAAAGTATTTTTAGGTTTGGTTTGTAGTTAACGTTTGGGTTTTTGAATCGGTGTAGTATGAGGAAATGCTGACCAAGTGGTTATTTTATGGAAAAAGGAGCGCTTAACTATCTTTGGGAAAAATACCTAGGGACAGGATATCTTAAAGGGGTATACACACATGGCATTTTGAAGTTTTGGTTTCTGAGTTTTAATTAAGCACGTGAAATTCCTCTCATAGGGATTGTTCTGGGAAATTGAGATACAAAATGTAGATAAAGTTCTTAGCCTTCATTTGTCTAATATAGTAAGAAACACGGTTCTGAAAGGGTGGTAGGACGTTCGACCCCTCTGGTGACTTTTCCTTTTGTGGTCTGATCAGCCGCATTGAAAAGCCATTTGGATGGTGAATTTAAGGTCATTTGTGATACTGACTTTAAGGAAATTTGTAGAACTGGTAATTATGATGGAATTAAAGTTCTTACACACAATTGGATAATTTGAACCAATGAGAATGACGATAAGGGTACAATAATTTTTCTTTGTGGAGTAGTTCAGATTAGTCATTTTGATCTGATTATGTTATGTGAATATCGTTTGATAATTAGGGGTACTTTTTACATTATCTAGATAAGTTTATTTTCCCTTAGAAAGTCAGCGGTGGTTGTATTCAGTGTAAGAGATTTAACACAACAAGGCTATGGAATCGACATAATAGTATTATTATATTTTGTTGTGAATAAGTTTAATAAGGGTAGACTTTTGTCAACAGGACAGGAATATATGACATCTGTAGGTGATCCAGGATCATTGAGGGTATCGAGATAAATTTAAGTAGCTATGGAATAAGACAATGAGACATTTAGTACTCCCCTGCACTGCTGAGACCTTGATGGGTTGGAAGTAGGAGGAGGAGAGCATAAGAAAGGAAGAGAAGATAAAAGGGACACAGAAGAGTTAGATAACAGTTAGTGAATGGAGACCAGCATAGTTAAATTATAAACAGGTGAGGACAGAAATAACACTGGGAGAGACAGAAAAGACATAAGAATAGAAGATTACAGGATAATTTTTTGTAGAATGTCCATTCCAACATTTGGAAATTGACTTATTGAACTATTCCGAATTGAGGGGAAGAAGGGGTGTTTAACAATAACAGATAAGTATAGCAAATGGGTAGAAGTGTTCCCAACTTACTTGGTGGACATGATTATGGTAACTAAAAAATGAGGTCAAGATAATATCCCTAGTGTTGATTTACTGGGATCTATATCTTTAAATGATGGATGACATTTTAGCTAAATAGGTAGAGCCTATAGAATGACAGAGTTAGAGAGACCAGAACAGGTAGACATAGAAGTTGAGGAAATACTAGCAGAGCACATGAGAAGACTATTTGTTAACCAAACCCGTATGTCCAAGATTTTGTGTCCAACAGGTGAATTACAGGAGAAGGTGATTCACTCAATCCAACTAGGAGACTGGGTGTGGATCCAGTCCCTGAGGAGAAAAAACTGGAAGCAACACCGTTGGGAAGGCCCATACCAGGTTCTGTTAAACCACTGCCTTTGCCATTACAAAAGCTGAGAGAGTCACTTGGGTCCACGTTACCCACTGCAAGAAGGTATGTACACATATGAACACTGTTGATCACACACAGAGTTAGGAGAAGAACCGAGAACCAATATGGTCCGGGGGTTACCTCCTTAACGAAGATTTCCTATCCCGACCGTTCATCACTGTGTGTGCTCCTAGAGGTGTGAGTATGGGGTGGTACCTAGCAGAGAGACTAAGGGCAGGAGAGGGTTGGCGGTTTTTGGGAAGAGTAGAGACTCTGAGCCTCATCATAGTCTAATCTGACTGATACATTGATCCACCACCTTCTGGTACAAATCATACGATACCGTTGTCATTGAGAAGAAGTAGAAGATAAACTATATAATACACTGATGAGTGACATACAGAATAAGGAGTCAAAGAAGATCAAGATGTAGGATTTAAGGTAAACATTAAACAATTCCTTGGGGAAGCAGACAACTGTACAGGAATTGGGGTTGGCCAGATTGAAGTACTCAGCCAACCCACCTCGGTTCACCTGGATTCCTGATGAGCACCAGTGTTATAGATACAAGAATGGCACTGAGAATTGAGATGATTTTAACGGCTGGAAAGGTAATCGTTAATGTGACTGACTTAGGTTTGAAAGCACAGGAGAAAATGTGTAACCTCATAGCACCTATGGCTGATGAAGGGTGGGCTAGTACCAGCAAAGGACGCATACGACAAGAATTACCACAAAGGGTGGTTAGGAACTTGCGCCCTGGGATTATTGGTCCAACCAGTTTGAATTAGTGATAAGAGGCCAGTTATAGGAGGCTAAAGTAGGTACAGGAGGAGTTTTGATAAGGATGGGAGTAGCTTTGTCTAGATGGATGCTATTGGCATCCTCAGGGAAGTTCCAGATGAATACAAAGCTATGAATCAAATATATTCATGAATGAAACCGGGGATGCAGTAAAGAGGTTCTCTGACCAATTATCCGCCACCCCCCTCATGACCTGGTAAAATAGACTGACTCTCGATATGTTATTGGCAAAGGAGGATGGTGTAGGTAGAATGATTAGGTTCATTGCTGTACGTACATTCCTGATAACACAGCCCATGTTTGGGAAATGGAAAAGTGTTGTAGGAACTGTATTATGGGCTGCTTTCACCGGTATGAGTGTGTTTGTGTTGTGTGGTTGTTGTTTGGTCCCGTGTGCGAGAGGTCTTATTTCCAGGATTCTGGAGAGATTGATAACGGAGCAGATGGGCATCCGGAATGATGCCTTTGATGGAAGTGACCCCAGAGGACACTGAATCCAGCTCTGGGCAATGATCCTTGGTTTACTGTTGAGGAAGCAGAACCTACTTACATATTCCAAGACTAGATGTGTCACGTCTCTTGTGAGACGTGAAGAGGGGGATTTGTAATAAATATATTTGATAAGCTGGTCTATTGCGCAACACTTATCTGCTGATACAAAAGACACATTCTGTGTTGAACTGATACTAGCTATACACGCACACCCAGAAACAGATTGGCCGACTTAGACCTTACACAGCACTGATAAAACAGGAAATAACCTGATCACAGGGGCCAATGTCCAGTCTCGCAATAACATCTTGTGACTACAGAGATACACAGACAAGGACTCAGCACAAAATACACACGTACGCACACACACAAACCCATCCCAGAGGGCTGGGTCAGCGGAACAAAGAACACACTCATGGACCAATGGGGAGTCGACACCGACCCGAGACCAGATCGTCACTCCACTCATCGACCAGTCAGGAGGACGAATCTACAAGACTCAACATACGTCATTACAATCATGTTGTATAAAACAGATGCACACTATGTTTACGGGGCTCGCTTCCGCTAGTTCCATAAGAGCTAAAAGAACGAGTCCGTGCACGTTTTGCCAAATATCTTTGTCTCTTAATAAAGCTGCCTTACTATAATTGAATCCACCCGGTCCAGCGTCTTGACTTGGTCTGCTTCTCAAGTAACTGATCATCAACAAAACTTGGTAGCAGAGGACGGTTTCATACTTCTGAATTCGGTCCATAGATGGTTGATGTGAGAGGGGACAAGTCCAGGACAATCTCGTGAGGACGGGTGACCTGTCCGCAGGAGCCATCGGCGATTCTGCTTGCCCCGGGAAACTGATCAACGAGCTCGAAAAAAAAAAAAAAAAGGTAGGCAGAGCCTGTTAAAACAAAATCTGCATATTGTATTATAGTCTTATCCAAATTTTGATCAGAAGTACTGGGCGTGAGTATGAATTACTGTTAAAATTGTATAAAATTATATTGATAAATGTTAAGGCTGAGTACAAGGATATTTTTGGTAATAGGCTTGATACCAAGTAGCATCAGTAGAAACTGGGATTGGTACAAATGTATACCGTGAGATTATGACCATTCACAGTGGCGTGTGGATAAGGGACATCAATAGAAAGTCGGATACATAAAAATGGAATAGAGAGATCGTGATTAGAGTGAACAGAGAGACCGTGTGTCGGTCGCCCATGCTAAATTAAAAGCCTGTGTGGCGCAACATTGATAGTATACATCTGCTAACTAGAGAAGGCCTACTGGAATAGCTGACCAGAAGGGAACACTCAGAACAAGCGGATTCAGTAAAGTAAATATAACTTAAACATATTAATACTGTTAAAATGATTTAGTTTCGTCCCGGAGATCTGGAATTTATTCTGGTTCCGGTTTTGACTTTGCTTAGGGAATAATTGAAGTAGCAAGTAGGTAGATAAACCGATTTTGTTCGGAAGTCCCGTACATTGTAAAATTATTTAGTTTCGTCCCGGAGATCTGGAATTTATTCAGGTTCCGGTTTTGACTTTGCTTAGGGAATAATTGAAGTAGCAAGTAGATAGATAAACCGATTTTGGTCGGAAGTCCCGTACATTGTAATAACGTGTTTAGTTTCGTCCCGGAGATCTAGAAATAGTTCCGGTTTTGACTTTGTTTAGGGAGGGATTTGTGCGCCTCCAGTGCGTCTGGAATTTGTTTCCAGCCCTGTTTGAGTGTGCTTGTTTGTACGTACCCCGAAGGTTCGAAACTATACCAATTGTTTGGGTTTCAGCCCGGGTGTGCGATCTGTCTGTCTATAGAACTGAGTGAGGATTTGATTTGCAAGTACTGCGGGGGACCTAAATAACATTGAACACCAAATTGGGGTAATCACCGGGGAGTTGGTATTGACCGGGTTAATGTTTTAGCCTATTCAAAATATTAGTCCTAATATTTCAATAAACTTTGTTTACGAGGGTGGGGCACCAAAGATAAGTCTGAGCCAGCACCGTGAATACATCGCTGGTCTTGACCAACGACGAGCTAAGTATACAAAGATAGAGGGACATTTATACAAATAATAACATGGCAGCTATTCCGCCCACCAAACTTAAATTCAGCGAAAATTTGGAACAAAAAATACAGGATAGAGCTGGAGGAGAGGAACAATATAAAGTAATAAGAAAAGTGTGGGAGGAAGTGAAGTTGAGATGGACACAGGCGGGCTATTTTAGCGGGGGAGCTCCCACTAAAGGCCAGCTGATGGTGATGGAGGAAGGTTTGAAGGAGGCAGTTCAGAAAGGAATAGAAGGTGAGATAGAAGGTAACAGAAAGCATATGTTTAAGAAAAAAGGGACTAAGAACAGAGAAAAGGCAGAAGCAGAATTGAGAATAGGAGTTTGGGCTATAGAGGAGACTAGAAGGGCGCTTCTATATAAAAAACCAGATATGCTTACCCAGTACCCAATGCCTGTTTCCAAGACATAAGTATAGATTACACAGACATGGGAGCAGATAACGTGGGGGGAGGAAAAAGGTACCTGCTGGTAATGGTAGACAGGTTCTCTAGGTGGGTAGAGGCAATACCAACGGCACGGGAAGATGCCAAATCAGTCATCAAATGGCTGCAAAGAGACCTCATCCCTAGGTATGGGGTTCCGAGACAAATCCGTTCCGAAAACGGATCCCATTTCAGCAATAAACACCTGAGACAGGTGGAGGAAAGGTTTGGAATTGTGCACAAATTCGGGTCAGTGTACAGGCCACAATCTCAGGGCCTAGCGGAACGTGCAAATCAAACTCTTAAGGCTAAGATTGCTAAGGTATGTGCAGGTTCGAAGCTAACCTGGGTGGAAGCCCTACCACTGGCACTGATGGCCATGAGGGCCTCGCCAGGGGCGGGGACCCATCTCTCTCCCCATGAGATAATGACGGGGAGAGTCATGCCTGGCCCACCAAGGGAGGGAGGTCATATGCCCCCTCTTGATGTGCTGAGGATTGGAATGTCTGACTATGTGAGAAAACTGACGGAACTGTCTGCAGCTCTCTCAACACAGATCCGCAATGTCCAAGAGGGGGAGCTGTCGGGAGACTCGCCACCACTGAAGGTAAAAGTTGGGGACTGGGTGAGGGTCAAAGTCCACAAGAGAAAGTGGCTGGAACCCAGGTGGACTGGACCGTACGAAGTGAAGGAAGTTACTTCACACTCTGTCCAGGTCAAAGGCAAACCAGGCGCGCCTTGGCACCACCTTACACACTGCACTCCGGCCCCAACCCCTTCCAGAACTTTGACTGAAACCAGGGCCGATTTGCGCGCCCTAAAATTCGATTCCAACCACTGAAACCTTAGTTGGGGAAAATGGGACCACAGCTCCCGTTTCCACGACCTAAGGCGCCACGCCCAGGGTCGGGTTATCTCCCTCCCTGGGAGAGGCTGGGGATATCAGCTCCCCTGTTTTGTTATTTTCATAATCATTGCCGGAGTATCCTTAGGAGCTCTCACTGGTGGAGAATGTTGATTCGTTAATTGACACCAGTGATTTGAACATTGCATGGAAAAATATTAAGTTAGTAAAGTGAATTGCAGGTGGAGTTAATTTTATTTTTACAGGGACGGTGCCCATTAAACACAGTTGTGTATAATGGCAGGGTATTCTTAGCAAACAGAATGGGCCGGTTTGCAGACAAACTGAAGGGGTTTAAGGTTTTAAGCAATCTTGGGTTAAATTAGTTAAGTAGTATGTTAAAGTAGGGGAGTTTAACCTGTTAGGGTATAGGGGGCAGTATTGAGAATTTTTTGAAAAAATATGTGCCCATTTTTAACTGCCTCCTACACCTACCCAGTAACTACAATATGCATATACTTATTATATATGGATAGAAAACACCCTAAAGTTTCAAAAACTGTTTGAATGGTGTCTGTGAGTATAACAGAACTCATTTGGCAGGCAAAACCCTGAGACAGATTCTGACAGGAAGTGGATACCTGATGTGTTGAATTGACTTTGAGCCTATGCCATTGAAAAACAAAGGGGGTGAGGTATATTCTGGCACTTCCTATTGCTTCCACAAGATGTCCCCAGCCTTTACAAAGTGTTTTGAGTGTTCTACAGTGAGATCTGACCGAATAAGAGCCATGGAACGTGATGGTCCATTATTCACCCTGGCGCGCGATTTGATGGTGGGTACTCTCATTCCGAAACGTTTTAAAAGAAAACCCAATGGTCCGCCTTGAATTTTATTCATGTTCTGGTTAAAAAAGGCCCTAATGATTTATGCGATACAACGTTTGACATGTTTGAACGAACGGAAATATATTTTTTCCGTTCTTGAAGTGAAGTGAAGTCCGGCTGGCTTAGATCATGCGCTACAACACGGAGGTTTTTCGACATAAATGATTAGCTTTTTTGAACAAAACTACATTCGTTATGGACCTGGGACTCTTTGGAAGTGACATCTGATGAAGAGAATCAAAGGTAATGGATTATTTATATAGTATTTTCGATTTTAGATTCCTCCAACATGGCGGTTAGTCTGTATCGCGATGCGTATTTTTCTGGCGCAGTGCTCAGATTATTGCAAAGTGTGATTTCCCAGTAAGGTTAATTTAAAATCTGACAAGTCCATTGCGTTCAAGAGATGTAAATCTATAATTCTTTGAATGACAATATAATATTTTAGCAATGTTTTCTAATATTAATTAATTATTTTGTTGTCATGACTTGACTGCCGGTATTGGAGGGAAACGATTTCCTGAACATCAACGTCATAGTAAAACACTGTTTTTAGATATAAATATGAACTTGATAGAACTAAAAATGCATGCATTGTCTAACATAATGTCCTAGGAGTGTCATCTGATGGAGATTGTAAAAGGTTAGTGCATAATTTTAGCTGATTGTATGGTTTTGGGAAGCCTGTCTTTGAATCGACAATGCATTGCACACCACTATTGTCAATGTACTCTCCTAACATAACCTAACTTTATGCTTTCCCCGTAAAACCTTTTTGAAATCGGTAAACGTGGTTAGATTAAGAAGATGTTTATCTTTCAAAGGCTGTAAGTTAGTTGTATGTTTGAGAAATTTGAATTTGTACATTTATTTGGTTTCAAATTTGCCGCTCTTGAAATGCACCTGCTGTTGATAGGGTGCGCCACGGGGGGCACGCTAACGTCCCAGGTAGCCTCAAGAAGTTAATAGGTTTGAAGTACAGTATTGTATCCAAGGGTAGCGCATGTTCAAGTAAGTTTAAAACTAATGACCGGGGGGAGTATAATGGAATTATAAAGTATTTTTAGGTTTGGTTTGTAGTTAACGTTTGGGTTTTTGAATCGGTGTAGTATGAGGAAATGCTGACAAAGTGGTTATTTTATGGAAAAAGGAGCGCTTAACTGTCTTTGGAAAAAATCCTAGGGACAGGATATCTTAAAGGGGTATACACACATGGCATTTTGGAAGTTTTGTTTTCTGAGTTTTAATAAACACACGAAATTCTTTTGATAAGGGATGTTCTGGGAACCTGGGATACAAATGTAGATAAAGTTCTTAGCTTTAATTTGTTTAATGTAGTAAGAAACACGGTTCTGAAAGGGTGGTATGACTTTTTAACCCCTCTGGTGACTTTTCCTGTGTGGTCTGATCAGCCACATTGAAAAGCCATTTGGATGGTGAATTTAAGGGCATTGGTGATATTGATTTTAAGGGAATTTGTAGAACTGATAATAATGATGGAGTTAAAGCTCTTAGACACAATTGATAATTTGAACCAATGATAGGACTAAAAGGGTAAAGCCTTAGACTAAGGGTAGGCTTCCTTAAGTCTATTTTCCTAGAACAATAAGGGTAAAATATTTTTTCTGGGTGGAGTAAATCAGATGAGTCATTTTGATCTGATTATGTGATTTGAAAATATTTTGACCAGTAGCAGGGGTATTTTTTACATGATCTAGATACGTTTATTTTCCCTTAGAAAGTCAGCTGTTGTTGAATTCAGTGTAAGAGATTTAACACAACAAGGCTGTGAAATTGATATACTAGTATTACTATATTTTGTTGTGAATAAGTTTAATAATGGTAGACTTATGTCAACAGGACAGGGATACATGACATCTTTAGGTGATCCAGGATTATTGAGGGTATCGAGATAAATGTAAGTAGATATGCAATATCTAGACGGGTTGATTTTTCTAAAGTTCAGGAGTGCAACCAAGGAGACAATGAGACATTTAGTCAATATTTGGAAACAACCCAGATTTGATACTTTCTGTTATGAGAAAAAGCTGGAGACAGATAGAAGGGCAGACAGAGAGATCCTCCCCTGCACTGCTGTAACCTTGAGGGTTGGGGAGTAGCAGGAAGAAAGAAAGGGGGCCAGCAGGAGTAGATAGGAAGAGAATTTGGTTCACTTAGCTTTAGGATATTAATTCATGGAGAGAATTTGGTTCACTTAGCTTTAGGATATTAATTCATGGAGAGACTATCGGCTCCATTGGCAGGCATGTATTTTAGTTTTGATTTGAAGTTTATGTTTGGTAAAATTCGCTAGGAAAATATATGATAATTTAATGGAAAGTAGTTAAATCTTAAAGAAGATAAGACACTTGATAGAGAATTGTTACAGGGTAGCTAAGGAGGAATGCCCCAGGGAGAATTGGACATGTGGAAAATGAAAGGGGGCAATCCTACAAGAGAAGGGCTGACATAAGGATAATTTACTAACCTTACCAAAGACACTGTTTAGATATGCAGCAATATTGATACATGGCCTGAGCCATGTATAAATAGGGGGAGTATGGTAGGGCAGGCAATAGAACAGGTTAGGATAATTACTTAAACAAAAACATTTTTTGTAGAATATAGCAAATGGGTAGAAGCGTTCCCAACTTACTTGGTGGACATGATTATGGTAGCTAGAATATTAGGTCAAGATATTATCCCTAGAGTTGGTTTACTGGGATATATCTCTTTAAAGAATGAATGACAGATTAGCTAATCAGGTAGAGCCTATAGAATGCCAGAGTTAGAGAGACCAGAACAGGTAGGCATAGAAATTAAAGATATACTGGCAGAGCACATGAGAAGACTGTTTGTTAACCAAACCCGTATGTCCAAGAATTTGTGTCCAACAGGTGAATTACAGGAGAAGGTGATTCACTCAATCCAACCAGGAGACTGGGTGTGGATCCAGTCCCTGAGGAGAAAAAACTGGAAGCAACACAGTTGGGAAGGCCCATACCAGGTTCTGCTAAACCACTGCCTTTGCCATTAGAAAAGCTGAGAGAGTCACATGGGTCCACGTTACCCACTGCAAGAAGGTATGTACACATATGAGCACTGATGATCACACACAGAGTTAGGAGAAGAACCGAGAACCAATAAGGTCCGGGGGTTACCTCCTTAACGAAGACTTCCTATCCCGACCGTTCATCACTGTGTGTGCTCCTAGAGGTGTGAGTATGGGGTGGTACCTAGCAGATCGACTAAGGGCAGGAGAGGGTTGACGGTTTTTGGAAAGAGTTTAGACTCTGAGCTGCATCATAATCTAATCTTTCTGATACATTCAGATCCAACACCTTCGGGTACTAATCATACGATACTGTTGTCATTGAGAAGAAGTAGAAGATAAACTATATAATTCACTGATGAGTGACGTACAGAATAAGGAATCAAAGAAGATCAAGATGTAGAATTTTAGGTGAGCATTAAACAATTCCTTGGGGAAGCAGACAACTGTACAGGAATTGGGGTTGGCCAGATTGAAGTACTCAGCCAACCCACCTCGGTTCACCTGGATTCCTGATGAGCACCAGTGTTATAGATACAAGAATGGCACCGAGAATTGAGATGATTTTAACGGCTGGAAAGGTAATTGTTAATGTGACTGACTTAGGTTTGAAAGCACAGGAGAAAATGTGTAACCTCATAGCACCTATGGCTGATGAAGGGTGGGCTAGTACCAGCAAAGGACGCATACGACAAGAATTACCACAAAGGGTGGTTAGGAACTTGCGCCCTGGGGTTATTGGTCCAACCAGTTTGAATTAGTGATAAGAGACCAGTTATAGGAGGCTAAAGTAGGTACAGGAGGAGTTTTGATAAGGATGGGAATGGCTTTGTCTAGATGGATGCTATTGGCATCCTCAGGGAGGTTCCAGATGAATACAAAGTTATGAATCAAATATGTGAAGGCTTTAACACTACATTATGTTGGTAGTTGACAATAAATAATAATGTGGATTGAATTAATGACATCATTTAATCAACAGAGATTCATGAATGAAACAGGGGATGCAGTAAAGAGGTTCTCTGACCAATTAGCCGCCACCTCCCTCATGACCTGGTAAAATAGACTAACTCTCGATAGGTTACGGGCAAAGAGGATGGTGTAGGTAGAATGATTAGGTTCTTTGCTGTACGTACGTTTTTGATAACACAGCTCATGTTTGGGAAATGGAAAAGTGTTGCAAGAACTGTATTATGGGCTGCTTTAACCTGTATGAGTGTGTTTGGGTTGTGTGGTTGTTCTTTGGTCCCGTGTGCAAGAGGTTTAATAACCAGAACTTTAGAGAGATGATAACGGAGCAGATGGTGAGCTACGGACCGAGTGAAAGTTCAGATCAATGAGACGACAAGTACCTACCGCCGAGCAAGCCTGTTCCCCTTTTTCTTTGTCACGTCTTGCAGACGTGAAGAGGGGGATTTGTAATAAAGATAATCTAACGTTTTACCTAATGATATATAAGGAGGGCATTTGCACAACATGCTTCACAACAGCACACAACAAAATTCCAGAGACATATTGAGCAACCAACTGATACCAATCACGACCACACCCAGAGACAGATGGCTGACTCTAGCACTCACACAAAAATGTCAAGACATGAAAGCGCCCTAGCCACACGAACTGACCACTGGTGTAAAAAACAACATTCCATGAATATCATAACCAACCAGACACGAATTATCAGAAAAACACACTTAGGGGTGTTGGACTCCGAGGACAAAGGACACTGCCCAGGGCCAATGGGAAGTCGACACCACCTGGAGAATGGACCGTCCCTCCACTCATCGACCAGTCAGGAGAGCGGACCTACTAGACTCAACCTACGTCAACACACTGTTATTTCATTGTATAAATTGGATGCACACCATGTTTCGGGGCTCTCTTCCGCTAGTTCCCTATGAGCTAAACGAAGGAGTCCGTGCACGCTTTGCCAAATATCTTTGTCTCATAATAAAATGCCTTACTATAATTGAATCCACCCGGTCCAGCATCCTGACTTGGTCTCCTTCTCAAGTAACTGATCATCAACACGTGTCAAAGAGCACTGTTTCCGCCCGGTTTCGAACCGAGGACCTTTCGCGTGTAAAGCGAACGTGATAACCACTACACTACAGAAACCGCTGCTCAATCTTTCTGCAAGTGGTAAACCGAATTTTACCGATATTCATGGCACGTATTCGAATTTCCAAAATAAGGCATTAATGAATTTCTCTGTTACCACTATGATACTTCTTGAATGTGTCAATGAGCGTTGTCCCCGCCCGGTTTCGAACAGAGGATCTTTCGCGTGTAAAGCAAACGTGAAAACCACTACACTACAGAAACTGCTGCTACATTTAGCTACGAGGAGGAAACCGAATTTTACAGATATTCATGGCACGTATTCGAATTACCAAAATAAGGCATTAATGAAATTCTCTGTTACCGCTATAGTAATTCTTGAATGTGTCAATGAGCGTTGTTCCCGCCCGGTTTCGAACCAGGGACTTTTCGCATGTTAAGCGAACGTGATAACCACTACACTACAGAAACTGCTGCGACATTTAGCTACGAGGAGGAAACCGAATTTTACAGATATTCATGGCACGTATTCGAATTACCAAAATAAGGCATTAATGAAATTCTCTGTTACCGCTATAGTAATTCTTGAATGTGTCAATGAGCATCGTTTCCGCCCGTTTTCCAACCAGGGACCTTTCGCATGTGAAGCAAACGTGATAACCACTACACTACAGAAACTGCTGCTAAAATTATCTGCAAGGAGTAAACCGAATTTTACAGATATTCATGGCATGTATTCGAATTTCCAAAATACAGAATTTATGAAAATAACTATTCTCTGTCAAAAGTACAGTACCTACTGCACGTGTCAAAGAGCACTATTTCCACCCGTTTTGATTCGAGGACCTTTCGCGTGTAAAGCGAACGTGATAACCACTACACTACAGAAACTGCTGCTACAATTAGCTGCAAGGAGTAAAGCGAATTTTACAGATATTCATGGCACGTATTTTAATTTCCAAAATACAGAATTTATGAAAATAACTCTTCTCTGTTAAAAGTACAGTACCTACTGCACGTGACAAAGAGCACTGTTTCCGCCCGGTTTCGAACCGAGGACCTTTCGCGTGTTATGCGAACGTGATAACCACTACACTACAGAAACTGCTGCTACATTTTGCTACAAGGAGTAAACCGAATTTTACAGATATTCATGGCACGTATTCGAATTTCCAAAATAAGGCATCAATGAAAATCTCTGTTCCCGCTATAGTACTTCTTGAATTTGTCAATGAGCGTTGTTTCCGCCCGGTTTCGAACCAGGGACCTTTCGCGTGTGAAGCAAACGTGATAACTACTACACTACAGAAACTGCTGCTACAATTAGCTGCAAGGAGTAAACCGAATTTTACTGATATTCATGGCACGTGTTCAAATTTCCAAAATTAGGAATTTAGGAAAATAACTATTCTCTGTTAAAAGTACAGTACCTACTGCACGTGACAAAGAGCACTGTTTCCGCCCGGTTTCGAACCGAGGACCTTTCGCGTGTTAAGCGAACGTGATTTTTTTTTTTTTTTTTTTTTATTATCAAAAATGTTTGTTTACAATATTTACAGTACAATCTACTGTTTACAGTACAATCCACAGAGAACAATACAGAAGACACTAGACTAACAGAAGCTGGTGAACAATTCACCCCCTATCAAATTCAAGGGACCCAATGAAAAACAAAGTAAATATCAAAACAGTGCTTTCAAAAATTATAAGTGATACCTCCACTCTCCTCTCGTGAAATTAACCCACTCCCTTCAACAAAAGATTCATCAAAATGTTCCATCCCATAATTAAACAACATATCTATGTGTTTACTGAACAGTGCTATAAAGATACTCCACACCTGAACCCTCTTTCTGTCAAAAGAAACATAATTCCTCCTACAAAAAATAGCATACCTCACAAAACTCAAAACCATATTCAACAAACACACATTAACACCCTCACATTTACCAGACACTCCAAATAACAAAAGTTCCTCACACGCATACTTTTTCACGAAATCTCCCCCCCAGTTTCTACATAACATTTCCTTAACTTTACAAAAAAAAAATTTTAAATCCTCACATTCTATAAACAAATGCATTAGAGTTTCCGGGAAACGTCCACATACATCGCATTCCCTTTCTATCTCACCATTAATTTGCTTTAACACCACCTTTGTAAATATTCTATTATGTCTTAATTTGAAATCATTATTTTCACACTCCTTACTATTATATTTTACATTTAAATTTTCCCATATCTTTTTTTCATCTAATTCCGGAAAAACTACTTTCCAAAATTTCTCAGCAGCCGGCCTTCTACACACTTTTCCTACCATTATTCTATACAATCTTTTCACTGGTATACTAGATAAATGTACTTTCTTCTTACTGCTACCAATGAACAAATTAGGAAATACAAATAAATCTTCTCTTTCAACTTCACTGTTTATTAAATCAACCCATTCTCTTGGTATACTATTCTTTATCTTGTTATACATATTATTCACTGTTCCCCTTCCCACCTCTTCATCCCATTCATTGATTATGTCAAAAATAGCTTCCCCAGGTAAAAACCCTGGAATTACCTCATATGTATAATCTTTTATTTGCCGTAGACCTGCACTCATAAATACTTTATTATACAAAACTTTTTCTTTGTTCTTGATTTTCTCATTCAGAAATATAGGTTGATTCATAATCAGGTCAATATGTCCACATTCATAATATACATTAGGCAACAACTCTGCCCATGCATTTAGCACCTCTTTATAAAAATCTGGTACCTTTTCAAACATTGCCCTTTTAAGCCCCATCAATAAACCATTATCCTCACAACCACCACTCTCCTCTAAGTAGACTTTAAAGAAGTGTTTCCAGCCATAATCTTCACTGTCATACAAATATTTCTTTACTGTTTTTATCCTAATAGCTTTTCTTTTGACATCTAAATCTACAAGTTTTAAACCTCCATCCACATAGTCAGCAATCAATGTTTTCTGAGCTATTCTCACTCCTTTACCATCCCATATAAAATTTGACACCACATTATTCAATTCATTTAGGACCCACTCCGGCATGTCCAGGACTCCCAAAACATACACAAATTTGGATAATACCAAAGCATTTGCAACAATTACTTTCCCTTCTAACTTAAGTTTTCTATTTTTCCAGAAATTCAACGTTAGCTTGACTTTATTAAGGATCCCAGTCCAAGTTATATCTTTTGCCTCTTTCTCCTTTACACCAATGTTTACTCCCAGCACTTTAATAAAATCCTTTGCGCTCTTGAATGGAATCTCACACCCTTTTACATTGATATCCCCAACAAACATTATTTCAGTCTTCTCTATATTAACTTTAGCACCCAATGCCTTGCCATATATATCTATGATTTCCATAATGCTTCCAATACTTTCTATATCCTTCACAGTACAAGTAGTGTCATCAGCATACTGATGTACAACACTGACACCACCACCTGGGATTCCAACACCCCTTACTTCTTTATTACTATTTATCAATGTAGCTAACGGTTCTGTAGAAACACTGTACAGCAGAGCTGACAAAGGACAGCCCTGCCTTACTGACCTCTCCACAGGGAAAGTATCTGTTAACACTCCGTTACATTTCACACAACTTTTAGCCCCACTATACAACAGGTTTATCCAAGATACAAACTTTGGCCCAAACCCAAACCTCTCCATAGTTTGTAATAAAAAGCTGTGCTCCACTCTATCAAAAGCTTTGTTAAAATCCAAACTTAAAACTATACCACCTTCATTTTTCATTTGATTAACAACATCCCTAATTGTACAAATTACATCTGCAATATCTCTTCCAGGTATGCCGTAGGCTTGTGTTGATTCAATAATACTCCCAAAATTCTTTTTCATCCTATTCGCTAACACTTTAGTCAGTATCTTATAGTCCGAATTTAGAAGGCTAATAGGCCTATAATTTTCTAACTTTAATCTACTGCCCCTATTTTTGAATAAGATCGTTAACATTCCAGTTGACATAGACTCAGGGATTTCCTTATTCTCTTCCATATAATGAAACACCCTCACTAAAATGGGTGCCAAAATATCTACAAAGACTTTATAGAACTCATTTGTTAAACCGTCCAAACCCGGACTTTTATTACCTTGCGTGCTAACAATTGCTTCCTTGATTTCCATAATCGAAATCTCTTCATCACACATCATTCTCTCTGCCTGCGATACTTTGGCACTAATTGTATCCAACACTTTTACAACACACACTTTATCTACATCATTCTTTTTGTAAAGATTTCTGTAAAAGTTCAACTGCCTCTAAGATCCCAACAAAATCGTTTACCTTTACACCTCTTTCATCTTCCAACTCTACAATGTAACTCTTAGTTTGTTTTCTTTTTTCCAGACCCAAAAAAAAGGATGTACATTTCTCTCCCTCCAAAGCGTACTGTGCCCTGCTCCTAACAATAGCACCCAAACATTTATTTTTTTCATAACTACCCAGCTCTGCATGGATTTTCAAATAATTCACAACATCATAGTCTGGATCCGTATCAGCCTTTTCAAGTTCATGCAACATCCTATTCCTAAGCATTATTTCTTTCTGCTTATCTAACCGGTTATGATTTTTTGCGTACCTAATACTCCTATTTTTTACTTTTACTTTCACTTCCTCCCACCATAAACACACATTCTCTTTTAACAGTACATTAGACATTTCATCATTAATACATTCAACAATTTCATTTCTATATCCTTCCTCCTTTAACAGACTGGCATTTAAACACCATACACCTCCCCCTCTCCTCTCCACACCAAAAGCCATTTCAAATGACATTACTGCATGATCACTATATGCTGTAAAGGTATATGACACCTTCTTAACATTCTGCACCAATTCTTGTTTTGCTAGACATAAATCAATTCTGCTTTGTTTTAATTCCTTTAGAACCACCTGCCTTCTAGAGAATACTCTTCTGTTTGGATTTTCAGCCCTCCATATATCTACTAGATTCTCCTCATTCATAAGTTTCCATAATGCATTTCTAGAAGAGTCATATCTGAATTTAGCACAACTAGAGGCATCCATTCTACTACACCTCACATTAAAATCTCCTATCAGTATACAGTTTTCTGAGCACAGTGTTTTTAATTTGTGAAACA
This sequence comes from Salmo trutta, assembly GCF_901001165.1. NCBI lineage: Eukaryota > Metazoa > Chordata > Actinopteri > Salmoniformes > Salmonidae > Salmo > Salmo trutta. The sequence goes on along the minus strand of NW_021822911.1, from coordinate 18,499,368 downwards.
TTTCTCTCCTTTCAGATTCAATATTTGAAGCATAAACATTAATTAAACGAAAAACTACATTTTGAACTTCAAATTCAATTACAATAAGTCTACCATCATTGTCAGCATATATTTGTTTTACATTCTGCACCACATCATTTTTTATCAAAATAGCCACACCACATGTTTTATCTCCTCCATGACTACAAAAAATTAAATCAGACCATTTACTCTTAATCTCCTGCATTTTGGATTCTGTCCAATTGGTCTCTTGAAAACACAACATGTCTGCCTTAACAGACACTAATACCTGCTCAAATTTTCTCATGTTTCTCAAACTGTTACCGTTTAGGGATGCGACTGTAATCATTATTAATGTTTGCAGAAGTATAATCAGAGTCAAACAAGTCCTTTCAAATCCTACTTTTTATTTTTTCCAAATCCCATCATCTCCCTGGTTTTCGACAATGACCTCTTATTTTTTACAAACAACTGAAGATCCTCACCATCTATTTCATCATCCGTCTCTTTATTTGGATTTTTGGGGGGAGCGGCTGTGAAGCCTTTTGAAAAGTGCGCTTTAACAGTGCCCGTGACTTCAGTGGACCCAACCCACTCTTTGGTGTAATTCTCACACAGGCTTAAAGCTGGCTCAGGCACCTGAGAAGCACCTTGCACCATCTCCACCTGTGTATGTATTTCACCCATCATGTGCTGCTGTTCCACCTTGTCAGCAGCAGAGACTAAAACCCCGTCTCGTGCTTTGCCATAAGACATTACAGGCTCTTCAAGCTTATCTGCCATTGTCTCTGGAGTCACACTCTCCATGTCACTCTCATCCTCTCTCTCCATCGGCACACTCCCCTCCCCTTCCTCAGACGTGAGGTCCATTGTTTGCAAAAGTAAGTGATCTTCTCCCTTATTACAGCTACATCTAACTTTGGGTCTGTCACACATTTTGCACACATTTCCTATGTTCCGACATTCTCTGGCATAATGCCCTTGTTCACTACATTTGTGGCATGTGAATTCCGGACATTCCTTTAGTATGTGCCCCGGCTGAATACATAATCTACATACCTTCACTTGATTGTCGTGGATTACACGAAAATATTCAAATCCCTCGACAGTGTTAAATTTAGTAGAATATGGCAAGGATTGCACATTGTCTGTAAACTTTACCTTGCAAAATCTCGTCCCATCTACAATGTCCGTTCCTGGCCACATCCTCCTCTTGATTGGCGTGGTCGCCTTCACCTTCCAGCCTTTTAGTTTCTCTTCTATCTCCTCATCCGTAATGTATGCGGGCAAGTTCAAAAAGGACACCACTAGCTCATCGTTCCCTAATTCTTTAGCCATGATTTGACAGTTCTTTATCTTTAGCCCGTCTATTAGTCTTTCTTTTCCATTTACATGAGACATTGTTATTTCATACTTATTTCCGTCTTTCATTCGACATCCCAGTATTGCTCCGCAAACTTCCTTTATTCCTCTCAGCAATTCCATCGTTGTTATTTTCCCTTCTCCACTTATTTCCACGTTCACCGTCAGTTCCTTCTCATATGTTCTTTTTTTCAGTTCTTCGTTTAACATTCTGATTTCACTGTTGTCCTTTCTCGTTGTCGTTTGTATTCTTGATGTCGAAGACATGTTGTCTGTCCGGTTATTTTAAGCAATATCCCACAAACAGCTCACGCTGATGGGGGACAATAGCAAAAAAGTTTCACAGAAACTTCACTACAGTCTCTCACAAACTTTCAAACTTATAAAGCAAATAGACCTCCAAAAACAACGATATTCTCTCTCAAGCACTCAGACACCTGCTTCTCTTCCACTTCTGAAACTCCAAAAAGGGGCGTGTGAAGCGAACTTGATAACCACTACACTACAGAAACTGCTGCTACATTTAGCTACAAGGAGTAAACCGAATTTACAGATATTCATGGCACGTATTCGAATTTCCAAAATAAGGCATTAATGAAATATTCTGTTACCGCTTTAGTACTTCTTGAATGTGTCAATTAGCATTGTTTCCGCTGGTTTCGAACCAGGGACCTTTCTTGTGTGAAGCGAACGTGATAAACACTACACCACAGAAACTGCTGCTACGTTTATCTACAAGGAGTAAACCGAATTTTACAGATATTCATGGCACGTATTCGAATTTCCAAAATACAGAATTTATGAAAATAACTATTCTCTGTTAAAAGTATAGTGCCTACTGCACGTGTCAAAGAGCACTGTTTCTAACCGGTTTTGATCCGAGGACCTTTTGCGTGTTAAGCGAACGTGATAACCACTACACTACAGAAACTGCTGCTACATTTAGCTACAAGGAGTAAACCGAATTTACAGATATTCATGGCACGTATTCGAATTTCCAAAATAAGGCATCAATGAAATTCTCTGTTACCGCTATATTACTTCTTTAAAAGTACAGTACCTAATGCACGTGTCAAATCGCACTGTTTCCGCCCGGTTTCGAACCAGGTACCTTTCGCGTGTGAAGCAAATGTGATAACCACTACACTACAGAAACTGCTGCTACAATTGTCTTGCAAGGAGTAAACCGAATTTTACTGATATACATGGCACGTGTTCAAATTTCCATTTTTAGGTATTTATGAAAATAACTATTCTCTGTTAAAAACGAAGTACCTACTGCACGTGTTAAAGAGCACTGTTTCCGCCCGGTTTCGATCCAATGACCTTTCGCGTGTTAAGCGAACTGATAACCACTACACTACAGAAACTGCTTCTACAATTAGCTGCAAGGAGTAAACCGAATTTTACAGATATTCATGGCACGTATTCGAATTTCCAAAATAATGCATCAATGAAATTCTCTGTTACCGCTATATTACTTCTTGAATTTGTCAATGAGCGTTGTTTCCACCCGGGTTTCGAACCAGGGACCTTTCGCGTGTGAAGCAAACGTGATAACCACTACACTATAGAAACTGCTGCTACAATTGTCTGCAAGGAGTAAACCGAATTTTACTGATATTCATGGCATGTGTTCAAATTTCCAAAATTAGGTATTTATGAAAATAATTATTCTCTGTTAAAAGTATAGTACCTACTGCACGTGTTAAAGAGCACTGCTTCCACCCGTTTTTCGAACCGAGGACATTTCGCGTGTAAAGCGAACGTGATAACCACTAGACTACAGAAACTGCTGCTTGATTTTTCTGCAAGAAGTAAACCGAATTTTACAGATATTCATGGCACGTATTCGAATTTCCAAAATAAGGCATTTATGAAAATAATTATTCTCTGTTTAAAGTACAGTACCTACTGCATGTGTCAAAGAGCACTGTTTCTGACCGGTTTCAAACCAAGGACCTTTCGCGTGTAAAGCGAATGTGATAGCCACTACAGTACAGAAACTGCTGGTACAATTAGCTGCAAGGAGTAAACCGAATTTTACCGATATTCATGGCACGTATTCTAATTTCCAAAATAAGGCATTAACAAATGTCTCTGTTACCACTATTATACTTCTTGAATGTGTCATTGAGCGTTGTTTCCGACCGGTTTCGAACCGAGGACCTTTCGCGTGTTAAGCAAACATGATAACCACTACACTACAGAACCTGCTGCTACAGTTTGCTACAAGGAGTAAACCGAATTTTACAGATATTCATGGCACGTATTCGAATTTCCAAAATACAGAATTTATGAAAATAACTATTCTCTGTTAAAAGTACAGTGCCTACTGCACGTGACAAAGAACACTGTTTCCACCCGGTTTCGAACCGAGGACCTTTCGCGTGTTAAGCAAAAGTGATTACCACTACACTACAGAAACTGCTGCTACATTTTGCTACAAGGAGTAAACCAAATTTTACCGATATTCATGGCACGTATTCGAATTTCCAAAATACAGAATTTATGAAATTCTCTGTTACCGCTAGAGTACTTCTTGAATGTGTCAATGAGCGTTGTTTCTGCCCGGTTTCGAACCAGGGACCTTTTGCGTGTGAAGCAAATGTGATAACCACTACACTACAGAAACTGCTGCTACAATTATCTTGCAAGGAGTAAACCGAATTTTACTGATATACATGGCACTTGTTCAAATTTCCAAAATTAGGTATTTATGAAAATAACTATTCTCTGTTAAAAGTAAAGTACCTACTGGACGTGTTAAAGAGCACTGTTTCCGCCCGGTTTCGATCCGAGGACCTTTTGCGTGTTAAGCGAACGTGATAACCACTAGACTACAGTAACTGCTGCTTGATTTTTCTGCAAGAAGTAAACCGAATTTTACAGATATTCATGGCACGTATTCGAATTTCCAAAATAAGGCATTTATGAAAATAATTATTCTCTGTTTAAAGTACAGTACCTACTGCATGTGTCAAAGAGCGCTGTTTCTGCCCGGTTTCAAACCAAGGACCTTTCGCGTGTAAAGCGAATGTGATAGCCACTACAGTACAGAAACTGCTGGTACAATTAGCTGCAAGGAGTAAACCGAATTTTACCGATATTCATGGCACGTATTCTAATTTCCAAAATAAGGCATTAACGAATGTCTCTGTTACCACTTTGATACTTCTTGAATGTGTCATTGAGCGTTGTTTCCAACCGGTTTCGAACAGAGGACCTTTCCCGTGTTAAGCAAACATGATAACCACTACACTACAGAAACTGCTGCTACAGTTTGCTACAAGGAGTAAACCAAATTTTACAGATATTCATGGCACGGATTCGAATTTCCAAAATACAGAATTTATGAAAATAACTATTCTCTGTTAAAAGTACAGTGCCTACTGCAAGTGACAAAGAGCACTGTTTCCACCCGGTTTCGAACCGAGGACCTTTCGCGTGTTAAGCAAACGTGATTACCACTACACTACAGAAACTGCTGCTACAATTTGCTACAAGGAGTAAACCGAATTTTACAGATATTCATGTCACGTATTCGAATTTCCAAAATAAGGCATTAATGAAATTCTCTGTTACCGCTATAGTACTTCTTGAATGTGTCAATGAGCATTGTCTCCGCCCGGTTTCGAACCTTGGACCTTTCACGTGTGAATCAAACGTGATAACCACTACACTACAGAAACTGCTGCTACAATTATCTGCAAGGAGTAAACCGAATTTTACAGATATTCATGGCACGTATTCGAATTTCCAAAATACAGAATTTATGAAAATAACTTTTCTCTGTTAAAAGTACAGTACCTACTGCACGTGTCAAATCGCACTGTTTCCACACGGTTTCGAACTGAGGACCTTTCGCGTGTAAAGCGAACGCGATAACCACTACACTACAGAAACTGCTTCTACAATTAGCTGCAAGGAGTAAACCGAATTTTACCGATATTCATTGCACGTATTCAATTTCCAAAATAAGGTATGAACGAATTTCTCTGTTACCACTATGATACTTCTTGAATGTGTCATTGAGCGTTGTTTCCGACCGGTTTCGAACCAAAGACTTTTCGCTTGTGAAGCAAACGTGATAACCACTACACTACAGAAACTGCTGCTACACTTATCTACAAGGAGTAAACCGAATTTTACAGATATTCATGGCACGTATTCAAATTTCCAAAATACAGAATTTATGAAAATAACTATTCTCTGTTAAAAGTAAAGTACCTTATTGGACATGTCAAAGAGCACTGTTTCCACCCGGTTTCGAACAGAGGACCTTTCGCGTGTTAAGCAAACATGATAACCACTACACTACAGAAACTGCTGCTTGATTTTTCTGCAAGGAGTAAACCGAATTTTACAGATATTCATTGCACGTATTCGAATTTCCAAAATAAGGCATTAATGAAATTCTCTGTTACCGCTATAGTACTTCTTGAATGTGTCAATGAGCATTGTTTCCGCTGGTTTCGAACCAGGGACCTTTTGTGTGTGAAGCGAACGTGATAAACACTACACCACAGAAACTACTGCTACAATTAGCTGCAAGGAGTAAACCGAATTTTACCGATATTCATTGCACGTATTCAATTTCCAAAATAAGGTATGAACGAATTTCTCTGTTACCACTATGATACTTCTTGAATGTGTCATTGAGCGTTGTTTCCGACCGGTTTCGAACCAAAGACTTTTCGCTTGTGAAGCAAACGTGATAACCACTACACTACAGAAACTGCTGCTAAATTTATCTACAAGGAGTAAACCGAATTTTACAGATATTCATGGCACGTATTCAAATTTCCAAAATACAGAATTTATGAAAATAACTATTCTCTGTTAAAAGTAAAGTACCTTATTGGACATGTCAAAGAGCACTGTTTCCACCCGGTTTCGAACCGAGGACCTTTCGAGTGTTAAGCAAACATGATAACCACTACACTACAGAAACTGCTGCTTGATTTTTCTGCAAGGAGTAAACCGAATTTTACAGATATTCATGGCACGTATTCGAATTTCCAAAATAAGGCATTAATGAAATTCTCTGTTACCGCTATAGTACTTCTTGAATGTGTCAATGAGCATTGTCTCCGCCCGGTTTCGAACCTTGGACCTTTCACGTGTGAATCAAACGTGATAACCACTACACTACAGAAACTGCTGCTACAATTATCTGCAAGGAGTAAACCGAATTTTACAGATATTCATGGCACGTATTCGAATTTCCAAAATACAGAATTTATGAAAATAACTTTTCTCTGTTAAAAGTACAGTACCTACTGCACGTGTCAAATCGCACTGTTTCCACACGGTTTCGAACTGAGGACCTTTCGCGTGTAAAGCGAACGTGATAACCACTACACTACAGAAACTGCTTCTACAATTAGCTGCAAGGAGTAAACCGAATTTTACCGATATTCATTGCACGTATTCAATTTCCAAAATAAGGTATGAACGAATTTCTCTGTTACCACTATGATACTTCTTGAATGTGTCATTGAGCGTTGTTTCCGACCGGTTTCGAACCAAAGACTTTTCGCTTGTGAAGCAAACGTGATAACCACTACACTACAGAAACTGCTGCTACATTTATCTACAAGGAGTAAACCGAATTTTACAGATATTCATGGCACGTATTCAAATTTCCAAAATACAGAATTTATGAAAATAACTATTCTCTGTTAAAAGTAAAGTACCTTATTGGACATGTCAAAGAGCACTGTTTCCACCCGTTTCGAACCGAGGACCTTTCGCGTGTTAAGCAAACATGATAACCACTACACTACAGAAACTGCTGCTTGATTTTTCTGCAAGGAGTAAACCGAATTTTACAGATATTCATGGCACGTATTCGAATTTCCAAAATAAGGCATTAATGAAATTCTCTGTTACCGCTATAGTACTTCTTGAATGTGTCAATGAGCATTGTTTCCGCTGGTTTCGAACCAGGGACCTTTCGTGTGTGAAGCGAACGTGATAAACACTACACCACAGAAACTACTGCTACAATTAGCTGCAAGGAGTAAACCGAATTTTAAAGATATTCATGGAACGTTTTCGAATTTCCAAAGTAAGGGATTCATTAACTTCTCTGTGGTACTAATTGAATGTGTCAATGAGCGTTGTTCCCGCCTGGTTTCGAACCGGGGACCTTTCGCGTGTGAAGCGAACGTGATAACCACTACACTACAGAAACTGCTGCTTGATTTTTCTGCAAGGAGTAAACCAAATTTTACAGATATTCATGGCACGTATTCGAATTTCCAAAATAAGGCATTAATGAAATTCTCTTTTACCGCGAAAGTACTTCTTGAATGTATCAATGAGCGTTTTTTTCGCCTGGCTTCGAACCAGGGACCTTTTGCGTGTGAAGCGACCGTGACAACCACAACACCACAGAAACTAGTACTACAATTAGCTGCAAGGAGTAAACCGAATTTTAAAGATATTCATGGCACGTGTTCGAATTTCCGAATTAAGGGATTAATGAAATTCTCTGTTACCACTATGGTTCTTCTTCATTGTGTCAATGAGCGTTGTTTCTGCCTGTTTTCGAATCAGGGACCTTTCGCGTGTGAAGCAAACGTGATAACCACTACAGTACAGAAACTGCTGCTACAATTTTTGCAAGGAGTAAACCGAATTTTACAGATATTCGGTTAACAGAGAATAGTTATTTTCATAAATTCTGTATTTTGGAAATTCGAGTACGTGCCATGAATATCGGTAAAATTCGGTTTACTCCTTGCAGCTTATTGTAGAAGCAGTTTCTGTAGTGTAGTGGTTTTCACGTTTGCTTAACACGCGAAAGGTCCTCGGATCGAAACCGGGCGGAAACAGTGCTCTTTAACACGTGCAATAGGTACTTTACTTTTAACAGAGAATAGTTATTTTCATAAATACCTAATTTTTGGAAATTTGAACACGTGCCATGTATATCAGTAAAATTCGGTTTACTCCTTGAAAGATAATTTTAGCAGCAATTTCTGTAGTGTAGTGGTTATCACGTTTGCTTTTCAAGCGAAAGGTCCTCGGTTCGAAACCGGGTGGAAACAGTGCTGTTTGACACGTGCAGTAGGTACTGTAGTTTTAACAGAGAAAAGTTATTTTCATAAATTCTGTATTTTGGAAATTCGAATACGTGCCATGAATATCAGTAAAATTCGGTTTCCTCCTCGTAGCTAAATGTAGCAGCAGTTTCTGTAGTGTAGTGGTTATCACGTTCGCTTTACACGTGAAAAGTCCTTGGTTCGAAACCGGGCGGAAACAACGCTCATCGACACATTCAAGAAGTACTATAGCGGTAACAGAATTACATTGATGCCTTATTTTGGAAATTCGAATACGTGCCATTAATATCGGTAAAATTCGGTTTACTCCTTGCAGCTATTTGTAGCAGAAGTTTCTGTATTCTAGTGGTTAGCACGTTTGCTTAACACGCAAAGGTCCTCGGTTCGAAACCGGGTGGACACAGTGCTCTTTGACATGTGCAGTAGGTACTGTACTTTTAACAGAGAAAAGTTATTTTCGTATATTCTGTATTTTGGAAATTCGAATAAGTGCCATGAATATCTGTAAAATTCGGTTTACTCCTTGCAGAAAAATCAAGCAGCAGTTTCTGTACTGTAGTGGTTATCACGTTCGCATAACATGCGAAAGTTCCTCGGTTCGATACCGGGCGGAAACAGTGCTCTTTGACACGTGCAGTAGGTACTGTTCTTTTAATAGAGAATAGTTATTTTCATAAATGCCTAATTTTGGAAATTCGAATACGTGCCATGAATATCTGTAAAATTCGGTTTACTCCTTGCAGCTAATTCTAGCAGCAGTTTCTGTAGTGTAGTTGTTATCACGTTAGCTTCACACACGAAAGGTCCCTGGTTCGAAACCGGGTGGAAACAACGCTCATTAACACATTCAATTAGTACCAAAGAGAATTTCATGAATCCCTTATTTTGGAAATTCGAATATGTTCCATGAATATCTTTAAAATTCGGTTTACTCCTTGCAGAATCATCAAGCAGCAGTTTCTGTAGCGTAGTGGTTATCACGTTTGCTTTACACGCGAAAGGTTCTCGGTTCGAAACCGGGTGGAAACAGTGCTATTTGACACGTGCAGTAGGTACAGTACTTTTAACAGAGAATAGTTATTTTCATAAATGCCTTATTTTGGAAATTTGAATACGTGCCATGAATATCTGTAAAATTCGGTTTACTTCTTGCAGAAAAAGGAAGCAGCAGTTTCTGTAGTGTAGTGGTTATCACGTTTGCCTAACACGCGAAAGGTCCTCGGTTCGAAACCGGGTGGAAACATTGCTCTTTGACACGTGCAGTAGGCACTATACTTTTAACAGAGAATAGTTATTTTCATTAATTCTGTATTTTTTAAATTTGAATACGTGCCATGAATATCTGTAAAATTCGGTTTACTCCTTGTGGCAAAATGTAGCAGCAGTTTCTGTAGTGTAGTGGTTATCACGTTTGCTTCACACGCGAAAGGTCCCTGGTTCGAAACCGGGCGGAAACAATGCTCATTGACACATTCAAGAAGTACTATAGCGGTAACAGAGAATTTCATTGATACCTTATTTTGGAAATTGAATACGTGCCATGAATATCGGTAAAATTCGGTTTACTCCTTGCAGCTAATTGTAGAAGCAGTTTCTGTAGTGTAGCGGTTATCACGTTCGCTTAACACGCGAAAGGTCCTCGGGCGGAAACAGTGCTCTTTAACACGTGCAGTAGGTACTTTACTTTTAACAGAGAATAGTTATTTTCATAAATACCTAATTTTGGAAATTTGAACACGTGCCATGTATATCAGTAAAATTCGGTTTACTCCTTGCAAGATAATTGTAGCAGCAGTTTCTGTAGTGTAGCGATTATCACATTTGCTTCACACTCGAAAGGTGCCTGGTTCGAAACCGGGCGGAAACAATGCTCATTGACACATTCAAGAAGTACTATAGCGGTAACAGAGAATTTCGTTGATTCCTTATTTTGGAAATTCGAATACGTGCCATGAATATCTGTAAAATTCGGTTTACTCCTTGAAGAAAAATCAAGCAGCAGTTTATGTAGTGTAGTGGTTATCATGTTCGCTTTACACGCGAAAGGTCCTCGGTTCGAAACCGGGTGGGAACAGTGCGATTTGACACGTGCAGTAGGTAATGTACTTTTAACAGAGAAAAGTTATTTTCTTAAATTCTGTATTTTGGAAATTCGAATACGTGCCATGAATATCTGTAAAATTCGGTTTACTCCTTGCAGATAATTGTAGCAGCAGTTTCTGTAGTGTAGTGGTTATCATGTTTGATTCACACGCGAAAGGTCCCAGGTTCGAAACCGGGCGGAAACAATGCTCATTGACACATTCAAGAAGTACTATAGCAGTAACAGATAATTTCATTAATGCCTTATTTTGGAAATTCGAATACGTGCAATGAATATCTGTAAAATTCGGTTTACTCCTTGTAGCAAATTGTAGCAGCAGTTTCTGTAGTGTAGTGGTAATCACGTTTGCTTAACACGCGAAAGGTCCTCGGTTCGAAACCGGGTGGAAACAGTGCTATTTGACACATTCAAGAAGTACTATAGCGATAACAGAGAATTTCATTGATGTCTTATTATGGAAATTCGAATACGTGCCATGAATATCTGTAAAATTCGGTTTACTCCCTGTAGCAAAATCAAGCAGCAGTTCCTGTAGTGTAGTGGTTATCACGTTCCCTTCACACGCCCCTTTTTGGAGTTTCAGAAGTGGAAGAGAAGCAGGTGTCTGAGTGCTTGAGAGAGAATATCGTTGTTTTTGGAGGTCTATTTGCTTTATAAGTTTGAAAGTTTGTGAGTGACTGTAGTGAAGTTTCTGTGAAACTTTTTTGCTATTGTCCCCCATCAGCGTTAGCTGTTTGTGGGATATTGCTTAAAATAACCGGACAGACAACATGGCTTCGACATCAAGAATACAAACGACGACGAGAAAAAACAACAGTGAAATCAGAATGTTAAACGAAGAACTGAAAAAAAGAACATATGAGAAGGAACTGACGGTGAACTTGGAAATAAGTGGAGAAGGGAAAATAACAACGATGGAATTGCTGAGAGGAATAAAGGAAGTTTGCGGAGCAATACTGGGATGTCGAATGAAAGACGGAAATAAGTATGAAATAACAATGTCTCATGTAAATGGAAAAGAAAGACTAATAGACGGGCTAAAGATAAAGAACTGTCAAATCATGGCTAAAGAATTAGGGAACGATGAGCTAGTGGTGTCCTTTTTGAACTTGCCCGCATACATTACGGATGAGGAGATAGAAGAGAAACTAAAAGGCTGGAATGTGAAGGCGACCACGCCAATCAAGAGGAGGATGTGGCCAGGAACGGACATTGTAGATGGGACGAGATTTTGCAAGGTAAAGTTTACAGACAATGTGCAATCCTTGCCATATTCTACTAAATTTAACACTGTCGAGGGATTTGAATATTTTCGTGTAATCCACGACAATCAAGTGAAAGTATGTAGATTATGTATTCAGCCGGGGCACATACTAAAGGAATGTCCGGAATTCACATGCCACAAATGTAGTGAACAAAGGCATTATGCCAGAGAATGTCGGAACATAGGAAATGTGTGCAAAATGTGTGACAGACCCAAAGTTAGATGTAGCTGTAATAAGGGAGAAGATCACTTACTTTTGCAAACAATGGACCTCACGTCTGAGGAAGGGGAGGGGAGTGTGCCGATGGAGAGAGAGGATGAGAGTGACATGGAGAGTGTGACTCCAGAGACAATGGCAGATAAGCTTGAAGAGCCTGTAATGTCTTATGGCAAAGCACGAGACGGGGTTTTAGTCTCTGCTGCTGACAAGGTGGAACAGCAGCACATGATGGGTGAAATACATACACAGGTGGAGATGGTGCAAGGTGCTTCTCAGGTGCCTGAGCCAGCTTTAAGCCTGTGTGAGAATTACACCAAAGAGTGGGTTGGGTCCACTGAAGTCACGGGCACTGTTAAAGCGCACTTTTCAAAAGGCTTCACAGCCGCTCCCCCCAAAAATCCAAATAAAGAGACGGATGATGAAATAGATGGTGAAGATCTTCAGTTGTTTGTAAAAAATAAGAGGTCATTGTCGAAAACCAGGGAGATGATGGGATTTGGAAAAAAGAAAAAGTAGGATTTGAAAGGACTTGTTTGACTCTGATTATACTTCTGCAAACATTAATAATGATTAGTCGCATCCCTAAACGGTAACAGTTTGAGAAACATGAGAAAATTTGAGCAGGTATTAGTGTCTGTTAAGGCAGACATGTTGTGTGTTCAAGAGACCAATTGGACAGAATCCAAAATGCAGGAGATTAAGAGTAAATGGTCTGATTTAATTTTTTGTAGTCATGGAGGAGATAAAACATGTGGTGTGGCTATTTTGATAAAAAATGATGTGGTGCAGAATGTAAAACAAATATATGCTGACAATGATGGTAGACTTATTGTAATTGAATTTGAAATTCAAAATGTAGTTTTTCGTTTAATTAATGTTTATGCTTCAAATATTGAATCTGAAAGGAGAGAAATGTTTCACAAATTAAAAACACTGTGCTCAGAAAACTGTATACTGATAGGAGATTTTAATGTGAGGTGTAGTAGAATGGATGCCTCTAGTTGTGCTAAATTCAGATATGACTCTTCTAGAAATGCATTATGGAAACTTATGAATGAGGAGAATCTAGTAGATATATGGAGGGCTGAAAATCCAAACAGAAGAGTATTCTCTAGAAGGCAGGTGGTTCTAAAGGAATTAAAACAAAGCAGAATTGATTTATGTCTAGCAAAACAAAAATTGGTGCAGAATGTTAAGAAGGTGTCATATACCTTTACAGCATATAGTGATCATGCAGTAATGTCATTTGAAATGGGTTTTGGTGTGGAGAGGAGAGGGGGAGGTGTATGGTGTTTAAATGCCAGTCTGTTAAAGGAGGAAGGATATAGAAATGAAATTGTTGAATGTATTAATGATGAAATGTCTAATGTACTGTTAAAAGAGAATGTGTGTTTATGGTGGGAGGAAGTGAAAGTAAAAGTAAAAAATAGGAGTATTAGGTACGCAAAAAATCATAACCGGTTAGATAAGCAGAAAGAAATAATGCTTAGGAATAGGATGTTGCATGAACTTGAAAAGGCTGATACGGATCCAGACTATGATGTTGTGAATTATTTGAAAATCCATGCAGAGCTGGGTAGTTATGAAAAAAATAAATGTTTGGGTGCTATTGTTAGGAGCAGGGCACAGTACGCTTTGGAGGGAGAGAAATGTACATCCTTTTTTTGGGGTCTGGAAAAAAGAAAACAAACTAAGAGTTACATTGTAGAGTTGGAAGATGAAAGAGGTGTAAAGGTAAACGATTTTGTTGGGATCTTAGAGACAGTTGAAAACTTTTACAGAAATCTTTACAAAAAGAATGATGTAGATAAAGTGTGGGTTTGGGGTTTTAGGCTGGGTTTCTGTACAGCACTTTGAGATTTCAGCTGATGTACGAAGGGCCATATAAATACATTTGATTTGATTTGATAAAGTGTGTGTTGTAAAAGTGTTGGATACAATTAGTGCCAAAGTATCGCAGGCAGAGAGAATGATGTGTGATGACGAGATTTCGATTATGGAAATCAAGGAAGCAATTGTTAGCACGCAAGGTAATAAAAGTCCGGGTTTGGACGGTTTAACAAATGAGTTCTATAAAGTCTTTGTAGATATTTTGGCACCCATTTTAGTGAGGGTGTTTCATTATATGGAAGAGAATAAGGAAATCCCTGAGTCTATGTCAACTGGAATGTTAACGATCTTATTCAAAAATAGGGGCAGTAGATTAAAGTTAGAAAATTATAGGCCTATTAGCCTTCTAAATTCGGACTATAAGATACTGACTAAAGTGTTAGCGAATAGGATGAAAAAGGTGATTGGGAGTATTATTGAATCAACACAAGCCTACGGCATACCTGGAAGAGATATTGCAGATGTAATTTGTACAATTAGGGATGTTGTTAATCAAATGAAAAATGAAGGTGGTATAGTTTTAAGTTTGGATTTTAACAAAGCTTTTGATAGAGTGGAGCACAGCTTTTTATTACAAACTATGGAGAGGTTTGGGTTTGGGCCAAAGTTTGTATCTTGGATCAACCTGTTGTATAGTGGGGCTAAAAGTTGTGTGAAATGTAACGGAGTGTTAACAGATACTTTTCCTGTGGAGAGGTCAGTAAGGCAGGGCTGTCCTTTGTCAGCTCTGCTGTACAGTGTTTCTACAGAACCGTTAGCTACATTGATAAATACTAATAAAGAAGTAAGGGGTGTTGGAATCCCAGGTGGTGGTGTCAGTGTTGTACATCAGTACGCTGATGACACTACTTGTACTGTGAAGGATATAGAAAGTATTGGAAGCATTATGGAAATCATAGATATATATGGCAAGGCATCGGGTGCTAAAGTTAATATAGAGAAGACTGAAATAATGTTTGTTGGGGATATCAATGTAAAAGGGTGTGAGATTCCATTCAAGAGCGCAAAGGATTTTATTAAAGTGCTGGGAGTAAACATTGGTGTAAAGGAGAAAGAGGCAAAAGATATAACTTGGACTGGGATCCTTAATAAAGTCAAGCTAACGTTGAATTTCTGGAAAAATAGAAAACTTAAGTTACAAGGGAAAGTAATTGTTGCAAATGCTTTGGTATTATCCAAATTTGTGTATGTGTTGGGAGTCCTGGACATGCCGGAGTGGGTCCTAAATGAATTGAATAATGTGGTGTCAAATTTTATATGGGATGGTAAAGGAGTGAGAATAGCTCAGAAAACATTGATTGCTGACTATGTGGATGGAGGTTTAAAACTTGTAGATTTAGATGTCAAAAGAAAAGCTATTAGGATAAAAACAGTAAAGAAATATTTGTATGACAGTGAAGATTATGGCTGGAAACACTTCTTTAAAGTCTACTTAGAGGAGAGTGGTGGTTGTGAGGATAATGGTTTATTGATGGGGCTTAAAAGGGCAATGTTTGAAAAGGTACCAGATTTTTATAAGGAGGTGCTAAATGCATGGGCAGAGTTGTTGCCTAATGTATATTATGAATGTGGACATATTGACCTGATTATGAATCAACCTATATTTCTGAATGAGAAAATCAAGAACAAAGAAAAAGTTTTGTATAATAAAGTATTTATGAGTGCAGGTCTACGGCAAATAAAAGATTATACATATGAGGTAATTCCAGCGTTTTTACCTGGGGAAGCTATTTTTGACATAATCAATGAATGGGATGAAGAGGTGGGAAGGGGAACAGTGAATAATATGTATAACAAGATAAAGAATAGTATACCAAGAGCATGGGTTGATTTAATAAATAGTGAAGTTGAAAGAGAAGATTTATTTGTATTTCCTAATTTGTTCATTGGTAGCAGTAAGAAGAAAGCACATTTATCTAGTATACCAGTGAAAAGATTGTATAGAATAATGGTAGGAAAAGTGTGTAGAAGGCCGGCTGCTGAGAAATTTTGGAAAGTAGTTTTTCCGGAATTAGATGAAAAAAAGATATGGGAAAATTTAAATGTAAAATATAATAGTAAGGAGTGTGAAAATAATGATTTCAAATTAAGACATAATAGAATATTTACAAAGGTGGTGTTAAAGCAAATTAATGGTGAGATAGAAAGGGAATGCGATGTATGTGGACGTTTCCCGGAAACTCTAATGCATTTGTTTATAGAATGTGAGGATTTAAAATATTTTTTTTGTAAAGTTAAGGAAATGTTATGTAGAAACTGGGGGGGAGATTTCGTGAAAAAGTATGCGTGGGAGGAACTTTTGTTATTTGGAGTGTCTGGTAAATGTGAGGGTGTTAATGTGTGTTTGTTGAATACGGTTTTGAGTTTTGTGAGGTATGCTATTTTTTGTAGGAGGAATCATGTTTCTTTTGACAGAAAGAGGGTTCAGGTGTGGAGTATCTTTATAGCACTGTTCAGTAAACACATAGATATGTTGTTTAATTATGGGATGGAACATTTTGATGAATCTTTTGTTGAAGGGAGTGGGTTAATTTCACGAGAGGAGAGTGGAGGTATCACTTATAATTTTTGAAAGCACTGTTTTGATATTTACTTTGTTTTTCATTGGGTCCAATGAATTTGATAGGGGGTGAATTGTTCACCAGCTTCTGTTAGTCCAGGTCTTCTGTATTGTTCTCTGTGGATTGTACTGTAAACAGTAGATTGTACTGTAAATATTGTAAACAAACATTTTTGATAATAATTGAAAAAAAATAAAAAATAAATCACGTTCGCTTTACATGCGAAAGGTCCTCGGTTCGAAACAGGTTGGAAACAGTGCTATTTGACACGTGCAGTAGGTACTGTACTTTTAACAGAGAATAGTTATTTTCATAAATTCTGTATTTTGGAAGTTCGAATACGCGCCATGAACATCAGTAAAATTCGGTTTACTCCTTGTAGCTAAATGTAGCAGCAGCTTCTGTAGTGTAGTTGTTATCATGTTTGCTTCACACGCGAAAGGTCCCTGGTTCGAAACCAGGCGGAAACAACGCTCATTGACACATTGAAGAAGTACCATAATGGTAACAGAGAATTTCATTAATCCCTTATTTTGGAAATTTGAATACGTGCCATGAATATCTGTAAAATTCGGTTTACTCCTTGCAGAAAAATCAAGCAGCAGTTTCTGTAGTGTCGTGGTTATCACATTTGCTTCACACGCGAAAGGTCCCTGGTTCGAAAACAGGCGGAAACAACGCTCATGAACACATTCAATTAGTACCACAGAGAATGTCATTAATCCCTTGTTTTGGAAATTCGAATACGTTCCATGAATATCTTTAAAATTCGGTTTACTCCTTGCAGCTAATTGTAGCAGTAGTTTCTGTGGTGTAGTATTTATCACGTTCGCTTCACACACGAAAGGTCCCTGGTTTGAAACCAGCGGAAGCAATGCTCATTGAGACATTCAAGAAGTATCATAGTGGTAACAGAGAAATTCATTAATGCCTTATTTTGGAAATTCGAATACGTGCCATGAATATCTGTAAAATTCGGTTTACTCCTTGAAGAAAAATCAAGCAGCAGTTTTTGTAGTGTAGTGGTTATCACGTTCGCTTAACATGTGAAAGGTCCTCGGTTCGAAACTGAGCAGAAACAGTGCTCTTTGACACGTGCAGTAGGTACTGTTCTTTTAATAGAGAATAGTTATTTTCATAAATGCCTAATTTTGGAAATTTGAACACGTTCCATGAATATCTTTAAAATTCGGTTTACTCCTTGCAGCTAATTGTAGCAGTAGTTTCTGTTGTGTAGTGGTTATCACGTTCGCTTCACACACGAAAGGTCCCTGGTTTGAAACCAGCGGAAGCAATGCTCATTGACACATTCAAGAAGTATCATAGTGGTAACAGAGAAATTCATTAATGCCTTATTTTGGAAATTCGAATACGTGCCATGAATATCTGTAAAATTCGGTTTACTCCTTGCAGAAAAATCAAGCAGCAGTTTCTCTAGTGTAGTGGTTATCACGTTCGCTTAACATGCGAAAGGTCCTCGGTTCGAAACTGGGCGGAAACAGTGCTCTTTGACACGTGCAGTAGGTACTGTTCTTTTAATAGAGAATAGTTATTTTCATAAATGCCTAATTTTGGAAATTTGAACACGTACCATGAATATCTTTAAAATTCGGTTTACTCCTTGCAGCTAATTGTAGCAGTAGTTTCTGTGGTGTAGTATTTATCACGTTCGCTTCACACACGAAAGGTCCCTGGTTTGAAACCAGCGGAAGCAATGCTCATTGACACATTCAAGAAGTATCATAGTGGTAACAGAGAAATTCATTAATGCCTTATTTTGGAAATTCGAATACGTGCCATGAATATCTGTAAAATTCGGTTTACTCCTTGCAGAAAAATCAAGCAGCAGTTTCTGTAGTGTAGTGGTTATCATGTTCGCTTAACATGCGAAAGGTCCTCGGTTCGAAACTGGGTGGAAACAGTGCTCTTTGACACGTGCAGTAGGTACTGTTCTTTTAATAGAGAATAGTTATTTTCATAAATGCCTAATTTTGGAAATTTGAACACGTTCCATGAATATCTTTAAAATTCGGTTTACTCATTGCAGCTAATTGTAGCAGTAGTTTCTGTGGTGTAGTATTTATCACGTTCGCTTCACACACGAAAGGTCCCTGGTTTGAAACCAGCGGAAGCAATGCTCATTGACACATTCAAGAAGTATCATAGTGGTAACAGAGAAATTCATTAATGCCTTATTTTGGAAATTCGAATACGTGCCATGAATATCTGTAAAATTCAGTTTACTCCTTGCAGAAAAATCAAGCAGCAGTTTCTGTAGTGTAGTGGTTATCACGTTAGCTTTACACGCGAAAGGTCCTCGGTTCGAAACCGGGTGGAAACAGTGCTATTTGACAAGTGCAGTAGGTACTGTACTTTTAACAGAGAATAGTCATTTTCATAAATGCCTAATTTTGGAAATTTGAATACGTGCCATGAATATCTGTAAAATTCGGTTCACTCCTTGCAGATAATTGTAGCAGCAGTTTCTGTTGTGTAGTGGTTATCACGTTTGCTTAACACGCGAAAGGTCCTCGGATCGAAACCGGGCGGAAACAGTGCTCTTTGACACGTCCAGTAAGGTACTGTACTTTTAACAGAGAAAAGTTATTTTCATAAATTCTGTATTTTGGAAGTTCGAATACGCGCCATGAATATCAGTAAAATTCGGTTTACTCCTTGTAGCTAAATGTAGCAGCAGTTTCTGTAGTGTAGTGGTTATCACGTTTGCTTAACACGCGAAAGGTCCTCGGTTCCAAACCGGGTGGAAACAGTGCTCTTTGACACGTCCAGTAAGGTACTGTACTTTTAACAGAGAAAAGTTATTTTCATAAATTCTGTATTTTGGAAGTTCGAATACGTGCCATGAATATCAGTAAAATTCGGTTTACTCCTTGTAGCTAAATGTAGCAGCAGTTTCTGTAGTGTAGTGGTAATCACGTTCGCTTAACACGCGAAAGGTCCTCGGTTCGAAACCGGGTGGAAACAGTGCTCTTTGACACGTGCAGTAGGCACTATACGTTTAACAGAGAATAGTTAATTTCATAAATTCTGTATTTTGGAAATTCGAATACGTGCCATGAATATCTGTAAAATTCGGTTTACTCCTTGTAGCAAAACGTAGTAGCAGTTTCTGTAGTGTAGTGGTTATCACGTTGGCTTCACACGCGAAAGGTCCCTGGTACGAAACAAGGCGGAAACAACGCTAATTCACACGTTCAAGAAGTATCATAGTGATAACAGAGAAATTCATTAATGACTTATTTTGGAAATTCGAATACGTGCCATGAATATCGGTAAAATTCGGTTTACTCCTTGTAGGAAACTGTAGCAGCAGTTTCTGTAGTGTAGTGGTTATCACGTTCGCTTAACACGCAAAAGGTCCTCGGTTCGAAACCGGGTGGAAACAGTGCTCTTTGACACGTCCAGGAAGGTACTGTACTTTTAACAGAGAAAAGTTATTTTCATAAATTCTGTATTTTGGAAGTTCGAATACGCGCCATGAATATCAGTAAAATTCGGTTTAATCCTTGTAGCTAAATGTAGCAGCAGTTTCTGTAGTGTAGTGGTTATCACTTTCGCTTAACACGCGAAAGGTCCTCGGTTCGAAACTGGGCGGAAACAGTGCTCTTTGACACGTGCAGTAGGCGCTATACCTTTAACAGAGAATAGTTATTTTCATAAATTCTGTATTTTGGAAGTTCGAATACGCGCCATGAATATCAGTAAAATTCGGTTTACTCCTTGTAGCTAAATGTAGCAGCAGTTTCTGTAGTGTAGTGGTTATCATGTTTGCTTCACACGCGAAAGGTCCCTGGTTCGAAACCAGTCAGAAACAATGCTCATTGACACATTCAAGAAGTACTGTAGCGGTAACAGATAATTTCATTAATGCCTTATTTTGGAAATTTGAATACGTGCCATGAATATCTGTAAAATTCGGTTTACTCCTTGCAGAAAAATCAAGCAGCAGTTTCTGTAGTGTAGTGGTTATCACGTTCGCTTCACACGCGAAAGGTCCCTGGTTCGAAACCAGGCGGAAACAACGCTCATTAACACATTCAATTAGTACCACAGAGAATTTCATTAATCCCTTATTTTGGAAATTCGAATACGTTCCATGAATACCTTTAAAATTCGGTTTACTCCTTGCAGCTAATTGTAGCAGTAGTTTCTGTGGTGTAGTATTTATCACGTTCGCTTCACACACGAAAGGTCCCTGGTTCGAAACCAGCGGAAACAATACTCATTGACACATTCAAGAAGTATCATAGTGGTAACAGAGAAATTCATTAATGCCTTATTTTGGAAATTCGAATACGTCCCATGAATATCTGTAAAATTCGATTTACTTCTTGCAGATAAGTGTTGCAGCAGTTTCTGTAGTGTAGTGGTTATCACGTTAGCTTCACACGCGAAAGGTCCTTGGTTCGAAACCGGGTGGAAACAGTGCTATTTGACAAGTGCAGTAGGTACTGTACTTTTAACAGAGAATAGTTATTTTCATAAATGCCTAATTTTGGAAATTTGAATACGTGCCATGAATATCTGTAAAATTCGGTTCACTCCTTGCAGATAATTGTAGCAGCAGTTTCTGTAGTGTAGTGGTTATCACGTTTGCTTAACATTCGAAAGGTCCTCGGATCGAAACCAGGCGGAAACAGTGCTCTTTAACACGTGCAGTAGGTACTGTACTTTTAATGGAGAATAGTTATTTTCATAAATACCTAATTTTGGAAATTTGAACACGTGCCATGAATATCAGTAAAATTCGGTTTACTCCTTGCAGTTAATTGTAGTAGCAGTTTCTGTAGTGTAGTGGTTATCACGTTTGCTTCACACGCGAAAGGTCCCTGGTTCGAAACCGGGCGGAAACAAAGCTCATCGACACATTCAAGAAGTACTATAGCGGTAACAGAGAATTTCATTGATGCCTTATTTTGGAAATTCGAATACGTGCCATGAATATCGGTAAAATTTGGTTTACTCCTTGCAGCTATTTGTAGCAGCAGTTTCTGTAGTCTAGTGGTTATCACGTTTGCTTAACACGCAAAGGTCCTCGGTTCGAAACCGGGTGGACACAGTGCTCTTTGATATGTGCAGTAGGTACTGTAATTTTAACAGAGAAAATTTATTTTCATATATTCTGTATTTTGGAAATTTGAATACGTGCCATGAATATCTGTAAAATTCGGTTTACTCATTGCAGATCATTGTAGCAGCAGTTTCTGTAGTGTAGTGGTTATCATGTTTGCTTCACACGCGAAAGGTCCCTCGTTCGAAACCGGGCGGAAACAACGCTCATTGACACATTCAAGAAGTACCATAACGTTAACAGAGACTTTCATTAATGCCTTATTTTGGAAATTCGAATACGTGCCATGAATATCTGTAAAATTCGGTTTACTCCTTGTAGCAAAATGTAGCAGCAGTTTCTGTAGTGTAGTGGTTATCACGTTTGCTTAACACTCGAAAGGTCCTCGGTTCGAAACCGGGTGGAAACAGTGCTCTTTGACACGTCCACTAAGGTACTGTACTTTTAACAGAGAAAAGTTATTTTCATAAATTCTGTATTTTGGAAGTTCGAATACGTGCCATGAATATCAGTAAAATTCGGTTTACTCCTTGTAGCTAAATGTAGCAGCAGTTTCTGTAGTGTAGTGGTAATCACGTTTGCTTAACACGCGAAAGGTCCTCGGTTCGAAACCGGGCGGAAACAGTGCTCTTTGACGAGTGCAGTAGGCACTATACGTTTAACAGAGAATAGTTATTTTCATAAATTCTGTATTTTGGAAATTCGAATACGTGCCATGAATATCTGTAAAATTCGGTTTACTCCTTGTAGCTAAATGTAGCAGCAGTTTCTGTAGTGTAGTGGTTATCACGTTGGCTTCACACGCGAAAGGTCCCTGGTTCGAAACCAGGCAGAAACAACGCTAATTGACACGTTCAAGAAGTATCATAGTGATAACAGAGAAATTCATTAATGACTTACTTTTGAAATTCGAATACGTGCCATGAATATCTGTAAAAGTCGGTTTACTCCTTGCAGAAAAATCAAGCAGCAGTTTCTGTAGTGTAGTGGTTATCACGATCGCTTAACATGCGAAAGGTTCTCGGTTCGAAACCGGGCGGAAACAGTGCTCTTTGACACGTGCAGTAGGTACTGTTATTTTAATAGAGAATAGTTATTTTCATAAATGCCTAATTTTGGAAATTTGAACACGTGCCATGAATATCAGTAAAATTCGGTTTACTTCTTGCAGATAAGAGTTGCAGCAGTTTCTGTAGTGTAGTGGTTATCACGTTAGCTTCACACGCGAAAGGTCCCTGTTTCGTAACCGGGTGGAAACAACGCTCATTGCCACATTCAAGAAGTACTATAGCGGTAACAGAGAATTTCATTACTGCCTTATTTTGGAAATTCGAATACGTGCCATGAATATCTGTAAAATTCGGTTTACTCCTTGCAGAAAAATCATGCAGCAGTTTCTGTAGTGTAGTGGTTATCACGTTTGCTTTACACGTGAAAGGTCCAAGGTTCGAAACCGGGTGGAAACAGTGCTATTTGACAAGTGCAGTAGGTACTGTACTTTTAACAGAGAATAGTTATTTTCATAAATGCCTAATTTTGGAAATTTGAATACGTGCCATGAATATCTGTAAAATTTGGTTCACTCCTTGCAGTTAATTGTAGCAGCAGTTTCTGTAGTGTAGTGGTTATCACGTTTGCTTCACACGCGAAAGGTCCCTGGTTCGAAACCAGGCACAAACAACGCTCATCGACATATTCAAGAAGTACTATAGCGGTAACAGAGAATTTCATTGATGCCTTATTTTGGAAATTCGAATACGTGCCATGAATATCTGTAAAATTCGGTTTACTCCTTGCAGCTATTTGTAGCAGCAGTTTCTGTAGTCTAGTGGTTATCACGTTTGCTTAACACGCAAAGGTCCTCGGTTCGAAACCGGGTGGACACAGTGCTCTTTGACATGTGCAGTAGGCACTGTACTTTTAACAGAGAAAAGTTATTTTCATATATTCTGTATTTTGGAAATTCGAATACGTGCCATGAATATCTGTAAAATTCGGTTTACTCATTGCAGATAATTGTAGCAGCAGTTTCTGTAGTGTAGTGGTTATCATGTTTGCTTCACACTCGAAAGGTCCCTGGTTCGAAACCGGGCGGAAACAACACTCATTGACACATTCAAGAAGTACTATAACGTTAACAGAGAATTTCATTAATGCCTTATTTTGGAAATTCGAATACGTGCCATGAATATCTGTAAAATTCAGTTTACTCCTTGTAGCAAAATGTAACAGCAGTTTCTGTAGTGTAGAAATTATCACGTTTGCTTCACACACGAAAGGTCCCTGGTTCAAAACCAGGCGGAAACAACGCTCATTGACAAATTCAAGAAGTACCGTAGTGGTAACAGAGAATTTCATTAGTGCCTTATTTTGGAAATTCGAATACCTGCCATGAATATCTTTAAAATTCGGTTTACTCTGTAATAAATATATTTGATAAGCTGGTCTATTGCGCAACACTTATCTGCTGATACAAAAGACACATTCTGTGTTGAACTGAAACTAGCTATACACGCACACCCAGAAACAGATTGGCCGAATTAGACCTTACACAGCACTGATAAAACAGGAAATGACCTGATCACAGGGGTCAACGTCCAGTCTCGCAATAACATCTTGTGACTACAGAGATACACAGACAAGGACTCAGCACAAAATACACACGTACACACACACACAAACCCATCCCAGAGGGCTGGGTCAGTGGAACAAAGAACACACTCATGGACCAATGGGGAGTCGACACCGACCCGAGACCAGATCGTCACTCCACTCATCGACCAGTCAGGAGGACGAATCTACAAGACTCAACATACGTCATTACATAACAATCATGTTGTATAAAACAGATGCACACTATGTGTAGGGGCTCGCTTCTGCTAGTTCCATAAGAGCTAAAAGAACGAGTCCATGCACATTTTGCCAAATATCTTTGTCTCTTAATAAAGCTGCCTTACTATAATTGAATCCACCCGGTCCAGCGTCTTGACTTGGTCTCCTTCTCAAGTAACTGATCATCAACAAAACTTGGTAGCAGAGGACGGTTTCATACTTCTGAATTCGGTCCATAGATGGTTGATGTGAGAGGGGACAAGTCCAGGACAATCTCGTGAGGACGGGTGACCTGTCCGCAGGAGCCATCGGTGATTCTACTTGCCCCGGGAAACTGATCAACGAGCTCGACTAATAAAAGGTAGGCAGAGCCTGTTAAAACAAAATCTGCATATTGTATTATAGTCTTATCCAAATTTTGATCAGAAGTACCGGGCGTGAGTATGAATTACTGTTAATATTGTATAGGATTGTAATAACAAAATGTAAGGGCTGAGTACAAGGATATTTGTGGTAATAGGCTTGATACCAAGTAGCATCAGTAGAAACTGGGATTGGTACAAATGTATACCGTGAGATTATGACCATTCACCGTGGCGTGTGGATAAGGGACATCAATAGAAAGTCGGATACATAAAAATGGAATAGAGAGATCGTGTGTGGATAGTGAATAGAGTGAACAGAGAGACCGTGTGTCGATCGCCCATGCTAAATTAAAAGCCTGTGTGGCGCAACATTGATAGTATACATCTGCTAACTAGAGAAGGCCTACTGGAATAGCTGACCAGAAGGGAACACTCAGAACAAGCGGATTCAGTAAAGTAAATATAACTTAAACATATTAATCCTGTTAAAATTTTTTAGTTTCGTCCCGGAGATCTGGAATTTATTCTGGTTCCGGTTTTGACTTTGCTTAGGGAATAATTGAAGTAGCAAGTAGGTAGATAAACCGATTTTGGTCGGAAGTCCCGTACATTGTAAAATTATTTAGTTTCGTCCCGGAGATCTGGAATTTATTCTGGTTCCGGTTTTGACTTTGCTTAGGGAATAATTGAAGTAGCAAGTAGGTAGATAAACCGATTTTGGTCGGAAGTCCTGTACATTGTAATAACGTGTTTAGTTTCGTCCCGGAGATCTAGAAATAGTTCCGGTTTTGACTTTGTTTAGGGAGGGATTTGTGCGCCTCCAGTGCGTCTGGAATTTGTTTCCAGCCCTGTTTGAGTGTGCTTGTTTGTACGTACCCCGAAGGTTCGAAACTATACCAATTGTTTGGGTTTCAGCCCGGGTGTGCGATCTGTCTGTCTATAGAACTGAGTGAGGATTTGATTTGCAAGTACTGCGGGGGACCTAAATAACATTGAACACCAAATTGGGGTAATCACCGGGGAGTTGGTATTGACCAGGTTAATGTTTTAGCCTATTCAAAATATTAGTCCTAATATTTCAAAAAACTTTGTTTACGAGGGTGGGGCACCAGAGATAAGTCTGAGTCAGCACCGTGAATACATCGCTGGTCTTGACCAACGACGAGCTAAGTATACAAAGATAGAGGGACATTTATACAAATAATAACATGGCAGCTATTCCGCCCACCAAACTTAAATTCAGCGAATATTTGGAACAAAAAATACAGGATAGAGCTGGAGGAGAGGAACAATATAAAGTAATAAGAAAAGTGTGGGAGGAAGTGAAGTTGAGATGGACACATGCGGGCTATTTTAGCGGGGGAGCTCCCACTAAAGGCCAGCTGATGGTGATGGAGGAAGGTTTGAAGGAGGCAGTTCAGAAAGGAATAGAAGGTGAGATAGAAGGTAACAGAAAGCATATGTTTAAGAAAAAAGGGACTAAGAACAGAGAAAAGGCAGAAGCAGAATTGAGAATAGGAGTTTGGGCTATAGAGGAGACTAGAAGGGCGCTTCTATATAAAAAACCAGATATGCTTACCCAGTACCCAATGCCTGTTTCCAAGACATTAGTATAGATTACACAGACATGGGAGCAGATAACGGGGGGGGAGGAAAAAGGTACCTGTTAGTAATGGTAGACAGGTTCTCTAGGTGGGTAGAGGCAATACCAACGGCACGGGAAGATGCCAAATAAGTCATCAAATGGCTGCAAAGAGACCTCATCCCTAGGTATGGGGTTCCGAGACAAATCCGTTCCGAAAACGGATCCCATTTCAGCAATAAACACCTGAGACAGGTGGAGGAAAGGTTTGGAATTGTGCACAAATTCGGGTCAGTGTACAGGCCACAATCTCAGGGCCTAGCGGAACGTGCAAATCAAACTCTTAAGACTAAGATTGCTAAGGTATGTGCAGGTTCGAAGCTAACCTGGGTGGAAGCCCTACCACTGGCACTGATGGCCATGAGGGCCTCGCCAGGGGCGGGGACCCATCTCTCTCCCCATGAGATAATGACGGGGAGAGTCATGCCTGGCCCACCAAGGGAGGGAGGTCATATGCCCCCTCTTGATGTGCTGAGGATTGGAATGTCTGACTATGTGAGAAAACTGACGGAACTGTCTGCAGCTCTCTCCACACAGATCCGCAAGGTCCAAGAGGGGGAGCTGTCGGGAGACTCGCCACCACTGAAGGTAAAAGTTGGGGACTGGGTGAGGGTCAAAGTCCACAAGAGAAAGTGGCTAGAACCCAGGTGGACTGGACCGTACGAAGTGAAGGAAGTTACTTCACACTCTGTCCAGGTCAAAGGCAAATCAGGCGCGCCTTGGCACCACCTTACACACTGCACTCCGGCCCCAACCCCTTCCAGAACTTTGACTGAAACCAGGGCCGATTTGCGCGCCCTAAAATTCGATTCCAACCACTGAAACCTTAGTTGGGGAAAATGGGACCACAGCTCCTGTTTCCACAACCTAAGGCGCCACGCCCAGGGTCGGGGTACCTTCCTCCCTGGGAGCGGCTGGGGATATCAGCTCCCCTGTTTTGTTATTTTCATAATCATTGCCGGAGTATCCTTAGGAGCTCTCACTGGTGGAGAATGTTGATTCGTTAATTGACACCAGTGATTTGAACATTGCATGGAAAAATATTAAGTTAGTAAAGTGAATTGCAGGTGGAGTTAATTTTATTTTTACAGGGACGGTGCCCATTAAACACAGTTGTGTATAATGGCAGGGTATTCTTAGCAAACAGAATGGGCCGGTTTGCAGACAAACTGAAGGGGTTTAAGGTTTTAAGCAATCTTGGGTTAAATTAGTTAAGTAGTATGTTAAAGTAGGGGAGTTTAATAGGTTTGAAGTACAGTATTGTATCCAAGGGTAGCGCATGTTCAAGTAAGTTTAAAACTAATGACCGGGGGGAGTATAATGGAATTATAAAGTATTTTTAGGTTTGGTTTGTAGTTAACGTTTGGGTTTTTGAATCGGTGTAGTATGAGGAAATGCTGACCAAGTGGTTATTTTATGGAAAAGGGAGCGCTTAACTATCTTTGGGAAAAATAACTAGGGACAGGATATCTTAAAGGGGTATACACACATGGCATTTTGAAGTTTTGGTTTCTGAGTTTTAATTAAGCACGTGAAATTCCTCTCATAGGGATTGTTCTGGGAAATTGAGATACAAAATGTAGATAAAGTTCTTAGCCTTCATTTGTCTAAATGTAGTAAGAAACACGGTTCTGAAAGGGTGGTAGGACTTTCGACCCCTCTGGTGACTTTTCCTTTTGTGGTCTGATCAGCCGCAATGAAAAGCCATTTGGATGGTGAATTTAAGGTCATTTGTGATACTGACTTTAAGGAAATTTGTAGAACTGGTAATTATGATGGAATTAAAGTTCTTACACACAATTGGATAATTTGAACCAATGAGAATGACGATAAGGGTACAATAATTTTTCTTTGTGGAGTAGTTCAGATTAGTCATTTTGATCTGATTATGTTATGTGAATATCGTTTGATAATTAGGGGTACTTTTTACACTATCTAGATAAGTTTATTTTCCCTTAGAAAGTCAGCGGTGGTTGTATTCAGTGTAAGAGATTTAACACAACAAGGCTATGGAATCGACATAATAGTATTATTATATTTTGTTGTGAATAAGTTTAATAAGGGTAGACTTTTGTCAACAGGACAGGAATATATGACATCTGTAGGTGATCCAGGATCATTGAGGGTATCGAGATAAATTTAAGTAGCTATGGAATAAGACAATGAGACATTTAGTACTCCCCTGCACTGCTGAGACCTTGATGGGTTGGAAGTAGGAGGAGAGCATAAGCAAGGAAGAGAAGATAAAAGTGACACAGAAGAATTAGATAACAGTTAGTGAGTGGAGACCAGCATAGTTAAATTATAAACAGGTGAGGACAGAAATAACACTGGGAGAGACAGAAAAGACATAAGAATAGAAGATTACAGGATAATTTAGTTAGGTTCATTTAGTTAGGATATTAATACATGGAGAGACTATCGGCTCCATAGGCAAGTATTATAGTTTTGATTTTAAGTTATGTTTGGTAAAATTCACTAGGAAAAGATATGATAATTTAGTGGAAAGTAGGCAAATCTTAAAGAAGATAAGACACTTGATAGAGGAATGCACAGGGTAGCTAAGGATGAATGCCCCAGGGAGAATTGGACATGTGGTAAATGGAAGGGGGCAATCCTAAAAGAGAAGGGCTGACATAAGGATAATTTACTGATCTTACCAAAGACATTGTTAAGAAATGCAGCAGAATTGATACATGGCTTGAGCCATGTATAAAAAGGGGGAGTATAGTAGAGCAGGTGATAGAACAGGATAGGATGCTACTAGAACAAAAACATTTTTTGTAGAATGTCCATTCCAACATTTGGAAATGGACTTATTGAACTATTCCGAATTGAGGGGAAGAAGGGGTGTTTAACAATAACAGATAAGTATAGCAAATGGGTAGAAGCATTCCCAACTTACTTGGTGGACATGATTATGGTAGCTAAAATATTAAGTCAAGATATTATCCCTAGAGTTGGTTTACTAAGAGCCATCTCTTTAAATGATGGATGACAGTTTAGCTAATCAGGTAGAGCCTATAGAATGCCAGAGTTAGGGAGAATAGAAATACCAGAACAGGTAGACATATAAGTTAAAGATATACTAGCAGAGCACATGAGAAGACTGTTAACCAAACCCGTATGTCCAAGATTTTGTGTCCAACAGGTGAATTGCAGGAGAAGGTGATTCACTCAATCCAACTAGGAGACTGGGTGTGGATCCAGTCCCTGAGGAGAAAAAACTGGAAGCAGTCCCGTTGGGAAGGCCCATACCAGGTGCTATTAAACCATTGCCTTTGCCAGTAGGAAAGCTGAGAGAGTCACATGGGTCCACGTTACCCACTGCAAGAAGGTATGTACACATATGAGCACTGATGATCACACACAGAGTTAGGAGAAGAACCGAGAACCAATAAGGTCCGGGGGTTACCTCCTTAACGAAGATTTCCTATCCCGACCGTTCATCACTGTGTGTGCTCCTAGAGGTGTGAGTATGGGGTGGTACCTAGCAGAGAGACTAAGGGCAGGAGAGGGTTGGCGGTTTTTGGGAAGAGTAGAGGCTCTGAGCTGCATCATAGTCTAATCTTTCTGATACATTCAGATCCAACACCTTCTGGTACTAATCATACGATACCGTTGTCATTGAGAAGAAGTAGAAGATAAACTATATAATACACTGATGAGTGACTTACAGAATAAGGAATCAAAGAAGATCAAGATGTAGAATTTAAGGTAAACAAACAATTTCCTGGGGAAGCAGACAACTGTACAGGAATTGGGGTTGGCCAGATTGAAGTACTCAGCCAACCCACCTCGGTTCACCTAAATTCCTGATGAGCACCAGTGTTATAGATACAAGAATGGCACCGAGAATTGAGATGATTTTAACGGCTGGAAAGGTAATCGTTAATGTGACTGACTTAGGTTTGAAAGCACAGGAGAAAATGTGTAAACTCATAGCACCTATGGCTGATGAAGGGTGGGCTAGTACCAGCAAAGGACGCATACGACAAGAATTACCACAAAGGGTGGTTAGGAACTTGCGCCCTGGGGTTATTGGTCCAACCAGTTTGAATTAGTGATAAGAGACCAGTTATAGGAGGCTAAAGTAGGTACAGGAGGAGTTTTGATAAGGATGGGAATGGCTTTGTCTAGATGGATGCTATTGGCATCCTCAGGGAGGTTCCAGATGAATACAAAGTTATAAATCAAATATGTGAAGGCTTTAACACTACATTATGTTGGTAGTTGACAATAAATAATAATGTGGATTGAATTAATGACATCATTTAATCAACAGAGATTCATGAATGAAACAGGGGATGCAGTAAAGAGGTTCTCTGACCAATTAGCCGCCACCTCCCTCATGACCTGGTAAAATAGACTGACTCTCGATAGGTTACGGGCAAAGAGGATGGTGTAGGTAGAATGATTAGGTTCATTGCTGTACGTACATTTTTGATAACACAGCTCATGTTTGGGAAATGGAAAAGTGTTGCAAGAACTGTATTATGGGCTGCTTTAACCTGTATGAGTGTGTTTGGGTTGTGTGGTTGTTGTTGGGTCCCGTGTGCAAGAGGTTTAATAACCAGAACTTTAGAGAGATGATAACGGAGCAGATGGTGAGCTACGGACCGAGTCAAAGTTCAGATCAATGAGACGACAAGTACCTACCGCCGAGCAAGCCTGTTCCCCTTTTTCTTTGTCACGTCTTGCAGACGTGAAGAGGGGGATTTGTAATAAAGATAATCTAACGTTTTACCTAATGATCTATAAGGAGGGCATTTGCACAACATGCTTCACAACAGCACACAACAAAATTCCAGAGACATATTGAGCAACCAACTGATACCAATCACGACCACACCCAGAGACAGATGGCTGACTTAAGCACTCACACAAAAATGTCAAGACATGAAAGCGCCCTAGCCACACGAACTGACCACTGGTGTAAAAAACAACATTCCATGAATATCGTAACCAACCAGACACGAATTAGCAGAAAAACACACTTAGGGGTGTTGGACTCCGAGGACAAAGGACACTGCCCAGGGCCAATGGGAAGTCGACACCACCTGGAGAATGGACCGTCCCTCCACTCATCGACCAGTCAGGAGAGCGGACCTACTAGACTCAACCTACGTCAACACACTGTTATTTCATTGTATAAATTGGATGCACACCATGTTTCGGCGCTCTCTTCCGCTAGTTCCCTATGAGCTAAACGAAGGAGTCCGTGCACGCTTTGCCAAATATCTTTGTCTCATAATAAAATGCCTTACTATAATTGAATCCACCCGGTCCAGCGTCCTGACTTGGTCTCCTTCTCAAGTAACTGATCATCAACACGTGTCAAAGAGCACTGTTTCCGCCCGGTTTCGAACCGAGGACCTTTCGCGTGTAAATCGAATGTGATAACCACTACAGTACAGAAACCGCTGCTCGGTCTTTCTGCAAGTGCTAAACCGAATTTTACCAATATTCATGGCACGTATTCGAATTTCCAAAATAAGGCATTAATGAATTTCTCTGTAACCACTATGATACTTCTTGAATGTGTCAATGAGCGTTGTCCCCGCCCGGTTTCGAACCGTGGACTTTTCGCGTGTGAAGCAAACATGATAACCACTACACTACAGAAACTGCTGCTACATTTAGCTACAAGGAGTAAACCGAATTTTACAGATATTCATGGCACGTATTCGAATTTCCAAAATAAGTCATTAATGAATTTCTCTGTTACCACTATGACACTTCTTGAATGTGTCAATGAGTGTTGTTTCCACCCGGTTTCGAACCAGGGACTTTTCGCGTGTGAAGCAAACGTGATAACCACTACACTACAGAAACTACTGCTTGATTTTTCTGCAAGAAGTAAACCGAATTTTACAGATATTCATGGCACGTATTTTAATTTCCAAAATAAGGCATTTATGAAAATAACTATTCTCTGTTAAAAGTACAGTACCTACTGCATGTGTCAAAGAGCACTGTTTTCGCCCGGTTTCAAACCGAGGACCTTTCGCGTGTAAAGCGAACGTGATAACCACTACACTACAGAAACTGCTGCTTGATTTTTCTGCAAGGAGTAAACCGAATTTTACAGATATTCATGGCACGTATTCGAATTTCCAAAATATGGCATTAACGAAATTCTCTGTTACCACTATAGTACTTCTTGAATGTGTCAATGAGCATTGTTTCCACCCGGTTTCGAACCAGGGACCTTTCGTGTGTTAAGCAAACGTGATAATCACTACACTACAGAAACTGCTGCTACGATTATCTGCAAGGAGTAAACCGAATTTTACAGATATTCATGGCACGTATTCGAATTTCCAAAATAAGGCATTTATGAAAATAATTATTCTCTGTTAAAAGTACAGTACCTACTGCATGTGTCAAAGAGCACTGTTTCTGCCCGGTTTCAATCCGAGGACCTTTCGCGTGTAAAGCGAATGTGATAACCACTACAGTACAGAAACTGCTGGTACAATTAGCTGCAAGGAGTAAACCGAATTTTAAAGATATTCATGGCAGGTATTCGAATTTCCAAAATAAGGCAATAATGAAATTCTCTGTTACTGCTATAGTACTTCTTGAATGTGTCAATGAGCGTTGTTTCCGCCCGGTTTCGAACCAGGGACTTTTCACGTGTGAAGCAAACGTGATAACCACTACACTACAGAAACTGCTGCTATAATTATCTGCAAGGAGTAAACCGAATTTTACAGATATTCATGGCATGCGTTCAAATTTCCAAAATTAGGCATTTATGAAAATAACTATTCTCTGTTAAAAGTACAGTACCTACTGCACGTGTCAAATAGCACTGTTTCCACCCAGTTTCGAACACAGGACCTTTCGCATGTAAAGCGAACGTGAAAACCACTACACTACAGAAACTGCTGCTTGATTTTTCTGCAAGGAGTAAACCGAATTTTACAGATATTCATGGCACGTATTCGAATTTCCAAAATAAGACATTAATGAAATTCTCTGTTACCGCTATAGTACTTCTTGAATGTGTCAATGAGCGTTGTTTCCGACCGGTTTCGAACCAAAGACTTTTCGCATGTGAAGCAAACATGATAACCACTACACTACAGAAACTGCTGCTACATTTATCTACAAGGAGTAAACCGAATTTTACTGATATTCATGGCACGTATTCGAATTTCCAAAATACAGAATTTATGAAAATATCTATTCTCTGTTAAAAGTATAGTGCCTACTGCACGTGTCAAAGAGCACTATTTCCGCCCGGTTTCGAACCGAGGACTTTTCGCATGTTAAGCGAACGTGACAACCACTACACTACAGAAACTGCTGCTACATTTAGCTACGAGGAGGAAACCGAATTTTACTGATATTCATGGCACGTATTCGAATTTCCAAAATAAGGCATTAATGAAATTCTCTGTTACCACTTTGATACTTATTGAATGTGTCAATGAGCGTTGTTTCCGCCCGGTTTCGAACCAGGGACTTTTCACGTGTGAAGCAAACGTGATAACCGCTACACTACAGAAACTGCTGCTACAATTATCTGCAAGGAGTAAACCAAATTTTACAGATATTCATGGCATGCGTTCAAATTTCCAAAATTAGGCATTTATGAAAATAACTATTCTCTGTTAAAAGTACAGTACCTAATGCACATGTCAAATAGCACTGATTCCACCCAGTTTCGAACTGAGGACCTTTTGCGTGTAAAGCAAACTTGATAACCACTACACTACAGAAACTGCTTCTACAATTACCTGCAAGGAGTAAACCGAATTTTACCGATATTCATGGCACGTATTCGAATTTCCAAAATAAGGCATGAACGAATTTCTCTGTTACCACTATGATACTTCTTGAATGTGTCATTGAGCGTTGTTTCCGACCGGTTTCGAACCAAAGACTTTTCGCATGTGAAGCAAACGTGATAACCACTACACTACAGAAACTACTGCTACATTTATCTACAAGGAGTAAACCGAATTTTACTGATATTCATGGCACGTATTCGAATTTCCAAAATACAGAATTTATGAAAATATCTATTCTCTGTTAAAAGTATAGTGCCTACTGCACGTGTCAAAGAGCACTATTTCCGCCCGGTTTCGAACCGAGGACTTTTCGCATGTTAAGCAAACGTGACAACCACTACACTACAGAAACTGCTGCTACATTTAGCTACGAGGAGGAAACCGAATTTTACTGATATTCATGGCACGTATTCGAATTTCCAAAATAAGGCATTAATGAAATTCTCTGTTACCACTTTGATACTTATTGAATGTGTCAATGAGCGTTGTTTCCGCCCGGTTTCGAACCAGGGACTTTTCACGTGTGAAGCAAACGTGATAACCGCTACACTACAGAAACTGCTGCTACAATTATCTGCAAGGAGTAAACCAAATTTTACAGATATTCATGGCATGCGTTCAAATTTCCAAAATTAGGCATTTATGAAAATAACTATTCTCTGTTAAAAGTACAGTACCTAATGCACATGTCAAATAGCACTGATTCCACCCAGTTTCGAACTGAGGACCTTTTGCGTGTAAAGCAAACTTGATAACCACTACACTACAGAAACTGCTTCTACAATTACCTGCAAGGAGTAAACCGAATTTTACCGATATTCATGGCACGTATTCGAATTTCCAAAATAAGGCATGAACGAATTTCTCTGTTACCACTATGATACTTCTTGAATGTGTCATTGAGCGTTGTTTCCGACCGGTTTCGAACCAAAGACTTTTCGCATGTGAAGCAAACGTGATAACCACTACACTACAGAAACTACTGCTACATTTATCTACAAGGAGTAAACCGAATTTTACAGATATTCATGGCACGTATTCGAATTTCCAAAATACAGAATTTATGAAAATAACTATTCTCTGTTAAAGGTATAGTGCCTACTGCACGTGTCAAAGAGCACTGTTTCCGCCCGGTTTCGAACCGAGGACTTTTCGCGTGTTAAGCGAACGTGATAACCACTACACTACAGAAACTGCTGCTACAGTTTGCTACAAGGAGTAAACCGAATTTTACAGATATTCATGGCACGTATTCGAATTTCCAAAATAAGGAAATAATGAAATTCTCTGTTACTTCTTGAACGTGTCAATGAGCATTGTTTCCGCCCGGTTTCGAACCAGGGACCTTTCGCGTGTGAATCAAACGTGATAACCACTACACTACAGAAACTGCTGCTGCATTTATCTACAAGGAGTAAACCGAATTTTACTGATATTCATGGCATGTGTTCAAATTTCCAAAATTAGGTATTTATGAAAATAATTATTCTCTGTTAAAAGTATAGTGCCTACTGCACGTGTCAAAGAGCACTATTTCCGCCCGGTTTCAAACCGAGGACTTTTCGCATGTTAAGCGAACGTGATAACCACTACACTACAGAAACTGCTGCTACATTTAGCTACGAGGAGGAAACCGAATTTTACTGATATTCATGGCACGTATTAGAATTTCCAAAAAACTGAATTTATGAAAATAACTTTTCTCTGTTAAAAGTACAGTACCTTACTGGACGTGTCAAAGAGCACTGTTTCCGCCCAGTTTCGATCCGAGGACCTTTTGCGTGTTAAGCGAACTTGATAACCACTACACTACAGAAACTGCTTCTACAATTACCTGCAAGGAGTAAACCGAATATTACAGATATTCATGGAACGTATTCAAATTTCCAAAATAAGTCATTAATGAATTTCTCTGTTATCACTATGATACTTCTTGAATGTGTCAATTAGCGTTGTTTCCGCCGGGTTTCGAACCAGGGACTTTTCACGTGTGAAGCAAACGTGATAATCACTACAATATAGAAACTGCTGCTACAATTATCTGCAAGGAGTAAACCGAATTGTACAGATATTCATGGCACGTATTCGAATTTCCAAAATTAGGCATTAATGAAATTCTCTGTTACCGCTATAGTACTTCTTGAATGTGTCAAAGTGCACTATTTCCGCCCGGTTTCAAACCGAGGACTTTTCGCATGTTAAGCGAACGTGATAACCACTACACTACAGAAACTGCTGCTACATTTTGCTGCAAGGAGTAAACCGAATTTTACAGATATTCATGGCACGTATTCGAATTTCCAAAATAAGGCATTATTGAAATTCTCTGTTACCGCTATAGTACTTCTTCAATGTGTCAATGAGCGTTGTTTTCGCCCGGTTTCGAACCAGGGACCTTTCGAGTGTGAAGCAAACGAGATAAACACTACACCACAGAAACTAGTACTACAATTAGCTGCAAGGAGTAAACCGAATTTTACTGATATTCATGGCACGTGTTCAAATTTCCAAAATTAGGTATTTATGAAAATAACTATTCTCTGTTTAAAGTAAAGTACCTACTGCACGTGTTAAAGAGAACTTTTTCCACCCGGTTTCGATCCGAGGACCTTTTGCGTGTTAAGCGAACTTGATAACCACTAGACTACAGAAACTGCTGCTACAATTAGCTGCAAGGAGTAAACCGAATTTTACTGATATTCATGGCACGTATTCAAATTTCCAAAATAAGGCATTTATGAAAATAATTATTCTCTGTTTAAAGTTAAGTACCTACTGCACGTGTTAAAGAGAACTGTTTCCACCCGGTTTCGATCCGAGGACCTTTCGCGTGTTAAGCGAACGTGATAACCACTAGACTACAGAAACTGCTGCTACAATTAGCTGCAAGGAGTAAACCGAATTTTACTGATATTCATGGCACGTATTCGAATTTCCAAAATAAGGCATTTATGAAAATAATTATTCTCTGTTTAAAGTACAGTACCTACTGCATGTGTCAAAGAGCACTGTTTCTGTCCGGTTTCAAACCAAGGACCTTTCGCGTGTAAAGCGAATGTGATAACCACTACAGTACAGACACTGCTGGTACAATTAGCTGCAAGGAGTAAACCGAATTTTAAAGATATTCATATTTCCAAAATAAGGCGCTAATGAAATTCTCTGTTACCACTACGGTACTTCTTGAATTTGTCAATGAGCGTTGTTTCCGCCCGGTTTCGAACCAAGGACCTTTCGCGTGTTAAGCAAACATGATAACCACTACACTACAGAACCTGCTGCTACATATTGCTACAAGGAGTAAACCGAATTTTACAGATATTCATGGCACGTATTCGAATTTCCAAAATAAGGCATCAATGAAATTCTCTGTTACCGCTATAGTACTTCTTGAATGTGTCAATGAGCTTTGTTTCCGCCCGGTTTCGAACCAGGGAGCTTTCGCATGTGAAGCAAACTTGATAACCACTACACTACAGAAACTGCTGCTTCAATTAGCTGCAAGGAGTAAACCGAATTTTACAGATATTCATGGCACGTGTTCAAATTTCCAAAATTAGGTATTTATGAAAATATCTATTCTCTGTTAAAAGTAAAGTACCTACTGCACGTGTTAAAGAGCACTGTTTCCGCACGGTTTCGATCCGAGAACCTTTTGTGTGTTAAGCAAACGTGATAACCACTACACTACAGAAACTGCTTCTACAATTAGCTACAAGGAGTAAACCGAATTTTACCGATATTCATGGCACATAATCAAATTTCCAAAATAAGGCATTAACGAATTTCTCTGTTACCACTATGATACTTCTTGAATGTGTCAATGAGCGTTGTTTCTGCCCGGTTTCGAACCAAGGACTTTTCGGATGTGAATCAAACGTGATAACAACTACACTACAGAAACTGCTGCTACATTTAGCTACAAGTAGTAAACCGAATTTTACAGATATTCATGGCACGTATTCGAATTTCCAAAATATGGCATTTATGAAAATAATTATTCTCTGTTTAAAGTACAGTACCTACTGCATGTGTCAAAGACCACTGTTTCTGCCCGGTTTCAAACCGAGGACCTTTCGCGTGTAAAGCGAATGTGATAACCACTACAGTACAGAAACTGCTGGTACAATTAGCTGCAAGGAGTAAACCGAATTTTAAAGATATTCATGGCAGTTATTGGAATTTCCAAAATAAGGCACTAATGAAATTCTCTGTTACTGCTATAGTACTTCTTGAATGTGTCAATGAGCGTTGTTTCCGACCGGTATCGAACCAAAGACTTTTCGAATGTGAAGCAAACATGATAATCACTACACTACAGAAACTGCTGCTGCATTTATCTACAAGGAGTAAACCGAATTTTACTGATATTCATGGCACGTATTCGAATTTCCAAAATACAGAATTTATGAAAATAACTATTCTCTGTTAAAAGTATAGTGCCTACTGCACGTGTCAAAGAGCACTATTTCCGCCCGGTTTCAAACAGAGGACTTTTCGCATGTTAAGCGAACGTGATAACCACTACACTACAGAAACTGCTGCTACATTTAGCTACGAGGAGGAAACCGAATTTTACTGATATTCATGGCACGTATTAGAATTTCCAAAAAACAGAATTTATGAAAATAACTTTTCTCTGTTAAAAGTACAGTACCTTACTGGACGTGTCAAAGAGCACTGTTTCCGCCCAGTTTCGATCCGAGGACCTTTTGCGTGTTAAGCGAACTTGATAACCACTACACTACAGAAACTGCTTCTACAATTACCTGCAAGGAGTAAACCGAATTTTACAGATATTCATGGAACGTATTCAAATTTCCAAAATAAGTCATTAATGAATTTCTCTGTTATCACTATGATACTTCTTGAATGTGTCAATTAGCGTTGTTTCCGCCGGGTTTCGAACCAGGGACTTTTCACGTGTGAAGCAAACATGATAATCACTACACTATAGAAACTGCTGCTACAATTATCTGCAAGGAGTAAACCGAAATGTACAGATATTCATGGCACGTATTCGAATTTCCAAAATAAGGCATTAATGAAATTCTCTGTTACCACTATAGTACTTCTTGAATGTGTCAAAGTGCACTATTTCCGCCCGGTTTCAAACCGAGGACTTTTCGCATGTTAAGCGAACGTGATAACCACTACACTACAGAAACTGCTGCTACGTTTTGCTGCAAGGAGTAAACCGAATTTTACAGATATTCATGGCACGTATTCGAATTTCCAAAATAAGGCATTATTGAAATTCTCTGTTACCGCTATAGTACTTCTTCAATGTGTCAATGAGCGTTGTTTTCGCCCGGTTTCGAACCAGGGACCTTTCGAGTGTGAAGCAAACGAGATAAACACTACACCACAGAAACTAGTACTACAATTAGCTGCAAGGAGTAAACCGAATTTTACTGATATTCATGGCACGTGTTCAAATTTCCAAAATTAGGTATTTATGAAAATAACTATTCTCTGTTTAAAGTAAAGTACCTACTGCACGTGTTAAAGAGAACTGTTTCCACCCGGTTTCGATCCGAGGACCTTTTGCGTGTTAAGCGAACTTGATAACCACTAGACTACAGAAACTGCTGCTACAATTAGCTGCAAGGAGTAAACCGAATTTTACTGATATTCATGGCACGTATTCGAATTTCCAAAATAAGGCATTTATGAAAATAATTATTCTCTGTTTAAAGTACAGTACCTAATGCATGTGTCAAAGTGCACTGTTTCTGTCCGGTTTCAAACCAAGGACCTTTCGCGTGTAAAGCGAATGTGATAACCACTACAGTACATACACTGCTGGTACAATTAGCTGCAAGGAGTAAACCGAATTTTAAAGATATTCATATTTCCAAAATAAGGCGCTAATGAAATTCTCTGTTACCACTACAGTCCTTCTTGAATTTGTCAATGAGCGTTGTTTCCGCCCAGTTTTGAATCGAGGACCTTTCGCATGTTAAGCAAACGTGATAACCACTACACTACAGAACCTGCTGCTACATTTTGCAACAAGGAGTAAACCGAATTTTACAGATATTCATGGCACATATTCAAATTTCCAGAATAAGGCATTAACGAATTTCTCTGTTACCACTATGATACTTCTTGAATGTGTCATTGAGCGTTGTTTCTGCCCGGTTTCGGGCCAGGGACCTTTCGCGTGTGAAGCAAACGTGATAACCACTACACTACAGAAACTGCTGCTACAATTATCTTGCAAGGAGTAAACCGAATTTTACTGATATACATGGCACGTGTTCAAATTTCCAAAATTAGGTATTTATGAAAATAACTATTCTCTGTTAAAAGTAAAGTACCTACTGCACGTGTTAAAGAGCACTGTTTCCGCCCGGTTTCGATCCGAGGACCTTTCGCGTGTTAAGCGAATGTGATAACCACTACACTACAGAAACTGCTTCTACAATTAGCTGCAAGGAGTAAACCGAATTTTACCGATATTCATGGCACGTATTCGAATTTCCAAAATAAGGCATGAACGAATTTCTCTGTTACCACTATGATACTTCTTGAATGTGTCATTGAGCGTTGTTTCCGACCGGTTTCGAACCAAAGACTTTTCGCTTGTGAAGCAAACGTGATAACCACTACAATACAGAAACTGCTGCTACAATTATCTTGCAAGGAGTAAACCGAATTTTACTGATATACATGGCACGTATTCGAATTTCCAAAATAAGGCATCAATGAAATTCTCTGTTACCGCTATAGTACTTCTTGAATTTGTCAATGACCGTTGTTTCCGCCCGGTTTCGAACCAGCGACCTTTCGCGTGTGAAGCAAACGTGATAACCACTACACTACAGAAACTGCTGCTACAATTATCTTGCAAGGAGTAAACCGAATTTTACAGATATTCATGGCACGTGTTCAAATTTCCAAAATTAGGTATATATGAAAATAACTATTCTCTGTTAAAAGTAAAGTACCTACTGCACGTGTCAAAGAGCACTGTTTCCGCCTGGTTTCGATCCGAGGACCTTTTGCGTGTTAAGCAAACGTGATAACCACTACACTTCAGAAAATGCTTCTACAATTAGCTGCAAGGAGTAAACCGAATTTTACCGATATTCATGGCACGTATTCAAATTTCCAAAATAAGGCATTAATGAATTTCTCTGTTACCACTATGATACTTCTTGAATGTGTCAATGAGCATTGTTTCCGAACCAGGGACATTTCGTGTGTGAAGCGAACGTGATAAACACTACACCACAGAAACTACTGCTACAATTAGCTGCAAGGAGTAAACCGAATTTTAAAGATATTCATGGAACGTATTCGAATTTCCAAAATAAGGGATACATGAAATTCTATGTGGTACTAATTGAATATGTCAATTAGCGTTGTTTCCGCCTGGTTTTGAACCAGGAACCTTTCGCGTGTGAAGCAAACGTGATAACCACTACACTACAGAAACTGCTGCTTGATTTTTCTGCAAGGAGTAAACCGAATTTCACAGATATTCATGGCAGGTATTCGAATTTCCAAAATAAGGCATTAATGAAATTCTCTGTTACCGCTATAGTACTTCTTGAATGTGTCAATGAGCATTGTTTCCGCCCGGTTTCGAACCAGGGACCTTTCGCGTGTTAAGCAAACATGATAACCACTACACTACATAAACTGCTGCTACAATTATCTGCAAGGAGTAAACCGAATTTTACAGATATTCATGGAACGTATTCGAATTTCAAAAATACAGAATTTATGAAAATAACTTTTCTCTGTTAAAAGTACAGTACCTACCGCACGCATCAAATTGCGCTGTTTCCACCTGGTTTCGAACCGAGGACCTTTCGCGTGTAAAGCGAACGTGATAACCACTACACTACAGAAACTGCTGCTACAATTATCTTGCAAGGAGTAAACCGAATTTTACTGATATACATGGCACGTGTTCAAATTTCCAAAATTAGGTATTTATGAAAATAACTATTCTCTGTTAAAAGTAAAGTACCTACTGCACGTGTTAAAGAGCACTGTTTCCGCCCGGTTTCGATCCGAGGACCTTTCGCGTGTTAAGTGAACGTGATAACCACTACACTACAGAAACTGCTTCTACAATTAGCTGCAAGGAGTAAACCGAATTTTACAGATATACATGGCACGTATTCGAATTTCCAAAATAAGGCATTAATTAAATTCTCTGTTACCGCTATAGTACTTCTTGAATGTGTCAATGAGGTTGGTTTCCACCCGGTTTCGAACCAGGGACTTTTCGTGTGTGAAGGAAACATGATAACCACTACACTATAGAAACTGCTTCTACAATTAGCTGCAAGGAGTAAACCGAATTTTACCGATATTCATGGCACGTATTCAAATTTCCAAAATAAGGCATTAACGGATTTCTCTGTTACCACTATGATACTTCTTGAATGTGTCAATGAGCGTTGTTTCCGCCCGGTTTCGAACCAAGGACTTTTCGGATGTGAAGCAAACGTGATAACAACTACACTACAGAAACTGCTGCTACATTTAGCTACAAGGAGTAATCCGAATTTTACAGATATTCATGGCACGTATTCGAATTTCCAAAATACTGCTGCTTGATTTTTCTGCAAGGAGTAAACCGAATTTTACAGATATTCATGGCACATATTCGAATTTCAAAAATACAGAATTTATGAAAATAACTATTCTCTGTTAAATGTACAGTACCTTATTGGACGTGTCAATGAGCGTTGTTTCCGCCTGGTTTCGAACCGGGGACCTTTCGCGTGTGAAGCGAACGTGATAACCACTACACTACAGAAACTGCTGCTTGATTTTTCTGCAAGGAGTAAACCGAATTTTACAGATATTCATGGCACATATTCGAATTTCAAAAATACAGAATTTATGAAAATAACTATTCTCTGTTAAAAGTACAGTACCTTATTGGAAGTGTCAAAGAGCACTGTTTCCACCCGGTTTCGAATCGAGGACCTTTTTCGCGTGTTAAGCAAAAGCGATAACCACTACACTACAGAAACTGCTGCTTGATTTTTCTGCAAGGAGTAAACCGAATTTTACAGATATTCATGGCACGTATTCGAATTTCCAAAATAAGACATTAATGAAATTCTCTGTTACCGCTATAGTACTTCTTGAATGTGTCAATGAGCATTGTTTCCGCTGGTTTCGAACCAGGGACCTTTCATGTGTGAAGCGAACGTGATAAACACTACACCATAGAAACTACTGCTACAATTAGCTGCAAGGAGTAAACCGAATTTTAAAGATATTCATGGAACGTATTCGAATTTCCAAAGTAAGGGATTCATGAACTTCTCTTCATGAATATCAGTAAAATTCGGTTTACTACTTGTAACAAACTGAGCAGCAGTTTCTGTAGTGTAGTGGTTATCACGTTTGCTTAACATGGTAATGGTCCTCGGTTCGAAACCGAGTGGAAACAGTGCTCTTTGACACGTGCAGTAGGTACTGTACTTTTAACAGAGAAAAGTTATTTTCATAAATTCTGTATTTTGGAAATTCCAATACGTGCCATGAATATCAGTAAAATTTGGTTTCCTCCTCATAACTAAATGTAGCAGCAGTTTCTGTAGTGTAGTGGTTATCATGTTTGCTTAACATGCGAAAGGTCCTCGGTTCGAAACCGGTCAGAAACAACGCTCAATGACACATTCAAGAAGTATCATAGTGGTAACAGAGAAATTCGTTCATGCCTTATTTTGGAAATTCGAATACGTGCCATGAATATCGGTAAAATTCGGTTTACTCCTTGCAGCTAATTGTAGAAGCAGTTTCTGTAGTGTAGTGGTTATCACGTTAGCTTAACACGCGACAGTTCCTCGGATCGAAACCTGGCGGAAACAGTGCTCTTTACCACGTGCAGTAGGTACTTTACTTTTAACAGAGAAGAGTTATTTTCATAAATACCTAATTTTGGAAATTTGAAAACGTGCCATGTATATTATTAAAATTCGGTTTACTCCTTGCAAGATATTTGTAGCAGCAGTT
Organism: Salmo trutta; assembly: GCF_901001165.1. NCBI lineage: Eukaryota > Metazoa > Chordata > Actinopteri > Salmoniformes > Salmonidae > Salmo > Salmo trutta. Next base: position 18,455,168 of record NW_021822911.1, on the reverse strand, counting down.
TCTGTAGTGTGGTGGTTATCACATTTGCTTCACATGCGAAAGGTCCCTGGTTCGAAACCGGGCGGAAACAACGCTCATTGAAAATTCAAGAAGTACTATAGCGGTAACAGAGAATTTCATTGATGCCTTATTTTGGAAATTCGAATACGTGCCATGAATATCTGTAAAATTCGGTTTACTCCTTGCAGAAAAATCAAGCAGCAGTTTCTGTAGTGTAGTGGTTATCACGTTCGGTTTACACGCGAAAGGTCCTCGGTTTGAAACCGGGTGGAAACAGTGCTATTTGACACGTGCAGTAGGTACTGTACTTTTAACAGAGAAAAGTTATTTTCATAAATTCTGTATTTTGGAAATTCGAATACGTGCCATGAATATCTGTAAAATTCGGTTTACTCCTTGCAGATAATTGTAGCAGCAGTTTCTGTAGTGTAGTGGTTATCACGTTTGATTCACATGCGAAAGGTCCCTGGTTCGAAGCCGGTCGGAAACAACGCTCAATGACACATTCAAGAAGTATCATAGTGATAACAGAGAAATTCGTTTATACCTTATTTTGGAAATTAGAATACGTGCCATGAATATCGGTAAAATTCAGTTTACTCCTTGCAGCTAATTGTACCCGCAGTTTCTGTACTGTAGTGGCTATCACATTCGCTTTACACGCGAAAGGTCCTTGGTTTGAAACCGGGCAGAAACAGTGCTCTTTGACACATGCAGTAGGTACTGTACTTTAAACAGAGAATAGTTATTTTCATAAATGCTTTATTTTGGAAATTCGAATACGTGCCATGAATATCTGTAAAATTCGGTTTACTCCTTGTAGAAAAAGTTTCTGTAGTGTAGTGGTAATCACGTTTGCTTAACACGCGAAAGGTCCTCGGTTCGAAACCGGGTGGAAACAGTGCTCTTTGTCACGTGCAGTAGGCACTGTACTTTTAACAGAGAATAGTTATTTTCATAAATTGTGTATTTTGGAAATTCCAATACGTGTCATGAATATCAGTAAAATTCGGTTTACTCCTTGCAAAAATTGTAGCAGCAGTTACTGTAGTGTAGTGGTTATCACGTTTGCTTCACACGCGAAAGGTCCCTTGTTCGAAACCAGGCGGAAACAACGCTCATTGACACAATGAAGAAGAACCATAGTGGTAACAGAGAATTTCATTAATCCCTTAATTCGGAAATTCGAACACGTGCCATGAATATCTGTAAAATTCGGTTTACTCCTTGTAGCAAACTATAGCAGCAGATTCTGTAGTGTAGTGGTTATCACGTTTGCTTAACACGCAAAAGGTCCTCGGATCGAAACCGGGCGGAAACAGTGCTCTTTAACACGTGCAGTAGGTACGTTACTTTTAACAGAGAATAGTTATTTTCATAAATACCTAATTTTGGAAATTTGAACACGTGCAGTAGGTACTGTACTTTTAACAGAGAAAAGTTATTTTCATAAATTCTGTATTTTGGAAATTCGAATACGTGCCATGAATATCTGTAAAATTCGCTTTACTCATTGCAGATAATTGTAGCAGCAGTGTCTTTAGTGTAGTGGTTATCATGTTTGCTTCACACGCGAAAGGTCCCTGGTTCGAAACCTGGCGGAAACAGCGCTCATTGACAAATTCAAGAAGTACTATAGCGGTAACAGATAATTTCATTAATGACTTATTTTGGAAATTTGAATACGTGCCATGAATATCGGTAAAATTCGGTTTACTCCTTGCAGCTAATTGTAGCAGCAGTTTCTGTAGTGTAGTGGTTATCACGTTTGCTTCACATGCGAAAGGTCCCTGGTTCGAAACCTGGAGGAAACAACGCTCATTGACAAATTCAAGAAGTACTATAGCGGTAACAGATAATTTCATTGATGCCTTATTTTGGAAATTCGAATACGTGCCATGAATATCTGTAAAATTCGGTTTACTCTTTGTAGCAAACTGTAGCAGCAGTTTCTGTAGTGTAGTGGTTAGCATGTTTGCTTAACACGCGAAAGGTCCTCGGTTCGAAACCGGGTGGAAACAGTGCTCTTTGACACGTCCTGTAAGGTACTGTACTTTTAAAAGAGAAAAGTTATTTTCATAAATTCTGTATTTTGGACATTTGAATACGTGCCATGAATATCTGTAAAATTCGGTTTACTCCTTGTAGCTAAATGTAGCAGCAGTTTCTGTAGTGTAGTGGTTATCACGTTTGCTTCACATGCGAAAAGTCTTTGGTTCAAAACCGGTCGGAAACAACGCTCATTGACACATTCAAGAAGTACTATAGCGGTAACAGAGAATTTCATTGATGCCTTATTTTGGAAATTCGAATACGTGCCATGAATATCTGTAAAATTCGGTTTACTCCTTGCAGATAATTGTAGCAGCAGTTTCTGTAGTGTAGTGGTTATCACGTTCGCTTCACACGCCCCTTTTTGGAGTTTCAGAAGTGGAAGAGAAGCAGGTGTCTGAGTGCTTGAGAGAGAATATCGTTGTTTTTGGAGGTCTATTTGCTTTATAAGTTTGAAAGTTTGTGAGTGACTGTAGTGAAGTTTCTGTGAAACTTTTTTGCTATTGTCCCCCATCAGCGTGAGCTGTTTGGGGGATATTGCTTAAAATAACCGGACAGACAACATGGCTTCGACATCAAGAATACAAACGACGACGAGAAAGGACAACAGTGAAATCAGAATGTTAAACGAAGAACTGAAAAAAAGAACATATGAGAAGGAACTGACGGTGAACGTGGAAATAAGTGGAAAAGGGAAAATAACAACAATGGAATTGCTGAGAGGAATAAAGGAAGTTTGCGGAGCAATACTGGGATGTCGAATGAAAGACGGAAATAAGTATGAAATAACAATGTCTCATGTAAATGGAAAAGAAAGACTAATAGACGGGCTAAAGATAAAGAACTGTCAAATCATGGCTAAAGAATTAGGGAACGATGAGCTAGTGGTGTCCTTTTTGAACTTGCCCGCATACATTACGGATGAGGAGATAGAAGAGAAACTAAAAGGCTGGAATGTGAAGGCGACCACGCCAATCAAGAGGAGGATGTGGCCAGGAACGGACATTGTAGATGGGACGAGATTTTGCAAGGTAAAGTTTACAGACAATGTGCAATCCTTGCCATATTCTACTAAATTTAACACTGTCGAGGGATCTGAATATTTTCGTGTAATCCACGACAATCAAGTGAAGGTATGTAGATTATGTATTCAGCCGGGGCACATACTAAAGGAATGTCCGGAATTCACATGCCACAAATGTAGTGAACAAGGGCATTATGCCAGAGAATGTCGGAACATAGGAAATGTGTGCAAAATGTGTGACAGACCCAAAGTTAGATGTAGCTGTAATAAGGGAGAAGATCACTTACTTTTGCAAACAATGGACCTCACGTCTGAGGAAGGGGAGGGGAGTGTGCCGATGGAGAGAGAGGATGAGAGTGACATGGAGAGTGTGACTCCAGAGACAATGGCAGATAAGCTTGAAGAGCCTGTAATGTCTTATGGCAAAGCACGAGACGGGGTTTTAGTCTCTGCTGCTGACAAGGTGGAACAGCAGCACATGATGGGTGAAATAGGTGGAGATGGTGCAAGGTGCTTCTCAGGTGCCTGAGCCAGCTTTAAGCCTGTGTGAGAATTACACCAAAGAGTGGGTTGGGTCCACTGAAGTCACGGGCACTGTTAAAGCGCACTTTTCAAAAGGCTTCACAGCCGCTCCCCCCAAAAAATCCGAATAAAGAGACGGATGATGAAATAGATGGTGAGGATCTTCAGTTGTTTGTAAAAAATAAGAGGTCATTGTCGAAAACCAGGGAGATGATGGGATTTGGAAAAAAGAAAAAGTAGGATTTGAAAGGACTTGTTTGACTCTGATTATACTTCTGCAAACATTAATAATGATTACAGTCGCATCCCTAAACGATAACAGTTTGAGAAACATGAGAAAATTTGAGCAGGTATTAGTGTCTGTTAAGGCAGACATGTTGTGTTTTCAAGAGACCAATTGGACAGAATCCAAAATGCAGGAGATTAAGAGTAAATGGTCTGATTTAATTTTTTGTAGTCATGGAGGAGATAAAACATGTGGTGTGGCTATTTTGATAAAAAATGATGTGGTGCAGAATGTAAAACAAATATATGCTGACAATGATGGTAGACTTATTGTAATTGAATTTGAAGTTCAAAATGTAGTTTTTCGTTTAATTAATGTTTATGCTTCAAATATTGAATCTGAAAGGAGAGAAATGTTTCACAAATTAAAAACACTGTGCTCAGAAAACTGTATACTGATAGGAGATTTTAATGTGAGGTGTAGTAGAATGGATGCCTCTAGTTGTGCTAAATTCAGATATGACTCTTCTAGAAATGCATTATGGAAACTTATGAATGAGGAGAATCTAGTAGATATATGGAGGGCTGAAAATCCAAACAGAAGAGTATTCTCTAGAAGGCAGGTGGTTCTAAAGGAATTAAAACAAAGCAGAATTGATTTATGTCTAGCAAAACAAGAATTGGTGCAGAATGTTAAGAAGGTGTCATATACCTTTACAGCATATAGTGATCATGCAGTAATGTCATTTGAAATGGGTTTTGGTGTGGAGAGGAGAGGGGGAGGTGTATGGTGTTTAAATGCCAGTCTGTTAAAGGAGGAAGGATATAGAAATGAAATTGTTGAATGTATTAATGATGAAAAGTCTAATGTACTGTTAAAAGAGAATGTGTGTTTATGGTGGGAGGAAGTGAAAGTAAAAGTAAAAAATAGGAGTATTAGGTACGCAAAAAATCATAACCGGTTAGATAAGCAGAAAGAAATAATGCTTAGGAATAGGATGTTGCATGAACTTGAAAAGGCTGATATGGATCCAGACTATGATGTTGTGAATTATTTGAAAATCCATGCAGAACTGGGTAGTTATGAAAAAAAGAAATGTTTGGGTGCTATTGTTAGGAGCAGGGCACAGTACGCTTTGGAGGGAGAGAAATGTACATCCTTTTTTTTGGGTCTGGAAAAAAGAAAACAAACTAAGAGTTACATTGTAGAGTTGGAAGATGAAAGAGGTGTAAAGGTAAACGATTTTGTTGGGATCTTAGAGACAGTTGAAAACTTTTACAGAAATCTTTACAAAAAGAATGATGTAGATAAAGTGTGGGTTTGGGGTTTTAGGCTGGGTTTCTGTACAGCACTTTGAGATTTCAGCTGATGTACGAAGGGCCATATATATACATTTGATTTGATTTGATAAAGTGTGTGTTGTAAAAGTGTTGGATACAATTAGTGCCAAAGTATCGCAGGCAGAGAGAATGATGTGTGATGACGAGATTTCGATTATGGAAATCAAGGAAGCAATTGTTAGCACGCAAGGTAATAAAAGTCCGGGTTTGGACGGTTTAACAAATGAGTTCTATAAAGTCTTTGTAGATATTTTGGCACCCATTTTAGTGAGGGTGTTTCATTATATGGAAGAGAATAAGGAAATCCCTGAGTCTATGTCAACTGGAATGTTAACGATCTTATTCAAAAATAGGGGCAGTAGATTAAAGTTAGAAAATTATAGGCCTATTAGCCTTCTAAATTCGGACTATAAGATACTGACTAAAGTGTTAGCGAATAGGATGAAAAAGGTGATTGGGAGTATTATTGAATCAACACAAGCCTACGGCATACCTGGAAGAGATATTGCAGATGTAATTTGTACAATTAGGGATGTTGTTAATCAAATGAAAAATGAAGGTGGTATAGTTTTAAGTTTGGATTTTAACAAAGCTTTTGATAGAGTGGAGCACAGCTTTTTATTACAAACTATGGAGAGGTTTGGGTTTAGGCCAAAGTTTGTATCTTGGATCAACCTGTTGTATAGTGGGGCTAAAAGTTGTGTGAAATGTAACGGAGTGTTAACAGATACTTTCCCTGTGGAGAGGTCAGTAAGGCAGGGCTGTCCTTTGTCAGCTCTGCTGTACAGTGTTTCTACAGAACCGTTAGCTACATTGATAAATAGTAATAAAGAAGTAAGGGGTGTTGGAATCCCAGGTGGCGGTGTCAGTGTTGTACATCAGTACGCTGATGACACTACTTGTACTGTGAAGGATATAGAAAGTATTGGAAGCATTATGGAAATCATAGATATATATGGCAAGGCATCGGGTGCTAAAGTTAATATAGAGAAGACTGAAATAATGTTTGTTGGGGATATCAATGTAAAAGGGTGTGAGATTCCATTCAAGAGCGCAAAGGATTTTATTAAAGTGCTGGGAGTAAACATTGGTGTAAAGGAGAAAGAGTCAAAAGATATAACTTGGACTGGGATCCTTAATAAAGTCAAGCTAACGTTGAATTTCTGGAAAAATAGAAAACTTAAGTTACAAGGGAAAGTAATTGTTGCAAATGCTTTGGTATTATCCAAATGTGTGTATGTTTTGGGAGTCCTGGACATGCCGGAGTGGGTCCTAAATGAATTGAATAATGTGGTGTCAAATTTTATATGGGATGGTAAAGGAGTGAGAATAGCTCAGAAAACATTGATTGCTGACTATGTGGATGGAGGTTTAAAACTTGTAGATTTAGATGTCAAAAGAAAAGCTATTAGGATAAAAACAGTAAAGAAATATTTGTATGACAGTGAAGATTATGGCTGGAAACACTTCTTTAAAGTCTACTTAGAGGAGAGTGGTGGTTGTGAGGATAATGGTTTATTGATGGGGCTTAAAAGGGCAATGTTTGAAAAGGTACCAGATTTTTATAAAGAGGTGCTAAATGCATGGGCAGAGTTGTTGCCTAATGTATATTATGAATGTGGACATATTGACCTGATTATGAATCAACCTCTATTTCTGAATGAGAAAATCAAGAACAAAGAAAAAGTTTTGTATAATAAAGTATTTATGAGTGCAGGTCTACGGCAAATAAAAGATTATACATATGAGGTAATTCCAGGGTTTTTACCTGGGGAAGCTATTTTTGACATAATCAATGAATGGGATGAAGAGGTGGGAAGGGGAACAGTGAATAATATGTATAACAAGATAAAGAATAGTATACCAAGAGAATGGGTTGATTTAATAAATAGTGAAGTTGAAAGAGAAGATTTATTTGTATTTCCTAATTTGTTCATTGGTAGCAGTAAGAAGAAAGTACATTTATCTAGTATACCAGTGAAAAGATTGTATAGAATAATGGTAGGAAAAGTGTGTAGAAGGCCGGCTGCTGAGAAATTTTGGAAAGTAGTTTTTCCGGAATTAGATGAAAAAAAGATATGGGAAAATTTAAATGTAAAATATAATAGTAAGGAGTGTGAAAATAATGATTTCAAATTAAGACATAATAGAATATTTACAAAGGTGGTGTTAAAGCAAATTAATGGTGAGATAGAAAGGGAATGCGATGTATGTGGACGTTTCCCGGAAACTCTAATGCATTTGTTTATAGAATGTGAGGATTTAAAATATTTTTTTTGTAAAGTTAAGGAAATGTTATGTAAAAACTGGGGGGGAGATTTCGTGAAAAAGTATGCGTGGGAGGAACTTTTGTTATTTGGAGTGTCTGGTAAATGTGAGGGTGTTAATGTGTGTTTGTTGAATATGGTTTTGAGTTTTGTGAGGTATGCTATTTTTTGTAGGAGGAATTATGTTTCTTTTGACAGAAAGAGGGTTCAGGTGTGGAGTATCTTTATAGCACTGTTCAGTAAACACATAGATATGTTGTTTAATTATGGGATGGAACATTTTGATGAATCTTTTGTTGAAGGGAGTGGGTTAATTTCACGAGAGGAGAGTGGAGGTATCACTTATAATTTTTGAAAGCACTGTTTTGATATTTACTTTGTTTTTCATTGGGTCCCTTGAATTTGATAGGGGGTGAATTGTTCACCAGCTTCTGTTAGTCTAGTGTCTTCTGTATTGTTCTCTGTGGATTGTACTGTAAACAGTAGATTGTACTGTAAATATTGTAAACAAACATTTTTGATAATAAAAAAATAAAAAATAAATAAAAATATATAAATTCACGTTTGCTTCACACGCGAAAGGTTCCTGGTTCGAAACCAGGCGGAAACAACGCTAATTGACATATTCAATTAGTACCACATAGAATTTCATGAATCCCTTATTTTGGAAATTCGAATACGTTCCATGAATATCTTTAAAATTCGGTTTACTCCTTGCAGCTAATTGTAGCAGTAGTTTCTGTGGTGTAGTGTTTATCACGTTAGCTTCACACACGAAAGGTCCCTGGTTCGAAACCAGCGGAAACAATGCTCATTGACACATTCAAGAAGTATCATAGTGGTAACAGAGAAATTCATTAATGCCTTATTTTGGAAATTCGAATACGTGCCATGAATATCTGTAAAATTCGGTTTACTCCTTGCAGAAAAATCAAGCAGCAGTTTCTGTAGTGTAGTGGTTATCACGTTCGCTTAACACGCGAAAGGTCCTCGGTTTGAAACCGGGCAGAAACAGTGCTCTTTGACACGTGCAGTAGGTACTTTACTTTTAACAGAGAATAGTTATTTTCATAAATACCTAATTTTGGAAATTTGAACACGTGCCATGAATATCTGTAAAATTCGGTTTACTCCTTGTGGCAAACTGTAGCAGCAGTTTCTGTAGTGTAGTGGTTATCACGTTTGCTTAACACGCTAAAGGTCCTCGGTTCGAAACCGGGTTGGAACAGTGCTCTTTGACACGTGCAGTAGGAACTATACTTTTAACAGAGAATAGTTATTTTCATAAATTCTGTATTTTGGAAATTCGAATATGTGCCATGAATATCGGTAAAATTTGGTTTACTCCTTGCAGCTAATTGTAGAAGCAGTTTCTGTAGTGTAGTGGTTATCGCGTTTGCTTAACACGCGAAAGGTCCTCGGATCGAAACCGGGCAGAAACAGTGCTCTTTGACACGTGCAGTAGGTACTTTACTTTTAACAGAGAATAGTTATTTTCATAAATACCTAATTTTGGAAATTTGAACACGTGCCATGAATATCTGTAAAATTCGGTTTACTCCTTGGAGCAAACTGTAGCAGCAGTTTCTGTAGTGTAGTGGTTATCACGTTTGCTTCACACGCGAAAGGTCCCTGGGGGGGAGATTTCGTGAAAAAGTATGCGTGGGAGGAACTTTTGTTATTTGGAGTGTCTGGTAAATGTGAGGGTGTTAATGTGTGTTTGTTGAATATGGTTTTGAGTTTTGTGAGGTATGCTATTTTTTGTAGGAGGAATTATGTTTCTTTTCCTCAGAAAGAGGGTTCAGGTGTGAAGTATCTTTATAGCACTGTTCAGTAAACACATAGATATGTTGTTTAATTATGGGATGGAACATTTTGATCAATCTTTTGTTGAAGGGAGTGGGTTAATTTCACGAGAGGAGAGTGGAGGTATCACTTATAATTTTTGAAAGCACTGTTTTGATATTTACTTTGTTTTTCATTGGGTCCCTTGAATTTGATAGGGGGTGAATTGTTCACCAGCTTCTGTTAGTCTAGTGTCTTCTGTATTGTTCTCTGTGGATTGTACTGTAAACAGTAGATTGTACTGTAAATATTGTAAACAAACATTTTTGATAATTAAAAAAAAAAAAAAAAACACGCGAAAGGTCCCTGGTTCGAAACCAGGCGGAAACAACGCTCATTGACAAATTCAAGAAGTACCGTAGTGGTAACAGAGAATTTCATTAGTGCCTTATTTTGGAAATTCGAATACCTGCCATGAATATCTTTAAAATTCGGTTTACTCCTTGCAGCTAATTGTACCAGCAGTTTCTGTACTGTATTGGTTATCACATTCGCTTTACACGCGAAAGGTCCTCGGATTGAAACCGGGCAGAAACAGTGCTCTTTGACATATACAGTAGGTACAGTACTTTAAACAGAGAATAATTATTTTCATAAATGCCTTATTTTTGAAATTCGAACATCTGCCATGAATATCTGTAAAATTCGGTTTACTTTTTGCAGAAAAATCAAGCAGCAGTTTCTGTAGTCTAGTGGTTTTCACGTTCGCTTTACACGCGAAATGTCCTCGGTTCGAAAAAACGGCTGGAAACAGTGCTCTTTAACACGTGCAGTAGGTACTATACTTTTAACAGAGAATAATTATTTTCATAAATACCTAATTTTGGAAATTCGAATACGTGCCATGAATATCTGTAAAATTCGGTTTACTCTTTGCAGAAAAATCAAGCAGCAGTTTCTGTAGTGTAGTGGTTGTCACGTTTGCTTCACATGCGAAAGGTCCCTGGTTCGAAACCGAGCGGAAACAACGCTCATTGACACATTCAAGAAGTACTATAGCGATAACAGAGAATTTCATTAATGACTTATTTTGGAAATTTGAATACATGCCATGAATATCAGTAAAATTCGGTTTACTCCTTGCAGACAATTGTAGCAGCAGTTTCTGTAGTGTAGTGGTTATCACGTTTGCTTCACCCGTGAAAGGTCCCTGGTTCGAAACCGGGTGGAAACAACGCTCATTGACAAATTCAAGAAGTACTATAGCGGTAACAGAGAATTTCATTGATGCCTTATTTTGGAAATTCGAATACGTGCCATGAATATCTGTAAAATTCGGTTTACTCCTTGTAGCAAACTGTAGCAGCAGTTTCTGTAGTGTAGTGGTTATCACGTTTGCTTAACACGCGAAAGGTCCTCGGTTCGAAACCTGGTGGAAACAGTGCTCTTTGACACGTGCAGTAGGTACTGTACTTTTAACAGAGAAAAGTTATTTTCATAAATTCTGTATTTTGGAAATTCCAATACGTGCCATGAATATCAGTAAAATTCGGTTTCCTCCTCGTAGCTAAATGTAGCAGCAGTTTCTGTAGTGTAGTGGTTATCACGTTTGATTCACACGCAAAAGGTCCCTGGTTCGAAACCGGGCGGAAACAATGCTCATTGACACATTCAAGAAGTACTATAGCGGTAACAGAGAATTTCATTAATGCCTTATTTTGGAAATTTGAATACGTGCCATGAATATCTGTAAATTTCAGTTTACTCCTTGCAGAAAAATCAAGCAGCAGTTTCTGTAGTGTAGTGGTTGTCACGTTTGCTTCACATGCGAAAGGTCCCTGGTTCGAAACCGAGCGGAAACAACGCTCATTGACACATTCAAGAAGTACTATAGCGATAACAGAGAATTTCATTAATGACTTATTTTGGAAATTTGAATACGTGCCATGAATATCTGTAAATTTCAGTTTACTCCTTGCAGAAAAATCAAGCAGCAGTTTCTGTAGTGTAGTGGTTATCACGTTTGCTTCACACGCGAAAGGTCCCTGGTTCGAAACCGGGCGGGAACAACGCTAATTGACACATTCAAGAAGTATCATAGTGGTAACAGAGAATTTCATTAATTCTTTATTTTGGAAATTCGAATACGTGCCATGAATATCTGTAAAATTCGGTTTACACCTTGCAGAAAAATTAAATAGCAGTTTCTGTAGTGTAGTGGTTATCACGTTTGCTTTACACGCGAAAGGTCCTCTGTTCGAAACCGGGCGGAAACAGTGCTCTTTGACAAGTGCAGTAGGTACCGTACTTTTAACAGAGAATAGTTATTTTCATAAATTCTGTATTTTGGAAATTCGAATACGTGCCATGAATATCTGTAAAATTCGGTTTACTCCTTGTAGCTAAATGTAGCAGCAGTTTCTGTAGTGTAGTGGTTATCACGTTTGCTTCACACGCGAAAAGTCCACGGTTCGAAACCGGGCGGGGACAACGCTCATTTACACATTCAAGAAGTACCATAGTGGTAACAGAGAAATTCATTATTTTGGAAATTTGAATACGTGCCATGAATATCTGTAAAATTCGGTTTACTCCTTGCAGAAAAATTAAGTAGCAGTTTCTGTAGTGTAGTGGTTATCACGTTTGCTTTACACGCGAAAGGTCCTCGGTTTGAAACTGGGCGGAAACAGTGCTCTTTGACACGTGCAGTAGGTACTGTACTTTTAACAGAGAATAGTTATTTTCATAAATGCCTAATTTTGGAAATTCGAACGCGTGCCATGAATATCTGTAAAATTCGGTTTACTCCTTGTAGCTAAATGTAGCAGCAGTTTCTGTGGTGTAGTGGTTATCACGTTTGCTTCACACGCGAAAAGTCTCTGGTTCGAAACCGGGCGGGGACAACGCTCATTGACACATTCAAGAAGTATCATAGTGGTAACAGAGAAATTCATTAGTACCTTATGTTGGAAATTCGAATACGTGCCATGAATATCGGTAAAATTCGGTTTACCACTTGCAGAAAGATCGAGCAGCGGTTTCTGTAGTGTAGTGGTTATCACGTTCGCTTAACACGCGAAAGGTCCTCGGTTCGAAACCGGGCGGAAACAGTGCTCTTTGACACGTGTTGATGAGCAGTTACTTGAGATGGAGACCAAGTCAGGACGCTGGACCGGGTGGATTCAATTATAGTAAGGCATTTTATTATGAGACAAAGATATTTGGCAAAGCGTGCACGGACTCCTTCGTTTAGCTCATAGGGAACTAGCGGAAGAGAGCCCCGAAACATGGTGTGCATCCAATTTATACAATGAAATAACAGTGTTTTGACATAGGTTGAGTCTAGTAGGTCCGCTCTCCTGACTGGTCGATGAGTGGAGGGACGGTCCATTCTCCAGGTGGTGTCGACTTCCCATTGGCCCTGGGCAGTGTCCTTTGTCCTCGGAGTCCAACACCCCTAAGTGTGTTTTTCTGCTAATTCGTGTCTGGTTGGTTACGATATTCATGGAATGTTGTTTTTTACACCAGTGGTCAGTTCGTGTGGCTAGTGCGCTTTCATGTCTTGACATTTTTGTGTGAGTGCTTAAGTCAGCCATCTGTCTCTGGGTGTGGTCGTGATTGGTATCAGTTGGTTGCTCAATATGTCTCTGGAATTTTGTTGTGTGCTGTTGTGAAGCATGTTGTGCAAATGCCCTCCTTATAGATCATTAGGTAAAACGTTAGATTATCTTTATTACAAATCCCCCTCTTCACGTCTGCAAGACGTGACAAAGAAAAAGGGGAACAGGCTTGCTCGGCGGTAGGTACTTGTCGTCTCATTGATCTGAACTTTCACTCGGTCCGTAGCTCACCATCTGCTCCGTTATCATCTCTCTAAAGTTCTGGTTATTAAACCTCTTGCACACGGGACCAAACAACAACCACACAACCCAAACACACTCATACAGGTTAAAGCAGCCCATAATACAGTTCTTGCAACACTTTTCCATTTCCCAAACATGAGCTGTGTTATCAAAAATGTACGTACAGCAATGAACCTAATCATTCTACCTACACCATCCTCTTTGCCCGTAACCTATCGAGAGTCAGTCTATTTTACCAGGTCATGAGGGAGGTGGCGGATAATTGGTCAGAGAACCTCTTTACTGCATCCCCTGTTTCATTCATGAATCTCTGTTGATTAAATGATGTCATTAATTCAATCCACATTATTATTTATTGTCAACAACCAACATAATGTAGTGTTAAAGCCTTCACATATTTGATTCATAACTTTGTATTCATCTGGAACCTCCCTGAGGATGCCAATAGCATCCATCTAGACAAAGCCATTCCCATCCTTATCAAAACTCCTCCTGTACCTACTTTAGCCTCCTATAACTGGTCTCTTATCACTAATTCAAACTGGTTGGACCAATAACCCCAGGGCGCAAGTTCCTAACCACCCTTTGTGGTAATTCTTGTCGTATGCGTCCTTTGCTGGTACTAGCCCACCCTTCATCAGCCATAGGTGCTATGAGGTTACACATTTTCTCCTGTGCTTTCAAACCTAAGTCAGTCACATTAACGATTACCTTTCCAGCCGTTAAAATCATCTCAATTCTCGGCGCCATTCTTGTATCTATAACACTGGTGCTCATCAGGAATCCAGGTGAACCGAGGTGGGTTGGCTGAGTACTTCAATCTGGCCAACCCCAATTCCTGTACAGTTGTCTGCTTCCCCAAGGAATTGTTTAATGCTCACCTAAAATTCTACATCTTGATCTTCTTTGATTCCTTATTCTGTACATCACTCATCAGTGTATTATATAGTTTATCTTCTACTTCTTCTCAATGACAACGGTATCGTATGATTAGTACCCGAAGGTGTTGGATCTGAATGTATCAGAAAGATTAGATTATGATGCAGCTCAGAGCCTCTACTCTTCCCAAAAACCGTCAACCCTCTCCTGCCCTTAGTCGATCTGCTAGGTACCACCCCATACTCACACCTCTAGGAGCACACACAGTGATGAACGGTCGGGATAGGAAATCTTCGTTAAGGAGGTAACCCCCGGACCTTATTGGTTCTCGGTTCTTCTCCTAACTCTGTGTGTGATCATCAGTGCTCATATGTGTACATACCTTCTTGCAGTGGGTAACGTGGACCCATGTGACTCTCTCAGCTTTCCTACTGGCAAAGGCAATGGTTTAATAGCACCTGGTATGGGCCTTCCCAACGGGACTGCTTCCAGTTTTTTCTCCTCAGGGAGTGGATCCACACCCAGTCTCCTAGTTGGATTGAGTGAATCACCTTCTCCTGTAATTCACCTGTTGGACACAAAATCTTGGACATACGGGTTTGGTTAACAGTCTTCTCATGTGCTCTGCTAGTATATCTTTAACTTATATGTCTACCTGTTCTGGTCTCTCTAACTCTGGCATTCTATAGGCTCTACCTGATTAGCTAAACTGTCATCCATCATTTAAAGAGATATAATCCCTAGTGTTGATACTGGGATCTCTTGTCCTAATATTCTAGCTACCATAATCATGTCCACCAAGTAAGTTGGGAACGCTTCTACCCATTTGCTATACTTATCTGTTATTGTTAAACACCCCTTCTTCCCCTCAATTCGGAATAGTTCAATAAGTCCATTTCCAAATGTTGGAATGGACATTCTACAAAAATGTTTTTGTTCAAGTAGTAATTCTATCCTGTTCTATCGCCTGCTCTACTATACTCCCCCTTTTTATACATGGCTCAAGCCATGTATCAATTCTGCTGCATTTCTTAACAATGTCTTTGGTAAGATCAGTAAATTATCCTTATGTCAGCCCTTCTCTTTTAGGATTGCCCCCTTCCATTTACCACATGTCCAATTCTCCCTGGGGCATTCATCCTTAGCTACCCTGTGCATTCCTCTATCAAGTGTCTTATCTTCTTTAAGATTTACCTACTTTCCACTAAATTATCATATCTTTTCCTAGCGAATTTTACCAAACATAACTTAAAATCAAAACTATAATACATGCCTATGGAGCCGATAGTCTCTCCATGTATTAATATCCTAACTAAATGAACCTAACTAAATTATCCTTCTATCTTCTATTCTTATGTCTTTTCTGTCTCTCCCAGTGTTATTTCTGTCCTCACCTGTTTATAATTTAACTATGCTGGTCTCCACTCACTAACTGTTATCTAATTCTTCTGTGTCCCTTTTATCTTCTCTTCCTTGCTTATGCTCTCCTCCTGCTTCCAACCCATCAAGGTCTCAGCAGTGCAGGGGAGTACTAGAGGTCTCATTGTCTTATTCCATAGCTACTTAAATTTATCTCGATACCCTCAATGATCCTGGATTACCTACTGATGTCATATATTCCTGTCCTGTTGACAAAAGTCTACCCTTATTAAACTTATTCACAACAAAATATAATAATACTATTATGTCGATTCCATAGCCTTGTTGTGTTAAATCTCTTACACTGAATACAACCACCGCTGACTTTCTAAGGGAAAATAAACTTATCTAGATAATGTAAAAAGTACCCCTAATTATCAAACGATATTCACATAACATAATCAGATCAAAATGACTAATCTGAACTACTCCACAAAGAAAAATTATTGTACCCTTATCGTCATTCTCATTGGTTCAAATTATCCAATTGTGTGTAAAAACTTTAATTCCATCATAATTACCAGTTCTACAAATTTCCTTAAAGTCAGTATCACAAATGACCTTAAATTCACCACCCAAATGGCTTTTCATTGCGGCTGATCAGACCACAAAAGGAAAAGTCACCAGAGGGGTCGAAAGTCCTACCACCCTTTCAGAACCGTGTTTCTTACTACATTTAGACAAATGAAGGCTAAGAACTTTATCTACATTTTGTATCTCAATTTCCCAGAACAATCCCTATGAGAGGAATTTCACGTGCTTAATTAAAACTCAGAAACCAAAACTTCAAAATGCCATGTGTGTATACCCCTTTAAGATATCCTGTCCCTAGGTATTTTTCCCAAAGATAGTTAAGCGCTCCCTTTTCCATAAAATAACCACTTGGTCAGCATTTCCTCATACTACACCGATTCAAAAACCCAAACGTTAACTACAAACAAAACCTAAAAATACTTTATAATTCCATTATACTCCCCCCAATCATTAGTTTTAAACTTAATTGAACATGCGCTACCCTTGGATACAATACTGTACTTCAAACCTATTAAACTCCCCTACTTTAACATACTACTTGACTAATTTAACCCAAGATTGCTTAAAACCTTAAACCCCTTCAGTTTGTCTGCAAACCGGCCCATTTCTGTTTGCTAAGAATACCCTGCCATTATACACAACTGTGTTTAATGTGCACCGTCCCTGTAAAAATAAAATTAACTCCACCTGCAATTCACTTTACTAACTTAATATTTTTCCATGCAATGTTCAAATCCCCACCAGTGAGAGTTCCTAAGGATACTCCGGCAATGATTATGAAAATAACAAACAGGGGAGCTGATATCCCCAGCCTCTCCCAGGGAGGGAGATAACCCGACCCTGGGCGTGGCGCCTTAGGTCGTGGAAACGGGAGCTGTGGTCCCATTTTCCCCAACTAAGGTTTCAGTGGTTGGAATCGAATTTTAGGGCGCGCAAATCGGCCCTGGTTTCAGTCAAAGTTCTGGAAGGGGTTGGGGCCGGAGTGCAGTGTGTAAGGTGGTGCCAAGGCGCGCCTGATTTACCTTTGACCTGGACAGAGTGTGAAGTAACTTCCTTCACTTCGTACGGTCCAGTCCACCTGGGTTCTAGCCACTTTCTCTTGTGGACTTTGACCCTCACCCAGTCCCCAACTTTTACCTTCAGTGGTGGCGAATCTCCCGACAGCTCCCCCTCTTGGACCTTGCGGATCTGTGTGGAGAGAGCTGCAGAAAGTTCCGTCAGTTTTCTCACATAGTCAGACATTGCAATATGTTGTACATCAAGGGCGGGCATATGACCTCCCTCCCTTGGTGGACCAGGCATGACTCTACCAGTCATTATCTCATGAGGAGAGAGATGGGTGCTTGCACCTGGAGAGGCTCTCATAGCCATCAACGCCAGGGGCAGGGCTTCCACCCAAGTCAACTTCGATCCTGCACATACCTTAGC
This sequence comes from Salmo trutta, assembly GCF_901001165.1. NCBI lineage: Eukaryota > Metazoa > Chordata > Actinopteri > Salmoniformes > Salmonidae > Salmo > Salmo trutta. The sequence continues at coordinate 18,437,829 of NW_021822911.1, read as the reverse complement.
TATTTTAGCCTTAAGGGATTGATTGGCGCGTTCCACGAGGCCCTGAGATTGGGGCCTGCACACCGGCCCAAATTTGTGTACAATCCCGAATCTCTCCCACCAATTGCTTTATACTGTTCCTTTCCCCCAGCTCTATCCTGTATTTTTTGTTCCAAATATTCACTAAATTTGAGCTTGGTTGGTGGAGTAGTTGCCATCTTATTATCTGTATAAGTGTCTCTCTATCTTTGTATACTTAGCCCGTCGCTGGTAAAGACCAGCGATGTATTCACGGCGCGGACACCGACTTATCTCTGGTGTCCCACCCTCGTAAACAAAGTGTTATGTGGTTATATTTTATTTGTTCCCCACAACCCCAACAGCACGGCGGCCCTCAAATTGTTTAAATATCACCTTGGTATTGGAGGTCTCATGGAACGAACCCCCAAATCATGCAGTCATCAGGGTTAGGGTTAGTTACAATGAGTTATATTTACTTTAATTCCTCCACATGTACATGGGTGGTCTCATCTGGTTGCCATTCCAGTAGCCCTCCCAAGTTAACGGATATATTCTATCAATGACGTGCCACACAGGCTCACAGTCTACACGGGGAGTCACACAGACTTTGACCCACACAGGATCGCCACACAGGCTCACAGATCCACACAGGATCGCCACACAGGCTCTCTATTCAGTCAAATATCTTTGTATTCAGCCTTAACATTTGTTAACACAATTTACATACAATTTAACAACAATTCATACTCACGCCCAGTACTACTGATCAAAATTTGGATAAAGACTATAATATAATATGCAGATTTTGTTTTAACAGGCTCTGCTTACCTTTTTTTAGTCGAGCTCGTTGATCAGTTTCCCGGGGCAAGTAGAATCGCCGATGGCTCCTGCGGACAGGTCACCCGTCCTCACGAGATTGTCCTGGACTTGTCTCCTCTCACATCAACCATTTATGGACCGAATTCAGAAGTATGAAACCATCCTCTGCTACCAAGTTTTGTTGATGATCAGTTACTTGAGAAGGAGACCAAGTCAAGACGCTGGACAGGGTGGATTCAATTATAGTAAGGCAGTTTTATTAAGAGACAAAGATATTTGGCAAAGCGTGCACGGACTCGTTCGTTTAGCTCTTAGGGAACTAGCAGAAGAGAGCCCCAAAACATAGTGTGCATCTGTTTTATACAACATGATTGTAATGCTATGACGTAGGTTGAGTCTTGTAGATTCGTCCTCCTGACTGGTCGTTGAGTGGAGGGTTGATCCGGTCTCGGGTCGGTGTCGACTCCCCATTGGTCCATGAGTGTGTTCTCTGTTCCTCTAACCCAGCCCTCAGGGATGGGTTTGTGTGTGTGTGTACGTGTGTGTTTTGTGCTGAGTCATTGTCTGTGTGTCTCTGTAGTCACAAGATGTTATTGCGAGACTGGCCGCTGGCCCCTGTGATCAGGGCATTTCCTGTTTTATCAGTGCTGTGTAAGGTCTAAGTCGGCCATCTGTTTCTGGGTGTGCGTGTATAGCTAGTATCCGTTCAACACAGAATGTGTCTTTTGTATCAGCAGATAAGTGTTGCGCAATAGACCAGCTTATGCAATATATTTATTACAGCGGACAGAAATACTAGGAGAGAGGGGTACCCCTACACAGAACTGAACCGGATCAAAGATGGCGGACAGATATACTAGGATGGAAGCAAATGTAAGGGATTATAACGTCATAACGAATCATGCAGAAACATGTACAGTTTACAGGAATGTTAGTTAATGTAGAGACAAACGATTATGCTTTTTTTAATCGTAAAGTTCATTTACGAAAATCGCGATTTAGCAAGCTAGCTGACTAGCTAACATTAACCAACTAGCTGACTAGCTAACATTAGCCAGCTAGCTGACTAGCTAACATTAACCAGCTAGCTGACTAGCTAACATTAACCAACTAACTGACTAGCTAACATTAACCAGCTAGCTGACTAGCTAACAATAGCCAGCTAGCTAACATTAACCAGCTAGCTGACTAGCTAACATTAACCAGCTAGCTGACTAGCTAACATTAACCAGCTAGCTGACTAGCTAACATTAGCCAGCTAGCTGACTAGCTTTATGGGTGTTGTGACATGAGTATGAAATTGTAATTCTGGTTGTTTTAGGGACTCCTGAAACAACCAGCAAACCAGGCTGTCGTTTTGTGAAACAGTGGATGTATAGAATCTAGCTAGCTGAAGAATTTACTGCAAATTGAATGTACAATTGTGTTAGCTTGCCTTGCTGATATTTGCCATGCAGATAGATGAAATAACGTAGCTAGCTATGTTCTTGCTTATTGTGCAGTGGATGATTATAATACCTGTATGCCTATGGATGTGTAGCTAGCTATCTAGCCGATCTGTGTATGAACCCAAACGTTTGGTATACATATTAGTTCAGAACCTATGAACCTCAGCTATCATAGCCAGTTGTATCAACTTCAAAACAGCCTGAATGACATTAATGAAGCCTATGGATTGAGTAGAATATAATGTAACTTTATGCCAAGGATGCAAGTCGTATATACATGTAGTTATTACCATGCATGAGATCCCCACATTGTAGCCTGTACATTTAATATATTCACTGATCATGTACTCTACCTTGGCAAATAAAGGTGCAGTTTAGGTATGGATGTCTTTGAGATTATTTTTCAGTCATATCCAATACCAGGAGTATCAAATTCCAGTCTTTGAATGACGCTGTGTCTGCATGTGTTTTACAATTATACACTTCAACAGTGTTTACCAATCTTGGTCCTGGGACATCAATGGTTACACATTGTAACTAATAGACTAGAAACAGGATTTAACTAGTTAATTCATATATACAGAAATATAATGTTAAAAAACAGAACACTACACTTCCTATGCATCATGTAAATACTCTAACACTGGTTCATCTCAACATCTAATGTCCTTCATCTGCATTGATCTGATAAACACAGGATAGGTGGAGTATTTCATCACATTACACTTCATTTCAACCAGTAGAGAATGTGAAACGCTTTATTGAAAAGCTCATTATACAAGTGTTATAAATACAAGTTCAATCTGTACTTCAATGCACATCTGTTGAGCATTATAAAAACAGAGGAAGAAAGAGGAGGTGGTGAGAGAGGTGTAAAAGACAGAAAGGGAAAGAGGTAAGCACATAGGAGCAGGGAAGGCAGCACATGATTAATGAATCACAGTGCTACATAAATATTCTCTCAGTTCATCACAATTACATAATAGTGTCTCTCGTCGGCACAAAGGTTCTTAAAAGCAGGTGAGGTGGTGATGATGGGACTGGGGGTTGGCATCCTCTCAAATCAAAACATATCTGCAGACGAGAGACAGATGGAGAGAGATAGAGCATGTTTAAACCTTGTGTTTATATTTTTTATTCTAACATTGTTAGTCATCAATCAGGAGGTGAAATAAAAAACTGACCTTGGATCATTAATTCTGGGACGACTGCATTTCTATCTGTATTTCAATGTAAAGCATCTCTTTAATAATACTTCCTGTTGACCTGACCAAGTGACCTCTCACCTCTGATCATGCTGTGCCCTCTATGTAGCCAGTTCAGATGCAGGAGGGGTTCACCGACACAGCTGATATAACCTAGAGGATTTTGGGAGAAGGGGAGAGAGGGATGAAGTGAAGGAGAGAGACTGTTATTGAGAAAATAAGGTAGTTAAAGCGACAGTGTTCAACAGGAATCTCTGTGTGGCCTCACCTGGTGTCCACACCACACTAAGTGGCTGCAGAGGACTTTATGCTGAAAAACATGAACGGACACAGGAGGACAAACAATATAGCGTAGTTATAGAAATAATGAAGTGTCTTACTATTCTCCATGGTTGGCCCTCTTGCCTATTCTTTGAAGGTGGAAGGAGCCACAGTTATACACCTGAGCCTGTTTACTGCACAACACAATCCATCAATCAGATTGATACATGAGTGTGTAGGTGTGGGTTATAGGGTGTCTAATTGTTCTACATTTTTTCAATATGGGGGATTTAAAATAGCCTGTTTTGTTTTTGCACAGACATCACACCCTTACCTAAACAGCACCCTCACCTGAGAAGTAGAAATCAAAGGGAGAGAAACTGTGAATTGAATAACTGCAGTTGACATAGCTCAGTAAATGGAAGAATACTCTTATTGCAATGTGAATGGCTCTTAAAAGAGCCTTTGGTTGTGCATAGTGTAGTCTATGGTGTTGCCAGGGAACAGCACCCTCTTTGAAGAAGTAGGAGGTGAAGATCTCCTGCACACGGATTGCCTCTCTTGCTGCGTTGTTGGACCCCATCCTTGAAACATCCTGCAGAGCAGCAGACTCCTCCTCTGGCACACAGTGGAGAGCTGCAGATCCCCTCCTGGTCCTCGTGTCCATCCTCATGAAGTTACGCAGGACACAGGTAGCCTTCACACACCTGAATTCCTCCTGGAGGCAGTCCCAGATGACCCTGGTCACCCAACCTTGCAGTGCCCTACACGGTAACTGTAGGCAATCGTTCTGAAGGAATCTCCAGTTACAAGGTATCTGTAGGAATATGGAAGGCAATGTAATTATTAGACTGTTACATCACCAGGTCATTGTGGATTACTAAAGTATAATATCCCTGATAACAAATCATGATAACATTGGATTGATAGATGCATGGGCACACATATGTACATGTGTAGCATGTGACAATAACAGGATCATATCAAGGACAGCAGCACAAATGAATACATAAATACCACTTGAAGCTTGATAATGAGTTGATCATTTGAATCAGCTGTGCAGTGTGAAGGCAAAAACAAAAATGTGCCCCTCTTTGAGTCCCCAGGACTGAGAACCACTGCTCTTCATTGGGACCTCTTCATATGTAGACTGGCTTTCATAGAGCTCTTTATCTGAGGACAGAAAACCTCACAAGAAACAGACTTCATTATAGTCAAATTACACCACACAGAATATTATGTTACTATTATCTCCGTCCTCACTTCTAGGGACAGTAACTACACAAAAGCACCTGCCCTATCCAGAATAGCCTCCTCTCTCACTGACAGTTGGGGCTGCTATCCTTTCACCCTCCTCCATGGCTGTTAGCTAGCTACCTACAAATGCATTTGGAGTTTGTTTTTTACAGTGATAAATACATCAAGATAGCTAGCTAATATGAAGTTAGGTAGATGCTGATATTTAATTCACTTAGCTAGCTATCTATCTATCTATACAGTATTTGAAGTTGGTTAGATAGCTAGCAAGCCAACTAGCTAGCTCATTTAGCAGCTCATTTGAGTTAGCCTGCACTGTAGCTAATAATACATTGTTGTTTTTTACATTTTCAAAATCTATTTACTTACTTAATTACTTGAATAGGTTCTCCCAGACATGTGGACAACTGGAAACAGGGCAGTAAAGTTTGTCACCAGGGCGTTTTAGAGGATATTACTATTGAACTATGTACCCATTTAATAACCAGACCTTCATACAAACTTGCTCTGCTGAATTCTTGATGGAGTCACAATGGGCGGCCTAAGAGGCATCTGTCCATCTGCTGACTGGACGCAGTTCAGTAAAATGTACATTTTATCTTCAGATAACAAGTTAAAGGGTAGGAAGCATGAGTTTTTACTCACCAGTGTAACAACACAGTGTGGTTAAAGACTTAGTAACTTAGTTGTAGCCACGATCTGGTTTCCTATAAGTACAAACAGTTATGTTTTTGCATTATTACAAATTGATTAACTTATTTCGGGAAATCTTCTAAACTACCCACAATGCAGTATTTCTCAACGTCATATGGATGATCAACTCTATGCTACCGAGTTTGTATGCCAGTGTAACGGTGTAATAAAGTTAGATTTTTTAAATGTATTTAACCTTTATTTAACCAGGCAAGCCAGCTAAGGACAAATTCTTATTTACAATGACTGTCTACCCCGGCCAAACCCTAACCCAGACGATGCTGGACCACTGTGCTTGCCCTATGGGACTCCCTATCACGGCCTGTTATGATACAGCCTAGTTTTGAACCAGGGTCTGTAGTGACGCCTCTAGCACTGAGATGCAGGGCCTTAGACTGCTGCTCGTGTGTTTACATTACAGTCAGTGATAAAGGTATGGGATTCTGGGTAACCCACAGCAGATTTATGGAGAATTTGGAAATTGAGTGGTCCTGGGATAGAAATGTATGAAGTTGACATTACATCATAAAATCCACCTTTTAAATCATACATTAGCAATTTAGGTTTTAGTAACTTCTGTTGTTGGTTTGGCCTCTCTTTATATGTTATTTGCCGAATCTCAGTTTTCCATGTGGGTTATATGCAGAAGTTCCCTCTTTCAAGTTGGTAGCAAACTGGAAAATGCATCATCTTTAGGAGTGCTATTTATATCCTGATCATTCATCCACACTGCATCTTCTATAGGAGTGCTATTTATATCCTGATCATTCATCCACACTGCATCTTCTATAGGAGTGCTATTTATATCCTGATCATTCATCCACACTGCATCTTCTATAGGAGTGCTATTTATATCCTGATCATTCATCCACACTGCATCTTCTATAGGAGTGCTATTTATATCCTGATCATTCATCCTCACTGCATCTTCTATAGGAGTGCTATTTATATCCTGATCATTCATCCACACTGCATCTTCTATAGGAGTGCTATTTATATCCTGATCATTCATCCACACTGCATCTTCTATAGGAGTGCTATTTATATCCTGATCATTCATCCTCACTGCATCTTCTATAGGAGTGCTATTTATATCCTGATCATCATCTTCACTGCATCTTCTTTAGGAGTGCTATTTATATCCTGATCATTCATCCTCACTGCATCTTCTATAGGAGTGCTATTTATATCCTGATCATTCATCCACACTGCATCTTCTATAGGAGTGCTATTTATATCCTGATCATTCATCCACACTGCATCTTCTATAGGAGTGCTATTTATATCCTGATCATTCATCCACACTGCATCTTCTATAGGAGTGCTATTTATATCCTGATCATTCATCCACACTGCATCTTCTATAGGAGTGCTATTTATATCCTGATCATTCATCCACACTGCATCTTCTATAGGAGTGCTATTTATATCCTGATCATTCATCCCCACTGCATCTTCTATAGGAGTGCTATTTATATCCTGATCATTCATCCACACTGCATCTTCTATAGGAGTGCTATTTATATCCTGATCATTCATCCACACTGCATCTTCTATAGGAGTGCTATTTATATCCTGATCATTCATCCACACTGCATCTTCTATAGGAGTGCTATTTATATCCTGATCATTACATCCTCACTGCATCTTCTATAGGAGTGCTATTTATATCCTGATAATTCATCCCCACTGCATCTTCTATAGGAGTGCTATTTATATCCTGATCATTCATCCACACTGCATCTTCTATAGGAGTGCTATTTATATCCTGATCATTCATCCACACTGCATCTTCTATAGGAGTGCTATTTATATCCTGATAATTCATCCACACTGCATCTTCTTTAGGAGTGCTATTTATATCCTGATCATTCATCCACACTGCATCTTCTATAGGAGTGCTATTTATATCCTGATCATTCATCCACACTGCATCTTCTATAGGAGTGCTATTTATATCCTGATCATTCATCCACACTGCATCTTCTATAGGAGTGCTATTTATATCCTGATCATTCATCCACACTGCATCTTCTATAGGAGTGCTATTTATATCCTGATCATTCATCCACACTGCATCTTCTATAGGAGTGCTATTTATATCCTGATCATTCATCCACACTGCATCTTCTATAGGAGTGCTATTTATATCCTGATCATTCATCCACACTGCATCTTCTATAGGAGTGCTATTTATATCCTGATCATTCATCCACACTGCATCTTCTATAGGAGTGCTATTTATATCTGATCATTCATCCACACTGCATCTTCTATAGGAGTGCTATTTATATCCTGATCATTCATCCACACTGCATCTTCTATAGGAGTGCTATTTATATCCTGATCATTCATCCACACTGCATCTTCTATAGGAGTGCTATTTATATCCTGATCATTCATCCACACTGCATCTTCTATAGGAGTGCTATTTATATCCTGATCATTCATCCACACTGCATCTTCTATAGGAGTGCTATTTATATCCTGATCATTCATCCACACTGCATCTTCTATAGGAGTGCTATTTATATCCTGATCATTCATCCACACTGCATCTTCTATAGGAGTGCTATTTATATCCTGATATCATCCCCACTGCATTCTTCTAGGAGTGCTATTTATACCTGATCATTCATCCTCACTGCATCTTCTATAGGAGTGCTATTTATATCCTGATCATCATCCACACTGCATCTTCTATAGGAGTGCTATTTATATCCTGATCATTCATCCACACTGCATCTTCTATAGGAGTGCTATTTATATCCTGATCATTCATCCACACTGCATCTTCTATAGGAGTGCTATTTATATCCTGATCATTCATCCACACTGCATCTTCTATAGGAGTGCTATTATATCCTGATCATTCATCCACACTGCATCTTCTATAGGAGTGCTATTTATATCCTGATCATTCATCCACACTGCATCTTCTATAGGAGTGCTATTTATATCCTGATCATTCATCCACACTGCATCTTCTATAGGAGTGCTATTTATATCCTGATCATTCATCCACTACTGCATCTTCTATAGGAGTGTTATTATCAGGAGCTTTAGGAGTGCTATTTATATCCGATCATTCATCCCACTGCCTCTTCTATAGGAGTGCTATTTATATCCTGATCATTCATCCACACTGCATCTTCTATAGGAGTGCTATTTATATCCTGATCATTCATCCACACTGCATCTTCTATAGGAGTGCTATTTATATCCTGTCACTACTGATCATTCATCCACACTGCATCTTCTATAGGAGTGCTATTTATATCCTGATCATTCATCCACACTGCATCTTCTATAGGAGTGCTATTTATATCCTGTCACTACTGATCATTCATCCACACTGCATCTTCTATAGGAGTGCTATTTATATCCTGATCATTCATCCACACTGCATCTTCTATAGGAGTGCTATTTATATCCTGATCATTCATCCACACTGCATCTTCTATAGGAGTGCTATTTATATCTGATCATATCCACACTGCATCTTCTATAGGAGTGCTATTTATATCCTGATCATTCATCCCCACTGCATCTTCTATAGGAGTGCTATTTATATCCTGATCATTCATCCACACTGCATCTTCTATAGGAGTGCTATTTATATCCTGATCATTCATCCACACTGCATCTTCTATAGGAGTGCTATTTATATCCTGATCATTCATCCACACTGCATCTTCTATTAGGAGTGCTATTTTATATCCTGATCATTCATCCACACTGCTCTTCTATAGGAGTGCTATTTATATCCTGATCATTCATCCACACTGCATCTTCTATAGGAGTGCTATTTATATCCTGATCATTCATCCACACTGCATCTTCTATAGGAGTGCTATTTATATCCTGATCATTCATCCACACTGCATCTTCTATAGGAGTGCTATTTATATCCTGATCATTCATCCACACTGCATCTTCTATAGGAGTGCTATTTATATCCTGATCATTCATCCACACTGCATCTTCTATAGGAGTGCTATTTATATCCTGATCATTCATCCACACTGCATCTTCTATAGGAGTGCTATTTATATCCTGATCATTCATCCTACACTGCATCTTCTATAGGAGTGCTATTTATATCCTGATCATTCATCCACACTGCATCTTCTATAGGAGTGCTATTTATATCCTGATCATTCATCCACACTGCATCTTCTATAGGAGTGCTATTTATATCCTGATCATTCATCCACACTGCATTCTTCTATAGGAGTGCTATTATATCCTGATCATTCATCCACACTGCATCTTCTATAGGAGTGCTATTTATATCCTGATCATTCATCCACACTGCATCTTCTATAGGAGTGCTATTTATATCCTGATCATTCATCCACACTGCATCTTCTATAGGAGTGCTATTTATATCCTGATCATTCATCCACACTGCATCTTCTATAGGAGTGCTATTTATATCCTGATCATTCATCCACACTGCATCTTCTATAGGAGTGCTATTTATATCCTGATCATTCATCCACACTGCATCTTCTATAGGAGTGCTATTTATATCCTGATCATACATCCTCACTGCATCTTCTATAGGAGTGCTATTTATATCCTGATCATTCATCCCCACTGCATCTTCTATAGGAGTGCTATTTATATCCTGATCATTCATCCACACTGCATCTTCTATAGGAGTGCTATTTATATCCTGATCATTCATCCACACTGCATCTTCTATAGGAGTGCTATTTATATCCTGATCATTCATCCACACTGCATCTTCTATAGGAGTGCTATTTATATCCTGATCATTCATCCACACTGCATCTTCTATATGAGTGCTATTTATATCCTGATCATTCATCCACACTGCATCTTCTATAGGAGTGCTATTTATAACCTGATCATTCATCCACACTGCATCTTCTATAGGAGTGCTATTTATATCCTGATCATTCATCCACACTGCATCTTCTATAGGAGTGCTATTTATATCCTGATCATTCATCCACACTGCATATTCTATAGGAGTGTTATTTATATCCTGATCATTCATCCACACTGCATCTTCTATAGGAGTGCTATTTATATCCTGTCACTACTGATCATTCATCCACACTGCATCTTCTTTAGGAGTGCTATTTATATCCTGATCATTCATCCTCACTGCATCTTCTATAGGAGTGCTATTTATATCCTGTCACTACTGATCATTCATCCACACTGCATCTTCTATAGGAGTGCTATTTATATCCTGATCATTCATCCACACTGCATCTTCTATAGGAGTGCTATTTATATCCTGATCATTCATCCTCACTGCATCTTCTATAGGAGTGCTATTTATATCCTGATCATTCATCCACACTGCATCTTCTATAGGAGTGCTATTTATATCCTGTCACTACTGATCATTCATCCACACTGCATCTTCTATAGGAGTGCTATTTATATCCTGATCATTCATCCACACTGTGTGTCTCATCAATGCAGGTAATTTATGACATGTATAAAGTATGTGTTTAATAAACTCATGAACACCAGCCAGTTTATCAGCCCGGTTCTGTTAGTTTAGGTGGATTATACTTCTTCACCACCAGAGGGGTACGTTGAGTAATATTCCAGGTTAATTTGATATATTTTGATACTAAAATGGATGACAGTTTATTCTGATGTTGTATTTATTTTATTATAGTACATTAGGAATTAGTAGGAATTGTTAAATCCACCATGCGTTCACAAAAACTTTGATAGACATTTCAACAACAAAAAAGTTAGTATATTATACGGCAGATTTGTGGAGAATTACTATCGGAGTGCTATTTATATCCCGTCACTACTGATCATTCATCCATACTGTGTGTGTCCCATCATTGCAGCTTTGGAAATAAATGAACTATCCATCCATTGCTCCTTCCTGTGTTGACTCACTGACTTGAGAGACGGGAACAGGAAGGTCACACTAGGTCGATATCTAGCTCAAGCTTGCAAACGTTAACCACACCTTTCCGTGTACTGTGTGATTGGGTTATCTAGAGGGAACCCGTTAGCATGGTAGGCTCTGGTGCCTTCTTGCTGTGGGCTCAAATCGACAGAGGAAATCAACCTGCTTACTCCTTTTTGTTTTGACAACTTTTCATTAGGGATGTTATGTTTGATACCGGAGCTACGAGGCCTGCGTCCAAATCGCTAAGCAGTAAACTTCAAAGCAGTGTACCGATGCCTGTATCACTTTATCAGCAGCACGTCATCAATGGTGTCCGAAGCTTCATTTAATCGAACAACCACCTGATTGGTTTGGTATTGGGCTTGTTCAACACTACAGGCGACTGCCGACTGACTGATCTACAAGTCACCTTGCATCATAAATAACTACTCATTATTATTTATAAATCAGTCAGCCTGTCACCATTTACCCACAATGCAGCATGGATTTTATGCTCTCGAACACGGCAAGGCTATGCTGCTACTGTGTGGGACGTCATCTATAATAATGACATAAAGGCTATGCTGCTACTGTGTGGGACGTCATCTATAATAATGACATAAAGGCTATGCTGCTACGGTGTGGGATGTCATCTATAATAATGACATAAAGGCTATGCTGCTACGGTGTGGGGTGTCATCTATAATAATGACATAAAGGCTATGCTGCTACTGTGTGGGACGTCATCTGTAATAATGACATAAAGGCTATGCTGCTACGGTGTGGGACGTCATCTATAATAATGACATAAAGGCTATGCTGCTACGGTGTGGGATGTCATCTATAATAATGTGGCTGTTCTAAATTCTGTGTTGCTCAAAGCCTTGAGTAATGAACCTATTTTTGAGACAATTGGCTGGAAAGCGTCAATGCTTCAGGAAGCTTTGTTTCCCCATCATGGAATCTATCTATTTTTGATGTTGGGGATTTTCCCATCATTCTGTATTTCTCTGCTCTTCTGATCTCCAGACATGTTTTAGTTGGGTTTTGTTAGTTGGGTTCTAACTGGTCTCCATTAGTTGGGCTCCAGCTCGCTGATCATAGTGTCACGAACCGGCTCAAAGACCGTAACAAAAAGTGAGACAACGTGGAGATAAGTTAATAAATATATTTAGTTATTCTTTAAGTAAAGTAAATACAATTAACAATGGTGTGTGTTTAGTCAGTAGAGTAAGTGAGTGGTCGCGTGTATATATGTGATAATGAGGGGTGTTGAAAGGTGCCACCACAAACAACCAAAATCTGTCTGTGTCTGCATGGAGAGAGTCTCCTCAATGAACGGGGAAGAGGTGCATTTATCCTGGGACACACCCGAGCCCAGGTGTGTCCCATTTCACTGACAACCCTCCCGGCTCCGCCCACCGACATCCTATTAAGGAAAAACAAGAGCAAAGAGAAAGAATTCAGCAGACAGGGTGGGAGGGTTGTCACAGCAGTCTGATGATATACCACGTACTGGGGATGCAGTTAGGTTTGTATGCAGTCTGGTGATATACCAGGGACTGGGGATGCAGTTAGGTTTGTATACAGTCTGGTGATATACCAGGGACTGGGGATGCAGTTAGGTTTGTATACAGTCTGATGATATACCAGGGCCTGGGGACGTAGTTAGGTTTGTATGCAGTCTGGTGATATACCAGGGACTGGGGATGTAGTTAGGTTTGTACAGTCTGATGATATACCAGGGCCTGGGGATGCAGTTAGGTTTGTATGCAGTCTGGTGAGTTACCAGGGACTGGGGATGCAGTTAGGTTTGTACAGTCTGGTGATATACCAGGGACTGGGGATGCAGTTAGGTTTGTACAGTCTGGTGATATACCAGGGACTGGGGATGTAGTTAGGTTTGTACACAGTCTGATTATATACCAGGGACTGGGGATGCAGTTAGGTTTGTATACAGTCTGGTGATATACCAGGGACTGGGGATGTAGTTAGGTTTGTATACAGTCTGGTGATATACCAGGGACTGGGGATGCAGTTTGGTTTGTACAGTCTGGTGATATACCAGGGCCTGGGGATGTAGTTAGGTTTGTACACAGTCTGGTGATATACCAGGGACTGGGGATGTAGTTAGGTTTGTATACAGTCTGGTGATATACCATATACTATTTTGTCTAGCAAGCTACCGTGGTGTCTGACTAACTGGTGCTACTGTTGAAAGAAGAGTTCCGTCCACTACATTATACATCACACTAACAGCATTACCTTAAATTCCCACACCGCCATCTGCTGACTGGAGTGGGTAACGCAGTTGAGTAAAATGTTAATTTTGTCAGACAAAAAGTTAAAGGGTAGGAATAAGGGACAACGCTGGTCCTAAAATATTCATTAGCCCCCCCCCCCCCAAATAAATCAATATCAGTCAATATATTTTTTCTGTGATTTATTTTTTTCATCAACCGTTCCATCGCATCTTAAACTTCTTACCGGGCGGCACTAGGACCAGGGGAGGCTGCTGCTGCACTAGTGACTGTAAGACTTTCTTCAGCAAAGATGGCGGACAGAAACACTAGGAGAGAGGGGTACGCCTACACAGAACTGAACTGGATCAAAGATGGAGGACAGAAATACTAGGAGAGAGGGGTACCCCTACACAGAACTGATCTGGATCAAAGATGGAGGACAGAAATACTAGGAGAGAGGGGTACCCCTACACAGAACTGAACTGGATCAAAGATGGAGGACAGAAATACTAGGAGAGAGGGGTACCCCTACACAGAACTGAACTGGATCAAAGATGGCGGACAGAAATACTAGGAGAGAGGGGTACCCCTACACAGAACTGAACTGGATCAAAGATGGAGGACAGAAATACTAGGAGAGAGGGGTACCCCAACACAGAACTGAACTGGATCAAAGATGGCGGACAGAAATACTAGGAGAGAGGGGTACCCCTACACAGAACTGAACTGGATCAAAGATGGCGGACAGAAATACTAGGAGAGAGGGGTACCCCTACACAGAACTGATCTGGATCTAAGATGGCGGACAGAAACACTAGGAGAGAGGGGTACCCCTACACAGAACTGAACTGGATCAAAGATGGCGGACAGAAATACTAGGAGAGAGGGGTACCCCTACACAGAACTGAACTGGATCAAAGATGGAGGACAGAAATACTAGGAGAGAGGGATACCCCAACACAGAACTGAACTGGATCAAAGATGGCGGACAGAAATACTAGGAGAGAGGGGTACCCCTACACAGAACTGAACTGGATCAAAGATGGAGGACAGAAATACTAGGAGAGAGGGGTACCCCTACACAGAACTGAACTGGATCAAAGATGGCAGACAGAAATACTAGGAGAGAGGGGTACCCCTACACAGAACTGATCTGGATCAAAGATGGCGGACAGAAATACTAGGAGAGAGGGGTACCCCTACACAGAACTGAACTGGATCAAAGATGGAGGACAGAAATACTAGGAGAGAGGGGTACCCCTACACAGAACTGAACTGGATCAAAGATGGTGGACAGAAATACTTGGATGGAAGCAAATGTAAGGGATTATAACGTCATAACGAATCATGCAAAAACATGTACAGTTGACTGGAATGTTAGTTAATGTAGAGACAAACGATTATGCTTTTTTTTATCTTAAAGTTAATTCACGAAAATCGCGATTTAGCCAGCTAGCTGACCAGCTAACATTAGCCAGCTAGCTGACTAGCTAACATTAACCGGCTAACTGACTAGCTAACATTAGCCGGCTAGCTGACTAGCTAACATTAGCCGGATAGCTGACTAGCTAACAATAGCCGGCTAGCTGACTAGCTAACAATAGCCGGCTAGCTGACTAGCTAACATTAGCCAGCTAGCTGGGCTAGCTAACATTAACCAGCAAGCTGATTAGCTTTATGGGTGTTGTGACATGAGTATGAAATTGTACTTTTGGTTGTTTTAGGGACTCCTGAAACAACCAGCAAACCAGTCTGTCGTTTTGTGAAACAGTGGATGTATAGAATCTAGCCAGCTAAAGAATTTACTACAAATTAAATGTAAAATTTTGTAAGCTTGCCTTGCTAATATTTGCCATGCAGATAGATGAAATAACGTAGCTAGCTATGTTCTTGCTTATTGTGCAGTGGATGATTATAATACCTGTATGCCTATGGATGTGTAGCTAGCTATCTAGCCAATCTGTGTATGGACCCAAACGTTTGGTATACATATTAGTTCAGAACCTATGAACCTCAGCTATCATAGCCAGTTGTATCAACTTCAAAACAGCCTGAATGACATTAATGAAGCCTATGGATTGAGTAGAATATAATATCATGTTGTGCCAAGGATGCAAGTCGTATATACATGTAGTTATTACCATGCATGAGATCCCCACATTGTAGCCTGTACACTTAATATATTCACTGATCATGTACTCTACCTTGGCAAATAAAGGTGCAGTTTAGGTATGAATGACTTTGAGATTATTTTTCAGTCATATCCAATACCAGGAGTATCAAATTCCAGTCTTTGAATGACGCTGTGTCTGCATGTATGTATTACAATTATACACTTCGACAGTGTTTACCAATCTTGGTCCTGGGACATCAATGGTTACACATTGTAACTAATAGACTAGAAACAGGATTTAACTAGTTAATTCATATATATAGAAATATAATGTTAAAAAACAGAACACTACACTTCCTATGCATCATGTAAATACTCTAACACTGGTTCATCTCAACATCTAATGTCTTTCATCTGCATTGATCTGATAAACACAGGATAGGTGGAGTATTTCATCAAATTACACTTCATTTCAACCAGTAGAGAATGTGAAACGCTTTATTGAAAAGCTCATTATCCAAGTGTTATAAATACAAGTTTAATCTGTCCTTCAATGCACATCTGTTGTGCATTATAAAAACAGAGGAAGAAAGAGGAGGTGGTGAGAGAGGTGTAAAAGACAGAAAGGGAAAGAGGTAAGCACATAGGAGCAGGGAAGGCAGCACATGATTAATGAATCACAGTGCTACATAAATATTCTCTCAGTTCATCACAATTACATAAGTGTCTCTCGTCGGCACAAAGGTTCTTAAAAGCAGGTGAGGTGGCGATGATGGGACTGGGGTTTGGCATCCTCTCACATCAAAACATATCTGCAGACAAGAGACAGATGGAGAAAGAGAGCATGTTTAAGCCTTGTGTTATTATTTTTTATTCTAACATTGTTAGTCATCAATCAGGAGGTGAAATGCAAAACTGACCTGGGATCATTAACTCTGGGACTACTGCATCTCTATCTGTATTTCAATGTAAAGCATCTCTTTAATAATACTTCCTGTATAATATAAACTGACCTGGGATCATTAACTCTGGGACTACTGCATCTCTATCTGTATTTCAATGTAAAGCATCTCTTTAATAATACTTCCTGTATAATATAAACTGACCTTGGATCATTAACTCTGGGACTACTGCATCTCTATCTGTATTTCAATGTAAAGCATCTCTTTAATAATACTTCCTGTATAATAAATTGACCTTGGATCATTAACTCTGGGACTACTGCATCTCTATCTGTATTTCAATGTAAAGCATCTCTTTAATAATACTTCCTGTATAATATAAACTGACCTGGGATCATTAACTCTGGGACTACTGCATCTCTATCTGTATTTCAATGTAAAGCATCTCTTTAATAATACTTCCTGTTGACCTGACCAAGTGACCTCTCACCTCTGATCATGCTGTGCCCTCTATGTAGCCAGTTCAGATGCAGGAGGGGTTCACCGACACAGCTGATATAACCTAGAGCATTTAGGGAGAAGAAGTGAAGAAGAGAGACTGTTATTGAGAAAATAAGGTAGTTAAAGCAATCGGACATACAAGGATAAACAATATAGCATAGTTATAGAAATAATGAAGTGTCTTACTATTCTCCATGGTTGGCCCTCTTGCCTATTCTTTGAAGGTGGAAGGAGCCACAGTTATACACCTGAGCCTGTTTACTGCACAACACAATCCATCAATCCGATTGATACATGAGTGTGTAGGTGTGGGTTATAAGGGTGTCTAATTGTTCTACATTTTTTCAAGATGGGTGATTTAAAATAGCCTGTTTTGTTTTTGTACAGACATCACACCCTTACCTAAACAGCACCCTCACATGAGAAGTAGAAATCAAAGGGAGAGAAACTGTGAATTGAATAACTGCAGTTGACATAGCTCAGTAAATGGAAGAATACTCTTATTGCAATGTGAATGGCTCTTAAAAGAGCCTTTGGTTGTGCATAGTGACGTCTATGGTGTTGCCAGGGAACAGCACCCTCTTTGAAGAAGTAGGAGGTGAAGATCTCCTGCACACGGATTGCCTCTCTTGCTGCGTTGTTGGACCCCATCCTTGAAACATCCTGCAGAGCAGCAGACTTCTCCTCTGGCACATGGCGGCGAGCTGCAGATCCCCTCCTGCAGATTCCTCCAGGAGGCAGTCCCAGATGACCCTGGTCACCCAACCTTACAGTGCCCTACACGGTAACTGTAGGCAATCGTTTTGAAGGAATCTCCAATTACAGGGTCTCTGTAGGAATATGGAAGACAATGTAATTATTAGACTGTTACATCACCAGGTCATTGTGGATTACTAAAGTATAATATCCCTGATAACAAATCATGATAACATTGGATTGTTAGATGCATGGGCACACATATGTACATGTGTAGCATGTGACAATAACAGGATCATATCAAGGATGGCATCACAAATTAATACATAAATACCACTTGAAGCTTGATGATGAGTTTGAATAATTTGAATCAGCTGTGCAGTGTGAAGGCAAAAACAACAATGTGCCCCTCTGAGTCCCCAGGACTGAGAACCACTGCTCTTCATTGGGACCTCTTCATATGTAGACTGGCTTTCATAGAGCTCTTTATCTGAGGACAGAAAACCTCACAAGAAACAGACTTCATTATAGTCAAATTACACCACACTGAATATTATGTTAATATTATCTCTGTCCTCACTTCTAGGGACAGGAACTATACAAAAGTACCTACCCTATCCAGAATAGCCTCCTCTCTCACTGACAGTTGGGGCTGCTATCCTTTCACCCTCATCCATGGCTGTTAGCTAGCTACCTACAAATGCATTTGGAGTTTGTTTTTTACATTGATAAATACATCAAGATAGATAGCTAATATGAAGTTAGGTAGATGGTGATGTTTAATTCAATTAGCTAGCTATCTATCTATACAGTATGTGAAGTTGGCTAGATAGCTCATTTAGCAGCTCATTTGAGTTAGCCTGCACTGTAGCTAGTTAGCTAATAATACATCGTTGTTTTTTACATTTTCAAAATCTATTTACTTACTTAATTATTTGAATAGGTTCTCCCAGCCATGTGGACAACTGGAAACAGGGCAGCAAAGTTTGTCACCAGAGCGTTTTAGAGGATATTACTATTGAACTATGTACCCATTTAATAGCCAGACCTTCATACAAACTTGCTCTGCTGAATTCTTGATGGAGTCACAATGGGCGGCCTAAGAGGCATCTAGTCCATCTGCTGACTGGACGCAGTTCAGTAAAATGTACATTTTATCTTCAGACAACAAGTTAAAAGGTAGGAAGCATGAGTTTTTACTCACTGGTGTAACAACACAGTGTGGTTAAAGACTTAGTAACTGAGCTGTAGTCACGATCTGGTTTCCTGTAAGTACAGTTATATTTTTGTGTTATTACATATTTCTTAACTTATTTCTGGATATCTTCTAAACTACCCACAATGCACTATTTCTCAACGTCATATGGAGGATCTACTCTGTGCTACAGAGTTTGTATGCTAGCTCGGTAGCTAGCTCCAGCTTGTCAACATTAGCCACACCTCATGCGTTTCATATACTGTGTGGTTGTGTTATCTAGTGGGAACCCATGAGTGCAAACGATTGGTTTAATATGAAGTTATACATTTGAAGTTATTTCTGTTGTAGTTTACATCATAGGGAATAGGCTGGTCCTCCATATTACCTCACACCTGACTTTAGCATTCTTTGTAATTCTAATTGGATTTATGTAATAACTCTAAAAATAGAACAGTGAGGTGTAACTTTGCATTGGGACTTAAAAAATATTTTATTTTATATTTTATAAACAATACAAAACATACACACACAAACGACATCATATTAACATTAACTACATCACACCTTTCCAGACCCACATCTTCAGCGCCCGCATCTCGCCACTGACACACCCCCATCTCCAGCTCCTGCATCACTCTCCACCACATGGCCTCAAACTGCACCATTTTATTTCTCTCTGTCGCCCAGAACTTTACATTTTTAGATAATAAAGCATTTGACCTTTCTATTGCGTTAACAGTAATATTGTACTTCTGACAGCCAACTTTCTAACTCCGCCCATAACTTTATGACGTCATAACATTCCCAGAAGGATTATTGAGTCATTGTTAGTTTTACACTGAAGACATGACTCTGCCGTTGTGCTGTAGAATTAGGGGATTTTGTCTCTTGTATAATAAGGGACTAACATTTGTCCCAACATCACAGGCAACAGACTTTGTTATAGTTAAAGACTTCCAAAAGTGTTTTAATGGGGTTTCTCCCTGTGCACCTGCCAATGTAAATCCATTGAACGAGACAAGTTACCAGACAGGACATATTGCTAATGCTCTTCCTATTGATAACCCGAATGACAATTAACTAGTGGGTGGTGGTGGTGATGACGGCCTATTGGATTACGTCGTCCATCGGGATTCCCCCCAAAAAAGAAGACGCTCTGGATTGATCATTGGAGTCAGATGTGAAGGAGGAGGTTGATCATCAGGAGTCAGATGTGAAGGAGGAGGTTGATCATCAGGAGTCAGATGTGAAGGAGGAGGTTGATCATCAGGAGTCAGATGTGAAGGAGGAGGTTGATCATCAGGAGTCAGATGTGAAGGAGGAGGTTGATCATCAGGAGTCAGATGTGAAGGAGGAGGTTGATCATCAGGAGTCAGATGTGAAGGAGGAGGTTGATCATCAGGAGTCAGATGTGAAGGAGGAGGTTGATCATCAGGAGTCAGATGTGAAGGAGGAGGTTGATCATCAGGAGTCAGATGTGAAGGAGGAGGTTGATCATCAGGAGTCAGATGTGAAGGAGGAGGTTGATCATCAGGAGTCAGGTGTGAAGGAGGAGGTTGATCATCAGGAGTCAGATGTGAAGGAGGAGGTTGATCATCAGGAGTCAGATGTGAAGGAGGAGGTTGATCATCAGGAGTCAGATGTGAAGGAGGAGGTTGATCATCAGGAGTCAGATGTGAAGGAGGAGGTTGATCATCAGGAGTCAGATGTGAAGGAGGAGGTTGATCATCAGGAGTCAGATGTGAAGGAGGAGGTTGATCATCAGGAGTCAGATGTGAAGGAGGAGGTTGATCATCAGGAGTCAGATGTGAAGGAGGAGGTTGATCATCAGGAGTCAGATGTGAAGGAGGAGGTTGATCATCAGGAGTCAGATGTGAAGGAGGAGGTTGATCATCAGGAGTCAGATGTGAAGGAGGAGGTTGATCATTAGGAGTCAGATGTGAAGGAGGAGGTTGATCATCAGTGAACCTCTAGGATTGTGGCTGGGCTGGCGTTTACACTTCCAGCTTGGTCATATATTTTGATACATTGAATGTTGATATTGTGAACCTATGTTATATATTTGTACCTCATGTTTAATGAAGTGATGTCACTAAGTACTTCCCCAATATATACAGTGCATTCGGAAAGTATTCAGACCCGTTCACTTTTTCTACATTTTGTTACATTACAGCCTTATTCTAAAATGGATTAAATAATTTTTTCCCTCATCAATCTACACACAATACCCCATAAGACATCACATTGCCCCATAATGACATCACGTTGCCCCATAATGACATCACAATACCCCATAATGACAAAGCAAAAACAGGTAAATAAATGAAACATTTTGATTTTCTTTCAAAAACAAGGACATTTCTAAGTGACCCCAAACTTTTTGTATAGACCTAGGCTGTTCATTATATACATCTACATGATGTATTGTTACACCATGTAGGAGCAGTATAGACCTAGTCTGTTCATTATATACATCTACATGATGTATTGTTACACCATGTAGCAGCAGTATAGACCTAGTCTGTTAATTATATACATCTACATGATGTATTGTTACACCATGTAGGAGCAGTATAGACCTAGTCTGTTCATTATATACATCTACATGATGTATTGTTACACCATGTAGGAGCAGTATAGACCTAGTCTGTTCATTATATACATCTACATGATGTATTGTTACACCATGTAGGAGCAGTATAGACCTAGTCTGTTCATTATATACATCTACATGATGTATTGTTACACCATGTAGGAGCAGTATAGACCTAGTCTGTTCATTATATACATCTACATGATGTATTGTTACACCATGTAGGAGCAGTATAGACCTAGTCTGTTCATTATATACATCTACATGATGTATTGTTACACCATGTAGGAGCAGTATAGACCTAGTCTGTTCATTATATACATCTACATGATGTATTGTTACACCATGTAGGAGCAGTATAGACCTAGTCTGTTCATTATATACATCTACATGATGTATTGTTACAACCTGTAGGAGCAGTATAGACCTAGTCTGTGCATTATATACATCTATATGATGTATTGTTACACCAAAATAAAGGGAAATTACATCATTTTATACTAATACAATTGCTCAGAGAGAAATATTTAGTTTAACATGTAATTCTCAAAAGGTAGGGGTCTGAATTATTGCCACCCATGTTTTCAATACTCCAACACCCTCCCCTTGGGAGGATAACGACACTCAAATGTTTTATGAGATTAGAGAACACATTGGGTGGGATCTTAGACCAATCCTCCATACAGAATCTCCCCATGTCCTTGATTTATTTTGTCTGCGCTTGTGGACTGCCCTGTTCAATTCAAACCACAGGTTTTCAATGGAGTTCAAGTCCGAAGACTGAGATGGCCATTAAAAATTAGATTTTTGTGCCCAATTAACCATTTCTTTGTGGATGTTGATGTGTCTTGCTGGAAGATCCTCTTATGGCCAAGTTTCAGCCTCCTAGCAGAGAGGTAACCAGGTTTTGGGCTAAAATATCCTGGTAGTGGGTAAAGTTTATTTATTTTATACAGTAATATTTGCTCATCTTTATCAAGGGTATCAATAACTAGTTGCTTATTTTGATATCTAGTTATTTGACTGAATCAGAAATACAGATGTGGCGTAGATGTAGAGTTTGTTTTAAATTCTCATAAAAAATCACACACTTGTTGCTCTTTATACGTGTTGATATAATATTAATATTTAATGGAGAGAGAAAAAACGTTTCCCTAAACTGCTTTATAATATTATAATTCAATGAAGAATAATAATTATTTTCCCTCCTGAACTGCGTTTCCTCCCTCCAGACAGCAGATGGCGATATGTGTCTTTCAGGAGATGTTTCTAGTGTGACGTATAATCTAGTGGACGGAGCGCTTCTTCAACAACTGCAGCCACCTCGGTAGCTCGCTAGCCAACAAAGTCGGAACATTCAAGCTGTTTGGACAATTTCGTGGTTTAATTGCCACTGTGATTTAAACATAGTACTACATTTTATGTAATATTTACGTTGTAAGTCAACTAGCTGGCTGGTTAAATTAGCACTAGTCTAGTCGCTAATGCTAACTAGCTATTATCCCCGACCATGAGTTCACTAAGCTACTCTCCTCCTGTTAAAGAAGAGGAGGTCTGCTGGATGGAGAAAGAAGGTCTGGTGAAAGAGGAGGAGGAAGAGGAGGCTGTTTCAATACAAAAACAAGTAGAGGGTGAAGCTGTTACAGTGAAAGAAGAAGAAAAAGACGTTTCAGTGAAAGAAGAGGAAGACGCGTTCAGAGTGAAAGAGGAGGAGGATGTTACTGTAAAAGAAGAGGAGGATGCAGTTTTTGGAGTGGAGGATGAAGAGGGGGAGATTACTGTCACATTAGAGGAGGACGAAGAAGAGAAGACTGGAGAACTGATTAACACCAGTAAATACAGTGAGTACTATCTTATAAAGCAGGGACATTGATCTGATTAACACCCGTGAATACAGTTTCCTTTTGTAGTCCGTGATTGACTGTAGGCCCTGTCACATACCTCTGGTGTCTAAGCCGTTGAATTGCGTCTCTACTTTGTGTCTATACTGATCCTTAGCTTGTTTGATTGCCTTGCTGAGGGAATAGCTACACTGTTTGTATTCGGTCATGTTTCCGGTCGCCTTGCCCTGATTAAAAGCAGTGGTTCGCGCTTTTCAGTTTTGCGCGAATGCTGCCATCAATCCACGGTTTTAATAGTGGCTGTGGGTACAACACATCACCGATGTTCTTCAGGAATTGGGAGCTTTAGTTGCTTCACAACGTTTTCAGATTTGAAGAAAATCTTTCACCTTTATTTAACCAGGTAGGCTACTTGAGAACAAGTTCTCATTTGCAACTGCCAAGCTAAAGTATAGCAGTTTGACACATACAACAACAGAGTTACACATGGAATAAACAAACATACAGTCAATAATACAGTAGAAAGTCTATATACAGTGTGTGCAAATGAGGTAGGATAAGGGAGGTAAGGCAATAAATAGGCTATGGTGGCTAAGTAATTACATTATAGCAATTAAACACTGGAATGGTAGATGTGCAGAAGATGAATGTGCAAGTAGAGATACTGGGGTGCAAAGGAGCAATATAAATAAATACAGTATGGGGATGAGGTAGTTGGATGGGCTATTTACAGATGGGCTATGTACAGGTGCAGTGATCTGTGAGCTGCTCTGACAGCTGGTGCTTAAAGCTAGTGAGGGAGATATGAGTCTCCAGCTTCAGTGATTTTTGCAGATCGTTCCAGTCATTGGCAGCAGAGAACTGGAATGAAAGGCGGCCAAAATAAGAATTGGCTTTAGGGGTAACCAGTGAGATATACCTGCTGGAGCGCATGCTACGGGTGGGTGCTGCTATGGTGACCAGCGAGCTGAGATAAGGCGGGCTTTACCTAGCAGAGACTTGAAGATGACCTGGAGCCAGTCTGGCACACTGCTTAGAGTTTCAACAACATTAATAACATATTTCTAGCCTACAATCATTGATGTTACTACTAATGTGAAAACAAGACAAAATATGACTTTTCTTGCTCATTTTAATACAATTGTCAAATAATTTTAACATTCATTACAGACGTGAATTGTTGTACAACATCATGGCTACGCTGTTGGCATTACCTTTTACAGTGGATTTCCGCTGTTGTGGGCCTTGAACCATCTGTCTGACTTTGTTGTTGACACAGGAGAGAGACGTGACTATCGTGGATCCTCTGGGGAGCCTCAACAACCTCATGATGCTGAAGAGGCAAAGAAGAGTCCCTCCAGATCAGAACACCTCAAGAAAAACCTGCAGAGACCCACAGGGAAGAGAATTCACTGCTGCTTTGACTGTGGGAAGAGATTCACCTCCTCAGCAGGCATTAAAATTCATCAAAGAATCCACACAGGAGAGAAACCATTTAGCTGTACTCAATGTGGGAAGAGATTTACTACATCTGGCTCTCTGACTTTACACCAGAGAACACACACAGGAGAGAAACCTTATAGCTGTGGTCAATGTGGGAAGAGTTTTGGTCAATCTAGCGATCTGACAGTGCACCAGAGAATACATACAGGACAGAAACCCTATAGTTGTGATCAATGTGGGAAGAGTTTTGTTCAATCTGGCCAGCTGACATTACACCAGAGAACACACACAGGAGAGAAACCTTATAGCTGTGATCAATGTGGGAAGAGTTTTGGTCGATCTTGCCATCTGACTCAACACCAGAGAATACACACAGGAGAGAAATCTTATAGCTGTGATCAATGTGGGAAGAGTTTTGGTCAATCTGGCCAGCTGACTCAACACCAGAGAACACACACAGGAGAGAAACCCTATAGCTGTGATCAATGTGGCAAGAGTTTTGGTCGATCTTGCCATCTGACTCAACACCAGGGAACACACACAGGAGAAAAATCTTATAGCTGTGGTCAATGTGGGAAGAGTTTTGGTCAATCTGGCCAGCTGACATTACACCAAAGAACACACACTGGAGAGAAACCTTATAGTTGTGGTCAATGTGGGAAGAGTTTTTCTGCATCTAGCAGTCTGACGCTACACCAGAGAACACACACAGGAGAGAAATCTTATAGCTGTGATCAGTGTGACAAGAGATACTCTGATAAAAGATCTCTGATTAAACATCAGAAAATACATTAAGGAGTTGTTTCATGATATCAATGAAATAATGTCACAATGTAGAATGTTTTAACATAGTAGGAGTATTTTAAGGAATTTCACAATGTAGAACCCTAAACGTTTACCCCATTCAATTGATTTCAGCGTGATATGGATATTAGCCTCAGGGGAAAAATCCAGGCTCTGAATTGAAAGAGTTACTATTTATGTGATTTAACAAAAAGTGACTAACACAAAAAGAGTTGTGTTACACTTACCATGTTGGTTACGCACTTGAATCAAAATGCAACACTTCAAAATGTATCTAGCTGTTTTCTACAAACTGTCCTCTAACCAGGGATGTACACATTATTCCCAGATTCCGTGTGGGTTTTGAGTTGTTAGTTTTAACAGGACGTGCAACCTCATCTCCCTCCTGTAACATAAATGATTTCAACATGATATCGATGAGTGATGACAAATAAGTGTTGTGTTCCTTTGTTTAGTGACCCCTAAATTTAAATGCATCACTCCAAAATGTAGCTGACTGGCTTCTACATTTTGTCCTCTAACCAGTGAGGTGAAAGATATCCCCCATTTCAATGTTTTTTTTTTGTTGTGTTAGTTTCCTGATTTCCCAATTAATCGATATCAGTGATTTATTGCTACTTGTCAAAACAACAGTGTTTCTGGTGCTTGTGCAGTTTATAAGGTGCTTGTTTAAAAAAAATACAAGTAACATGATTATTGTGGCAGATGTTTGTTTATATAGTATGGCCCATTTTATGTTTAGGTTTTCAATATATCACAAACTGTTTCTGCATATTGGTTATTGATTTGGACACGTTAAAACTGTGTTTTGACATTGGGGATATCCCACCTAGCAACATGTCATTGAAAAGAAGACTAATATACGTCCGGTATCTTCATTGTAAATGAGGATTTGTTCCTAACTGACTAATTTACAATGACGGCCCAGTGGGGATCAGTGGGTTAACTGCCTTGTTCAGGTGCAGAACAACAGATTTTGACCTTGTCAGCTCAGGGATTCGATCCAGCAACCTTTCGGTTACTGTTAAATGAAGGTTTACATTTTTTTAAATACACATGGACGCAGCCTATACACCTATAATCAATTTTATTAACAATCTGACATCACTCCAGTATTTCTTTGCAACGTTCAAGTGCTAATTGTCTTTATTCCACTACTGAAGAAGCATAACTCAAATCACCTCATATTTCAAACATTCAGCCTGACAAAAGATACATGTTTTATTATTTCATGCCTCACCATTAAGTTAATTATTGCCAACACATATTAACAAAGGGGTGTACATTTGGTTTTGATATTTAATATTTACAATTAATGTAACATTTAATAATCATAATTATTTATGCAACCAACTGACCATTTTTGGGTACAATTATATTGACATTGTTATCCTGCTTTTAGAATATCAGGGTTCATTCTCAGATGTGCCAACCCAAATGTACAAGAGCATGACATTGGGGACTGGGCCCTGATCCAACAACATGATTATCGAGATATTGCAGGAGTTTGCGCTTGAAATCAGACATGACTAATACAATTTGATTTGAGTTTCGTTTCGGCTCGTTCCAAGGGGACGAGAGTTCTAGAAGCTAGTGAGTTTTAGGAAGACGAGAGTTCTAGAAGCTAGTGAGTTTTAGGAAGACGAGAGTTCTAGAAGCTAGTGAGTTTTAGGATTCTATAGAAAGAAAATGGAGAACAAAAATTACATGATTGTATATTATTATTTAGAAATACGTGTTTTTTCTTGTATTTAATTGTTGACAGCAAGTTGTTTTCTGTTGGTGGTGAGCAAACTTGTCCTAAAGAAATGTAGGATATATTTGTTGTCTTAAGGGGGAAGGTGTTACAGGCTTTCGTTTTTCCATTTATGTTTTGAGGTTGGACTTTAGCACGTCTAGCCCGTTAGCCCGTCTAGCTCGTTAGCACGTGTAGCTCGTTAGCACGTGTAGCTCGTTAGCACGTCTAGCACGTCTAGCTCGTTAGCACGTCTAGCTCGTTAGCACGTCTAGCTCGTTAGCACGTCTAGCTCGTTAGCACGTGTAGCTCGTTAGCACGTCTAGCACGTCTAGCTCGTTAGCACGTCTAGCTCGTTAGCCCGTCTAGCTCGTTAGCACGTCTAGCTCGTTAGCCCGTCTAGCTCGTTAGCACGTAGGACGCACTGATTGGTGTCACCTCGTTAGTCAGTATGTGTTACACCTGTGCTGGCTTGTCCATCTCGTTAGTGGGAAGGTGTTTCACCTGAGCTGGTCCAGGTTCTATTTAAGAGTGTCTGGCCCAGTTGTCTTGATACATGTGGAGAGTCAACACCTTTAGTTGCTCCACCTTTTTGGTTTGCTTCCTGTCTTTAAGTTTGGTGTGGGTTTTTCTTTTGTTTGCCTCTTCTTGGGCAGATTTAGTGGGTCTCATGGTGGGTGTCTTTTAGGTCCCAGTTGTTGTTACTAGTCAACTTCCAGTGGACACCCCCATAGTGTCTTTCAAACAAGTTATATTTTGGGTTGGATGTTGCATCATATTGTTGATATTTTAATCAATGGCATTTCCTTACAATGCTCATTAGTCTTTCAGTTGTTATTATTGTTTTTTATCCTCATATTTGTGTACTAAATATTTCTGATTATTTTCATCGTTTTTTCCTGTGAAGCCATTGTGTTGCATCCATGTCTGACATGTGCTGTATAAATAAAGCTTGATTTGATTTGAACATATTGTAAAACAAATTAACCCAATGACTGACCAATCAACAAACTCTTGGTCCACCTTAGTATGAAAAACTGTATCAATCCCACTTTTCCAGCCTGCTGAAGGCATGGTGGAGTGGTAAACACCACCCCCGGCTCTACCAGGGGCTTGAGGTGGTCTCCCACAGCTCTGCTTATGTCATGTTCTGTGGCCTTGCTGTTCCATTTCTGACTGCCCCTGCAACACAGAAACACATTTAGTCATATTATATAAAACACTCAAAGTAATGGATATGGAGCATCTACGGCCTCAGTTACACCTGGCACTTAAATGTGACTTCTGTCATCTGATCACTCCAAGCTGCATTAGGTTCAGATCTACCAGGATGGGCCTTTGACAAAGTCTGGACACAGTCAAGCCACTGAATATGCATCAGCAATGTAAAGAGATGGGGTGAATGTGTGGGGACAAGTACATTCCACACAAATTACCATAATATCAAAGAACAAATGTGTGTGTCTGAGGGGAAATTAACTTTCATACAGCCAGAAGGGGTGAGAAATTACACCAATATCAGTGGACAATTTGCACTAATGTAAATAAACATAGATGATGGAACATATTCCCTTTTGCTGACGTGATGAACCGCTAAGGGAACAAATATTTACCATCTAAACCATGTGTGACCTCTCACCTCTCTGGCTGTAGAAGTGTTCTTCCTAACCAGTCCCTCAACAGCTCTCTGACTGAGCGCCACCCTCACTGGGTCTTTATGAGTCTAATCTGGTCTCCTTCAACATGGTGAGCCTCCTTATGAGTCTAATCTGGTCTCCTTCAACATGGTGATCCTCATTATGAGTCTAATCTGGTCTCCTTCAACATGGTGATCCTCATTATGAGTCTAATCTGGTCTCCCTCAACATGGTGAGCCTCATTATGAGTCTAATCTGGTCTCCTTCAACACGGTGAGCCTCATTATGAGTCTGATCTGGTCTCCTTCAACATGGTGAGCCTCATTATGAGTCTAATCTGGTCTCCTTCAACACGGTGAGCCTCATTATGAGTCTGATCTGGTCTCCATCGACATGGCGAGCCTCATTAATTGTCTGATGAAAAAGAAACCCACACACTGATCAGTATCAATCAGCCTTTTGTTTTCTTTCAAGTTATTAACTAATGATTAACACACACAAGTTCTCAGATGTGTGAGTGCTTTACCTATTTCTAACAGTATCATTTCAAATGGAGAAAACATCTCAGCAAAATGTAAACAATGTGGGAGGATTAGCAAATCCTGTTTCACTATCGAAATTACAAACCCCATGCACAAGTGCATTGGACACGCCTATGAAGCCAATACTAATCCCATCATGTCTGCATTGGATACGCCTATGAAGCCAATACTAATCCCATCATGTCTGCATTGGACACACCTATGAAGCCAATACTAATCCCATCATGTCTGCATTGGACACGCCTATGAAGCCAATACTAATCCCATCATGTCTGCATTGGACACGTATATGAAGCCAATACTAATCCCATCATGTCTGCATTGGACACGCCTATGAAGCCAATACTAATCCCATCATGTCTGCATTGGACACGCCTATGAAGCCAATACTAATCCCATCATGTCTGCATTGGACACGTCTATGAAGCCAATACTAATCCCATCATGTCTGCATTGGACACGCCTATGAAGCCAATACTAATCCCATCATGTCTGCATTGGACACGTCTATGAAGCCAATACTAATCCCATCATGTCTGCATTGGACACGTCTATGAAGCCAATACTAATCCCATCATGTCTGCATTGGACACGTCTATGAAGCCAATACTAATCCCATCATGTCTGCATTGGACACGCCTATGAAGCCAATACTAATCCCATCATGTCTGCATTGGACACGTCTATGAAGCCAATACTAATCCCATCATGTCTGCATTGGATACGTCTATGAAGCCAATACTAATCCCATCATGTCTGCATTGGACACGCCTATGAAGCCAATACTAATCCCATCATGTCTGCATTGGACACGCCTATGAAGCCAATACTAATCCCATCATGTCTGCATTGGACACGTCTATGAAGCCAATACTAATCCCATCATGTCTGCATTGGACACGCCTATGAAGCCAATACTAATCCCATCATGTCTGCATTGGACACGCCTATGAAGCCAATACTAATCCCATCATGTCTGCATTGGACATGCCTATAGGCCGGCAGGTAGCCTAGTGGTTAGAGCATTGGGCCAGAAACCAAAAGGTTGGTGGATCAAATCCTGAGCTGACAAGGTAAAAATCTGTCGTTCTGCCTCTGAACAAGGCAGTTAACCCACTGTTCCCAGGTAGGCCATCATTGTAAATAAGAATTTGTTTTCAACTGTCTTGCCTAGTTAAATAAAGCTTAAAATAATGTTTAAATGTAGCAGAATTAAATACCCACAACGTTCATTCTGTGGGAACTAGATTGACTCAGTTCACAGATTGTCAGCCAGACAGTGATTGTGCATCAATATCATCAGACTAAATTAGAGAAACAACCAAATAAAACAGACAAACAGGGAATGTTCACTGACCCAAAAAGACACTATAGTTGATTGTGTGAATCCACTTTATTTCCTATCATAAAGAACAGCTGTGGAAATGGGCCGTGGATTTAGACGTCCATCTGACTCCACAACAAGACATGACTGAATAGTTCAATAGTGTCTAATCCAAATAATCAGCACAATGTCAGGTGTTAGTGCAGGGCTGGAACAGAAACCTGCACACCCAGTAGCTAGATCTCTAGCAGCAAGGTTGGCCATGCATTTTCTAGGTCTCTGCATCGTTGCTTTAACAGTATTGGTGTAGTCATACAACTTATTCTAACAGTAAACCAATAGCATATTCAGAGCATTTAGAAAGTATTCAGACCCCTTGACTTTTCACACATTTTGTTACGTTACAGCCTTATTCTAAAATGGATTAAATAATATTGTTTTCCTCATTAATCTACCCCATAATGACAAAGAGAAAAACAGAAATACCTTATTTACATAAGTATGCAGACCCATTGCTATGAGACTCGAAACTGCTTTCAGG
Source organism: Salmo trutta (assembly GCF_901001165.1). Taxonomy (NCBI): domain Eukaryota; kingdom Metazoa; phylum Chordata; class Actinopteri; order Salmoniformes; family Salmonidae; genus Salmo; species Salmo trutta. Next base: position 18,406,134 of record NW_021822911.1, on the reverse strand, counting down.
TGCATCCTGTTTCCATTGATCATCCTTGAGATGTTTCTACAACTTGATTGGAGTCCACCTGCGGTAAATTCAATTCATTGGACATGATTTGGGCACACACCTGTCTATATAAGGTCCCACAGTTGACAGTGCATGTCAGAACAAAAACCAAGCCATGAGGTCGAAGGAATTGTCCGTAGAGCTCCGAGACAGGATCTGGGGAAGGGTACCAAAAAATGGCTGAAGTATTGAAGGTCCACAAGAACACAGTGGCCTCCATCATTATTAAATGGAAGACATTTGGAACCACCAAGACTCTTCAAACAGAGCAATCGGGGGAGAAGGGCCTTGTTCAAGGATGTGACCAAGAACCCGCTGTTCACTATGACAGAGCTCCAGAGTTCCTCTGTGGAGATGGGAGAACCTTCCAGAAGGACAACCATCTATACAGCACTCCACAAATCAGGCCTTTATGGTAGAGTGGCCAGACAGAAGCCACTTCTCAATAAAAGTCACATGACGGCCCACTTGGAGTTCACCAAAAGGCCTCTCAGACCATGAGAAACAAGATTCTCTGTTCTGATGAAACCAAGATTGAACTCTTGGCCTGAATGCCAAGTGTCACGTCTGGAGGAAACCAGGCACCATCCCTACGGTGAAGCATGGCAGCATCATGCAGTGGGGAAGTTTTTCAGTGGCAGGGACTGGCAGACTAGTCAAGATTGAGGGAAAGATGAACGGAGCAAAGAACAAAACAATTTCCACAGATGAGGCTAATATCCATATCATGTTGAAATCAATAGAACAGGGGACAAACGTTTAGGGTTCTACATTGTGACATCATTAAAATACTCCTTCTACAATGTTAAAACATTCTACATTGTGACATCATTAAAATACTCCTACTACAATGTTAAAACATTCTACATTGTGACATTATTTCATTGATATCATGAAACAACTTCTTCATGTATGTATTTTCTGATGTTTGATCAGAGATCTTTTATCAGAGTATCTCTTGTCACATTGATCACAGCTATGAGGTTTCTCTCCTGTGTGTGTTCTCTGGTGTATAGTCAGATGGCTAGAAGTAACAAAACTCTTCTCACATTGATTACAGCTATAAGATTTCTCTCCTGTGTGTGTTCTCTGGTGTGATAACTGGCTGCTTAAGTGAGTAAAACTATTTCCACATTGAGTACAGCTATAAGATTTCTCTCCTGTGTGTGTTCTCTGGTGTACAATCAGATGGCTAGATGTAGTAAAACTCTTCCCACATTGATCACAGCTATAAGGTTTCTCTCCAGTGTGTTTTCTCTGGTGTGATACCAGGCTGCTTAAGTGAGTAAAACTCTTCCCACATTGAGTACAGCTATAAGGTTTCTCTCCTGTGTGTGTTCTCTGGTGTACAATCAGATGGCTAGATGTAGTAAAACTCTTCCCACATTGATCACAGCTATAAGGTTTCTCTCCTGTGTGTGTTCTCTGGTGTGATACCAGGTTGCTTGACTGAGTAAAACTCTTCCCACATTGATCACAGCTATAAGATTTATCTCCTGTGTGTTTTCTCTGGTGTGATAACAGGTTGCTTGAATGAGTAAAACTCTTCCCACATTGAGTACAGCTGTATGGTTTCTCTCCTGTATGTGTTCTCTGGTGTATAGTCAGATAGCTAGATGTAGTAAAACTCTTCCCACATTGATCACAGCTATAAGGTTTTTCTCCTGTGTGAATCATCATGTGTACTTTTAGTGATTTTGATCTTAAGTAACTCTTCCCACAATCAAAACAGTGGTGAGATTTCTCTCCTGTGTGTACTCGCTGGTATATTTTAAGTTCCGATGAAGATTTGCAGTAAGATTTCTTCCCTGTGGGTCTCTGCTGCTGTTTCTTGAGGTGTTCTGATCTGGAGAGACTCTTCTCTGCCTTGTCAGCTTCATGATGTTGTTGAGACTCCCCAGAGGATCCACGATAGTCACGTCTCTCTCCTGTGTGAATAACAAAGTTATAAACAGATGGTTAAAGGCCCACAACAGCAAAGATCCACTGTTTATTTGAGGTGAAAGGTGATGCCAAGAGTGTACCCATGAAGTTGTAAACAATTGACTGTTAAATTATTTGGCAATTAAGACAGTCAAGTTAGCAACAATCATATTTTGTCTTGTTTTCACATTAGCGGTAGCTAGAGATAAGTTATTAAAGTTGGTGAAATCCTAAGCATTGTGATTTTTGCTATCCAATACAGGCCCCTTTCTGTGTTTGCTAAAATTTTGGGGGCGAGGGCGATGCACTCACAATTTGATTGCAGAAACACCTCCCTGCTAATGAGGAAACCACTAGTTATGGATGTAGTATATCTGGTAATGAGGAAACCAGTAGTTATGGATGTAGTATATCTGGTAACAAAGAAACCACTAGTTATGGATGTAGTATATCTGGTAATGAGGAAACCAGTAGTTATGGATGTAGTATATCTGGTAATGAGGAAACCAGTAGTTATGGATGTAGTATATCTGGTAATGAGTAAACCACTAGTTATGGATGTAGTATATCTGGTAATGAGTAAACCACTAGTTATGGATGTAGTATATCTGGTAACAAAGAAACCACTAGTTATGGATGTAGTATATCTGGTAATGAGGAAACCACTAGTTATGGATGTAGTATATCTGGTAATGAGGAAACCACTAGTTATGGATGTAGTATATCTGGTAATGAAGAAACCACTAGTTATGGATGTAGTATATCTGGTAATGAGGAAACCACTAGTTATGGATGTAGTATATCTGGTAATGAGGAAACCACTAGTTATGGATGTAGTATATCTGGTAATGAGGAAACCACTAGTTATGGATGTAGTATATCTGGTAATGAGGAAACCACTAGTTATGGATGTAGTATATCTGGTAATGAGGAAACCACTAGTTATGGATGTAGTATATTTGGTAATGAGGAAACCACTAGTTATGGATGTAGTATATCTGGTAATGAGGAAACCACTAGTTATGGATGTAGTATATCTGGTAATGAGGAAACCACTAGTTATGGATGTAGTATATCTGGTAATGAGGAAACCGCTAGTTATGGATGTAGTATATCTGCTAATGAGGAAACCACTAGTTATGGATGTAGTATATCTGGTAATGAGGAAACCACTAGTTATGGATGTAGTATATCTGGTAATGAGGAAACCACTAGTTATGGATGTAGTATATCTGGTAATGAGGAAACCACTAGTTATGGATGTAGAATATCTCGTAATGAGGAAACCGCTAGTTATGGATGTAGTATATCTGGTAATGAGGACACCACTAGTTATGGATGTAGTATATCTGGTAATGAGGAAACCACTAGTTATGGATGTAGTATATCTGGTAATGAGGAAACCGCTAGTTATGGATGTAGTATATCTGGTAATGAGGAAACCACTAGTTATGGATGTAGTATATCTGCCTGGAGCAAAAATGGTGAGCGAAGATTTTAGTTTTTCACAATGTATTCTGAATATCACAGCACAAGATCAGGAGTGCTACTCAAGGAAACTCACATTAAGCTCTGTGTCTATTCACTAATTCACAACCGTGGGGGAAAACTCAGGGGAGTTCTCATAGGATGACTGCAAAAATAGCCTCCATTTACAGGTTGCATATGAGTGCATTTCACATTACTTTTGGATTATAATTGTAAGGCTCGTTTGAACCTCCTGCTTAATATGTTTGTGTTATTGTCGCAAATCAACTGCTTTATTCTTTAAAAAACACTTCAACCAGTAAAATGCTCTTTGGCTAGCTTTAACATCAGCCTGACAATGAGGGTTTGTACACTAAGTGTTTAACAAATTGGCCCATAACTTCACCTAACAATAACATAGACCTACTGTAGGACCCATAACTTTATCTAACAACAACATAGACCTAGGACTATAAATAATGTAATATTTCAGGTGAAACAAGGAAACTAAAATGTCTTTGTCATGACAATTCATAACCTGATCACCAGATCATTTTGTGAATAATCCCACTAGGCTACTCTGTAATGAGTTGTCATTCTAAATGTCCTGAATAAAGGAAAATAGCTCTGTGTGTTGTACAATAGCCTATCCACCAAGGAACAGTTCTCTACACATTATGAGCTAAGTATCTCTGTGTCCAAACAGACTAACGAGACCCTACTGTAAATCAAGCAGACAATAACACATTATAAACATCAATTTGTTAGGGATGTTGGATCCAACATGGAGCACGGCATAACTGTCTTTACCAGAGTAATGAATGAAGAAGCACTTGGTTGTTGTTGCATGTCGTGATGTTTGTCATGTGACTGTCATTCGAAAATCCATTTCCTGGATCAGCTGATGATAGTTGAACATGTGACTGTAACTAAACAGCTACAGTATTAAGTATTATGTGTAATTATTGAAGAACCACATTAATGACAGTATCCATTTGGGTGTTGTCAATAAAGTTAAGGTGACTCTCGGTTTGAACCATTGGATTTAGCAAACTCTGAAATGATTTAGGATTTCTGTGCCCATGAAAACTGTTTTCCCAGCGTAACATAAGGAGACACTAAATGTTACGTAGTTAGAGAGCATTTCAGAGATCTGAATACAAAAAACTGTCCTAACAGGACAATAACCTAAACCACAAGGCCAAATCTACACTGGAGGAGCTTACCAAGATGACATTGCATGTTCCTGAGTGGCCTAGTTACAGTTTGGACTTAAATCGTCTTGAAAGTCAATGCAAGACGAGAAAACGGCTTTCTAGCAATGATCAACAACCTACTTGACAGAACAGGAAGGATTTTAAAAAGAATAATGAATATTCACATGAAGATCAGTCTCCTATTGGATGACATCACGACTTCCCATCAAGCCAACTCCTTGGAGGCCTTACTATGACATCACTCACTCCTTCTAGTTTGCAGTTGTCTAAAAAAACACTATTTTGCTCAAAATATTTATTTGTTTCCCTTTAGTGTGTTTATACTTTACTGTATTTATATCACTTTTCAACAGGAAAAGTTTAAAAATCCCTGGAGGACGTCATGAACAATTCCGACAGTACAAAAACATATTTGAGTGTAGAATGCCCTTTTAAAAATCACACATTAGTTCAACAACTGCAGAGTTTGCGTCCCTGTTTTATAAGATAGTACTCACTGTATTTACTGGTGTTAATCAGATCAATGTCCCTGTTTTATTAGATAGTACTCACTGTATTTACTGGTGTTAATCAGATCAATGTCCCTGTTTTATAAGATAGTACTCACTGTATTTACTGGTGTTAATCAGATCTCCAGTCTTCTCTTCTTCGTCCTCCTCTAATGTGACAGTAATCTCCCCCTCTTCATCCTTCATTCCAAAAACGTCTTCATCTTCTTTCACTTCCTCCTCTTCTTTAACTGAAACGTCTTTCTCTTCTTCTTTCACTGTAACAGCCTCACCCTCTACTTCTTGTTTTACTGTAACATCCTCCTCTTCCTTCTCCTCTTTCACGACAATGTTCAGCCCCAGAGCTTCTTTCTCCGTCCAGCAGACCTCTTCTTTAACAGGAGGAGAGTAGTTTAGTGAACTCATGGTCGGGGATAATAGCTAGTTAGCATTAGCGACTAGACTAGTGCTAACTTAACCAGCCAGCTAGCTGACTTACAACGTAAATATTAAATTAAATGTAGTACTATGTTTAAATCACAGCGGCAATTAAACCACGAAATTGTCCAAACAGCTTGAAAGTTACGACTTTGTTGGCTAGCGAGCTACCGAGGTGGCTGCAGTTGTTGAGGAAGCGTTCCGTCCACTAGATTATACGTCACACTAGAAACATCGCCTGAAAGACACATATCGCCATCTGCTGTCTGGAGGGAGGAAACGCAGTTGCGGAGGGAAAACTATTTTTATTCTTCATTGAATTATAATATTATAAAGCAGTTTAGGGAAACGTTTTTTTCCTCTCCATTAAATATTAATATTATATCAACACGTACAAAGAGTAACAAGTGTTGTTTGATTAGTTCAGATTTTTTGTGAGAATTTAAAACAAACTCTACATCTACTCCACATCTGTATTTCTGATTCAGTCAAATAACTAGATATCAAAATAAGCACCTAGTTATTGATACCCTTGATAAAGATTAGCAAAAATTACTGTATGAAATAAATAAATAAACTTTACCCACTACCAGGATATTTTAGCCCAAAACCTGGTTACCTCTCTGCTAGGAGGCTGAAACTTGGCCATAAGTGGATCTTCCAGCAAGACACATCAACATCCACAAAGAAATGGTTAATTGGGCACAAAATCAACATTTTCAATGGCCATCTCAGTCTTCAGACTTGAACTCCATTGAAAATCTGTGGTTTGAATTGAACAGGGCAGTCCATAAGCGCAGACTAAATAAATCAAGGACATGGAGAGATTCTGTATGGAGGAATGGTCTAAGATCCCACCCAATGTGTTCTCTAATCTCATAAAACATTTCAGTGTCATTATCCTCTCAAGGGGAGAGTGCTGGAGTATTGAAAACATGGGTGGCAATAATTCAGACCCCTACCTTTTGAGAATTACATTTTAAACTAGATCTCTTTCTCTGAGTAATTGTATTAGTATAAAATAATATAATTTCCCTTTTTTTGTTGGTGTAACAATACATCATGTAGATGTATATAATGAACAGACTAGGTCTATACTGCTCCTACATGGTGTAACAATACATCATGTAGATGTATATAATGAACAGACTAGGTCTATACTGCTCCTACATGGTGTAACAATACATCATTTAGATGTATATAATGAACAGACTAGGTCTATACTGCTCCTACATGGTGTAACAATACAAAGAGGGGTTGGGGGGGCACACAATGCAAATAGTCAGAGTAACCATTTGGTTACCTGTTCAGGAGTCTTATGGCTTGGGGGTAAAAACTGTTGAGAAGCCTTTTTGTCCTAGACTTGGCACTCCGGTACCGCTTGCCATGCGGTAGTAGAGAGAACAGTCTATGACTGGGGTGGCTGGGGTCTTTGACAATTTTTAGGGCCTTCCTCTGACACCACCTGGTGTAGAGGTGCTGGATGGTAGGCAGCTTTGCCCCAGTGATGTACTGGGCCGTACGCACTACCCTCTGAAGTGCCTTGCGGTCGGAGGCCGAGCAATTGCCGAACCAGGCAGTGATGCAACCGGTCAGGATACTCTCGATGTTGCAGCTGTAGAACCTTTTGAGGATCTCAGGACCCAATCTTTTTAGCTTCCTGAGGGGGAATAGGCTTTGTCGTGCCCTCTTCACGACTGTCTTCATGTGTTTGGACCATTCTAGTTTGTTGTTGATGTGGACACCAAGGAATTTGAAGCTCTCAACCTGCTCCACTACAGCCCCGTCGATGAGAATGGGGACGTGCTCGGTGCTCCTTTTCCTGTAGTCCACAATCATCTCCTTAGTCTTGGTTAAGTTGAGGGATGGGTTGTTATTCTGGCACCACCCGGCCAGGTCTCTGACCTCCCTATAGGCTGTCTCATCGTTGTCGTTGATCAGGCCTACCACTGTTGTGTCGTCAGCAAACTTAATGATGGTGTTGGAGTCTTGCCTGGCCATGCAGTCGTGGGTGAACAGGGAGTACAGGAGAGGACTGAGCACGCACCCCTGGGGAGCTCCAGTGTTGAGGATCAGCGTGGCAGATGTGTTGCTACCTACCCTCACCACCTGGTGGCGGCCCATCAGGAAGTCCAGGATCCAGTTGCAGAGGGAGGTGTTTAGTCCCAGGATCCTTAGCATAGTGATGAGTTTTGAGGGCACTATGGTGTTGAACACTGAGCTGTAGTCAATGAATAGCATTCTCACATAAGTGTTCCTTTTGTCCAGGTGGGAAAGGGCAGTGTGGAGTGCAATAGAGATTGCATCATCTGTGGATCTGTTTGGGCGGTATGCAAATTGGAGTGGGTCTAGAGTTTTTGGGAAAATGGTGTTGATGTGAGCCATTACCAGCCTTTCAAAGCACTTCATGGCTACGGACGTGAGTGCTACAGGTCTGTAGTCATTTAGGCAGGTTGCCTTAGTGTTCTTGGGCACAGGGACTATGGTGGTCTGCTTGAAACATGTTGGTAATACAGACTCAATCAGGGACATGTTGAAAATGTCAGTGAAGACACCTGCCAGTTGGTCAGCACATGCCCGGAGCACACGTCCTGGTAATCCATCTGGCCCCGCAGCCTTGTGTATGTTGACCTGTTTAAAGGTCTTACTCACGTCGGCTACGGAGAGCGTGATCACACAGTTGTCCGGAACAGCTGATGCTCTCATGCATGCCTCATTGTTGCTTGCCTCGAAGCGAGCATAGAAGATATTTAGCTCGTCTTGTAGGCTCGTATCACTGGGCAGCTCACGGCTGTGCTTCCCTTTGTAGTCTGTAATAGTTTGCAAGCCCTGCCACATCCAACGAGCGTCGGAGCCGGTGTAGTATGATTCAATCTTAGTCCTGTATTGACACTTTGCCTGTTTGATGGTTCGTCGGAGGGCATAGCGGGATTTCGTGTAAGCTTCCGGGTTAGAGTCCCGCACCTTGAAAGCGGCAGCTCTACCCTTTAGCTCAGTGCGAATGTTGCCTGTAATCCATGGCTTCTGGTTGGGGTATGTACGTACAGTCACTGTGGGGACGACGTCCTCAATGCACTTATTGATAAAGTCAGTGACTGATGTGGTGTATTCCTCAATGTCATCGGAAGAATCCCGGAACATGTTCCAGTCTGTGATAGCAAAACAGTCCTGTAGTTTACCATCTGCTTCATCTGACCATTTTTTTTATAGACCGAGTCACTGGTGCTTCCTGCTTTAATTTTTGCTTGTAAGCAGGAATCAGGAGGATAAAGTCGGATAAAGGATAAAGTCGGATTTACCAAATGGAGGGCGAGGGAGAGCTTTGTCTTTGTGTGTGGAGTACAGGTGATCTAGAATTTTTTTCCAGCTGGTTGTACATTTAACATGTTGATAGAGATTTGGTAGAACTGATTTAAGTTTCCCTGCATTAAAGTCTCCGTCCACTAGGAGCGCTGCCTCTCGGTGAGCAGTTTCCTGTTTGCTTATTTCCTTATACAGCTGACTGAGTGTGGTCTTAGTGCCAGCATCTGTCTGTGTTGGTAAATAAACAGCCACGAAAAGTATAGCTGAGAACTCTCTAGGCAAGTAGTGTGCCCTGCAATTTATCACAATATACTCTACTTCAGGCGAGCAAAATCTAGAGACTTCCTTAGATTTTGTGCACCAGCTGTTGTTTACAAATATTCACAGACCCCCCCCCCCCCCCCGTCTTACCGGAGTGTGCTGTTTTATCCTGCCGGTGCAGCGTATATCCCGCTAGCTGAATATCCATGTCGTCATTCAGCCACGATTCCGTGAAACATAAGATGTTACAGTTTTTGGTAGGATATTCGTGAACGTACCTCATCTAGTTTATTGTCCACTGATTGTACGTTGGTGAGTAATATTGACTTCTGCGGGTCCAGACGAGGCATCCGGCTCTTCGTCCTCTGCGTCGCTTCCTTTTGCGAATAATTAGGATGTCGGCCCTGTGGGGTGTTTGGAGAATATAGTCTGAGTCCTGCTTGTTGTTGTTGAAAAATACTTTGTCTAATCCGAGGTGAGGGATCGCTGTCCTGATATCCAGAAGCTCTTTTCTGCAGAAACATTATGTACAAAATAATTTACAAATATCGGGAAAGAAACCACATAATAACACAATTGGTTAGGAGACGGCTATCTCCTCCGGCGCCATTTTTTAGTTAAAAGCGTTTTACTGGTTGAAGTGTTTTTTAAGTATAAAGCGGTTGATTTGCGATGATGACACAACCATTATATTAAATAGAACATTAAAACGAGCCTTACAATTATAATCCAAAGTAGTGTGAAATGTACTCATAAGCAACCTGGAAATGGAGGTTACTCCCCTGAGTTTTCCCCCATTCACATTCAGAATACATTGTGAAAAACTACAATCTTTGCTCACCATTTTTGCTCCAGGCAGATATACTACATCCATAACCAGTGGTTTCCTCATTACCAGATATACTACATCCATAACTAGTGGTTTCCTCATTACCAGATATACTACATCCATAACTAGTGGTTTACTCATTACCAGATATACTACATCCATAACTAGTGGTTTCCTCATTACCAGATATACTACATCCATAACTGTCGGTTTCCTCATTAGCAGGGTGGAGTTTCTGCAATGAAATTGCATGTGCATCGCCCTCGTGCCGCAATTTTAGCAAACACAGAAAGGGGCCTATATTGGAGACCAAAAGTCGTCTGGCACACTGCTTAGAGTTTCAACAACATGAATAACTTATTTCTAGCCTACAATCATTGATGTTACTACTAATGTGAAAACAAGACAAAATATGACTATTCTTGCTCATTTTAAGGCAAATATCAAATAATTTTAACATTCATTACAGACGTCAATTGTTTTCCAACATCATGGCTCCGCTGTTGGCATCACCTTTTACAGTGGATTACCGCTGTTGTGGGCCTTTAATCATCTGTATGACTTTGTTTTTCACACAGGAGAGAAACGTGACTATCGTGGATCCTCTGGGGAGGCAGAGAAGAGTCTCTCCAGATCAGAACACCTCAATAAACACCTGCAGAGACCCACAGGGAAGAGAACTCACTGCTGCTCTGACTGTGGGAAGAGATTCACCTCCCCATCAGGCATTAAAATTCATCAGAGAATCCACACAGGAGAGAAACCTTATAGCTGTAATCAATGTGGGAAGAGTTTTACTCAATCAACCAGCCTGATATCACACCAGAGAACACACACAGGAGAGAAACCTTATAACTGTGCTCAATGTGGGAAGAGTTTTACTAGGTCAACTGGCCTGATATCACACCAGAGAACACACACAGGAGAGAAACCTTATAGCTGTGATGAATGTGGGAAGAGTTTTGTTACATCTAACAGTCTGACTAAACACCAGAGAACACACACAGGAGAGAAACCTTATAGCTGTGATGAATGTGGGAAGAGTTATGTTAAATCTATCAGTCTGACTAAACACCAGAGAACACACACAGGAGAGACATCTTATAACTGTGCTCAATGTGGGAAGAGTTTTACTAGGTCAACCGGCCTGATATCACACCAGAGAATACACACAGGAGAGAAACCTTATAGATGTGATGAATGTGGGAAGAGTTATGTTACATCTAGCTGTCTGACTAAACACCGGAGAACACACACAGGAGAGAAACCTAATAGATGTGATGAATGTGGGAAGAGCTTTAATGAGAAAAGCTGTCTGACTAAACACCAGAGAACACACACAGGAGAGAAGCCTTTTAGCTGTAATCAATGTGGGAAGAGTTTTACTCAGTCAGCCAGCCTGATATCACACCATAGAACACACACAGGAGATAAACCATATAGCTGTGCTCAATGTGGGAAGAGTTTTACTCGTTCAACCAACCTGAAATCACACTGTAGAACACACACAGGAGAGAAACCTCATAGCTGTGCTCAATGTGGGAAGAGCTTTAATGAGAAAAGCTGTCTGACTAAACACCAGAGAACACACACAGGAGAGAAGCCTTTTAGCTGTAATCAATGTGGGAAGAGTTTTACTCAGTCAACCAGCCTGATGTCACACCAGAGAAAACACACACAGGAGAGAAATCTTATAGCTGTGCTCAATGTGGGAAGAGTTTTACTATGTCTAACAAGCGGACTACACACCATATATCACATACAGGAGAGAAACCTAACTTCAGCTGTGATCAGTGTGACCAGAGATAATCTGATAAAATACCTCAATCAATGAATTAATGTCTCAATGTAGAATGTTTTAACATTGTAGTAGGAGTATTTTAATGATGTCACAATGTAGAACCCTAAACGTTTGTCCCCTGTTCTATTGATTTCAACATGATATGGATATTATCCTCAGGGGGAAAATCCAGGCTCTGAAATGGAAGAGTTACTATATATGTGATTTAACAAAAAGTGACTAACAAAAAAAGAGTTGTGTTACACTTACCACATTGGTGACCCACTTGAATCAAAATGCAACACTTCAAAATGTATCTAGCTGTTTTCTACAAATTATTAAGAAGTTAGTTTTCTGTATTGGAGATGAGTTTTGTTTGGGTTCATTCCAAGGGGACGAGAGTTCTAGAAGCTAGTGGTAATTATTATTTTTTAAATTGTTTTTAATTGTTGACAGCCAGTAGACACCATGTTTATATTGGTGAAGGTGAAGCATTGTAGTTGATTATAATGAGGAATGGAAGTTGTTTTCTGTTGGTGGTAAGCACGTAAAGTGGAGTTTTTAGAAAAGCCTCTGAGTGTGTATTCCTAAGTGGGGGGCACCTTGGAGGTGTAAACAGGGCTGAGTCAGCTATCTGTGTGAACTGGATGAAAACTAGAATCTTTGTTTACTATTTAAGACAATTTATGATATAGTATAAGCTAGTAAGGTGCACCTGTAATTGTTTTAAACCTGTAATTATTTTACACCTGTACCCCATTTTAGAAGTATTGAAAGATATAAATGTATGTGTTGCATTATTCTAGGAACTAACCATGAGATAGAAATGTGAAAATATTCCTGCAGGTTAAAATATTGTTGAAAAACAACTAATTGATTAGGTATGTTTGAGAATAGCATTGTGTGACTGTGATATGAGAGTTGTGTGACTGTTGAAAGGAGTCGTAATCTGTCGTCTGGATAGTAACATAGAAATATGCTGAATCAGATGATTGAAATGTGGATAATAAATAATTATATTTTAGAAAGCAGTGGAAGGTCTATAGTTCCTGGGAGGCTTGATTTTGCCGTGGTCTCTGGGAGGTTAGAAAACCGTTGAGGATCCCATGGTCATTGTCCGGGAAACAAAAGTTTATCTTTTGTTCTGCTGGGAGTATGTTTGGAGAGCTGCTTCGTAGCTGTGGAGAGTCCTTGAAAAAGCAAATGGAATGGTTGTCGTGACTACCTGAGAATTACTTACGTTTTATATGGATTCTGTGAATATATGAAAATATGATGAATTGTATGTGTGTATAATCGATTACTAGAGATTTGATGAAGTAATACTGGGAATATAATTAGATACAATTTAAACAACCCATATGTAGACGAACGTAGGTTTTGAGTTGGTATCTTTAATGGATCATTTGATAAAGATGAGGTTTAAGCATTATTTAACAGTCTACAAAGTCTGGCCAATTGTCTCAGAAACTGATGGGAGTGTGTCCACTTTAGGTTATGTTACCCTAACGATGTAACTATAAAACGTCCAGGTACTACAATTGAAATAAAACAATTGTTTGGGGGGGGGGTGATGAGATGAGAAGCAGGACAGGTCACCGTCCTTAGTTAGTTAGTTAGTTAGTTAGTTAGTTAGTTAGTTAGTTAACGAAGCTAACATTAGCTAGTTCATTATCACAAAAGTGAGAACTGCTCTAGATTGGAAACTTACATTAATGAGTGTAAAGCCATGTTGGCTTTATGGAAACGATATACAATATATGGGAAAGAATATAGTTGAGGGAATAATCCAAACCTAGTTGTGCCTAGTTAGGACATAACGTTAACTAGCTAGCTAACGGTACTGTACTGTAGCTCATACAACGCCGACGGTCAAACCTGGCTTTCTAATATTTACGTTCATTAACTATAGTAACGTTATGGAAGATATTCACAGAAAACCATCATTGTCTTCGTTATTCATTATTAGTATGTTATATTATTATAATAAATTATTTCGAGACATATTCAGAGCCAAACATCAACCCAACTTAACCTTTTTAACTGTTGTCGCATCCAAACTTGTCACCATCGTTTTCAGTTGTAATTGCGAAGTTCCCGGAAGAAGTCCAGCAACAACGGAGGTTCCTCGATGAACCCACCTTCTAACAAGTTCTTTGAAGAACCTTTTGGGGCTGTTTTTCATTGACCAAGAACCCTACGGTTCTTAGGGGATCTGAGAACAACTCCAGTTGAACCCTTCATTTTTAGAGTGTAGTCGGCTCTATTTACTCTCAGATTCAAACATGATGATTAGTATCAACGATCAAGTCAGCTGCTGCTGCTCCAATACAGTATGAGGTGAGACGGTGAACTGATGTTGAACCGGGCAGTCAGCTGCTGCTGCTCCAATACAGTATGAGGTGAGACGGTGAACTGATGTTGAACTGGGCAGTCAGCTGCTGCTGCTGCTCCAATACAGTATGAGGTGAGACGGTGAACTGATGTTGAACCGGGCAGTCAGCTGCTGCTGCTCCAATACAGTATGAGGTGAGACGGTGAACTGATGTTGAACTGGGCAGTCAGCTGCTGCTGCTCCAATACAGTATGAGGTGAGACGGTGAACTGATGTTGAACTGGGCAGTCAGCTGCTGCTGCTCCAATACAGTATGAGGTGAGACGGTGAACTGATGTTGAACTGGGCAGTCAGCTGCTGCTGCTCCAATACAGTATGAGGTGAGACGGTGAACTGATGTTGAACAGGGCAGTCAGCTGCTGCTGCTCCAATACAGTATGAGGTGAGACGGTGAACTGATATTGAACTGGGCAGTCATTCATTCATTCTGTACTATGAGTCTGGTCTAACATAGTTACTGCACATTGTGGTGGAAATTCTAACCAATCAGGAGAGACTTTGTCATTTCTTCAAACAATCAACCTTTATTTGATTTTTTTCAGTGGGTTTATTCACCCACTGAGTCACATCTGCATAAGACCAAGACATATTCACACAAGCTGCTGGTATTAACCCTTTATGCTGAGTCTCCTCCTTACTGGTATTAACCCTTTATGCTGAGTCTCCTCCTTACTGGTATTAACCCTTTATGCTGAGTCTCCTCCTTACTGGTATTAACCCTTTATGCTGAGTCTCCTCCTTACTGGTATTAACCCTTTATGCTGAGTCTCCTCCTTACTGGTATTAACCCTTTATGCTGAGTCTCCTCCTTACTGGTATTTAACCCTTTATGCTGAGTCTCCTCCTTACTGGTATTTAACCCTTAATGCTGAGTCTCCTCCTTACTGGTATTAACCCTTTATGCTGAGTCTCCTCCTTACTGGTATTAACCCTTTATGCTGAGTCTCCTCCTTACTGGTATTAACCCTTTATGCTGAGTCTCCTCCTTACTGGTATTTAACCCTTTATGCTGAGTCTCCTCCTTACTGGTATTAACCCTTTATGCCGAGTCTCCTCCTTACTGGTATTAACCCTTTATGCTGAGTCTCCTCCTTACTGGTATTTAACCCTTTATGCTGAGTCTCCTCCTTACTGGTATTAACCCTTTATGCTGAGTCTCCTCCTTATTGGTATTTAACCCTTTATGCTGAGTCTCCTCCTTACTGGTATTTAACCCTTTATGCTGAGTCTCCTCCTTACTGGTATTAACCCTTTATGCTGAGTCTCCTCCTTACTGGGATTAACCCTTTATGCTGAGTCTCCTCCTTGCTGGTATTAACCCTTTATGCTGAGTCTCCTCCTTACTGGTATTAACCCTTTATGCTGAGTCTCCTCCTTACTGGTATTAACCCTTTATGCTGAGTCTCCTCCTTTATGCTGAGTCTCCTCCTTACTGGTATTTACCCTTTATGCTGAGTCTCCTCCTTACTGGTATTGAACCTTACTGGTATTTACCCTTTATGCTGAGTCTCCTCCTTACTGGTATTGAACCCTTTATGCTGAGTCTCCTCCTTACTGGTATTAACCCTTTATGCTGAGTCTCCTCCTTACTGGTATTAACCCTTTATGCTGAGTCTCCTCCTTACTGGTATTTAACCCTTTATGCTGAGTCTCCTCCTTACTGGTATTAACCCTTTATGCTGAGTCTCCTCCTTACTGATATTAACCCTTTATGCTGAGTCTCCTCCTTACTGGTATTAACCCTTTATGCTGAGTCTCCTCCTTACTGGTATTAACCCTTTATGCTGAGTCTCCTCCTTACTGGTATTAACCCTTTATGCTGAGTCTCCTCCTTACTGGTATTAACCCTTTATGCTGAGTCTCCTCCTTACTGGTATTAACCCTTTATGCTGAGTCTCCTCCTTACTGGTATTAACCCTTTATGCTGAGTCTCCTCCTTACTGGTATTTAACCCTTTATGCTGAGTCTCCTCCTTACTGGTATTAACCCTTTATGCTGAGTCTCCTCCTTATTGGTATTTAACCCTTTATGCTGAGTCTCCTCCTTACTGGTATTTAACCCTTTATGCTGAGTCTCCTCCTTACTGGTATTAACCCTTTATGCTGAGTCTCCTCCTTACTGGGATTAACCCTTTATGCTGAGTCTCCTCCTTGCTGGTATTAACCCTTTATGCTGAGTCTCCTCCTTACTGGTATTAACCCTTTATGCTGAGTCTCCTCCTTACTGGTATTAACCCTTTATGCTGAGTCTCCTCCTTTATGCTGAGTCTCCTCCTTACTGGTATTTACCCTTTATGCTGAGTCTCCTCCTTACTGGTATTGAACCCTTTATGCTGAGTCTCCTCCTTACTGGTATTAACCCTTTATGCTGAGTCTCCTCCTTACTGGTATTAACCCTTTATGCTGAGTCTCCTCCTTACTGGTATTTAACCCTTTATGCTGAGTCTCCTCCTTACTGGTATTAACCCTTTATGCTGAGTCTCCTCCTTACTGGTATTAACCCTTTATGCTGAGTCTCCTCCTTACTGGTATTAACCCTTTATGCTGAGTCTCCTCCTTACTGGTATTAACCCTTTATGCTGAGTCTCCTCCTTACTGGTATTAACCCTTTATGCTGAGTCTCCTCCTTACTGGTATTAACCCTTTATGCTGAGTCTCCTCCTTACTGGTATTAACCCTTTATGCTGAGTCTCCTCCTTACTGGTATTAACCCTTTATGCTGAGTCTCCTCCTTACTGGTATTAACCCTTTATGCTGAGTCTCCTCCTTACTGGTATTAACCCTTTATGCTGAGTCTCCTCCTTACTGGTATTAACCCTTTATGCTGAGTCTCCTCCTTACTGGTATTAACCCTTTATGCTGAGTCTCCTCCTTACTGGTATTAACCCTTTATGCTGAGTCTCCTCCTTACTGGTATTAACCCTTTATGCTGAGTCTCCTCCTTACTGGTATTAACCCTTTATGCTGAGTCTCCTCCTTACTGGTATTTAACCCTTTATGCTGAGTCTCCTCCTTACTGGTATTAACCCTTTATGCTGAGTCTCCTCCTTACTGGTATTAACCCTTTATGCTGAGTCTCCTCCTTACTGGTATTAACCCTTTATGTTGAGTCTCCTCCTTACTGGTATTAACCCTTTATGCTGAGTCTCCTCCTTACTGGTATTAACCCTTTATGCTGAGTCTCCTCCTTACTGGTATTAACCCTTTATGCTGAGTCTCCTCCTTACTGGTATTAACCCTTTATGCTGAGTCTCCTCCTACTGTTATTAACCCTTATGCTGAGTCTCCTCCTTACTGGTATTAACCCTTTATGCTGAGTCTCCTCCTTACTGGTATTTAACCCTTTATGCTGAGTCTCCTCCTTACTGGTATTTAACCCTTTATGCTGAGTCTCCTCCTTACTGGTATTTAACCCTTTATGCTGAGTCTCCTCCTTACTGGTATTAACCCTTTATGCTGAGTCTCCTCCTTACTGGTATTAACCCTTTATGTTGAGTCTCCTCCTTACTGGTATTAACCCCTTTATAATGAGTCTCCTCCTTACTGGTATTTAACCCTTTATGCTGAGTCTCCTCCTTACTGGTATTAACCCTTTATGCTGAGTCTCCTCCTTACTGGTATTTAACCCTTTATGCTGAGTCTCCTCCTTACTGGTATTTAACCCTTTATGCTGAGTCTCCTCCTTACTGGTATTAACCCTTTATGCTGAGTCTCCTCCTTACTGGTATTAACCATTTATGCTGAGTCTCCTCCTTACTGGTATTAACCCTTTATGCTGAGTCTCCTCCTTACTGGTATTTAACCCTTTATGCTGAGTCTCCTCCTTACTGGTATTAACCCTTTATGCTGAGTCTCCTCCTTACTGGTATTAACCCTTTATGCTGAGTCTCCTCCTTACTGGTATTAACCCTTTATGCTGAGTCTCCTCCTTACTGGTATTAACCCTTTATGCTGAGTCTCCTCCTTACTGGTATTAACCCTTTATGCTGAGTCTCCTCCTTACTGGTATTAACCCTTTATGCTGAGTCTCCTCCTTACTGGTATTAACCCTTTATGCTGAGTCTCCTCCTTACTGGTATTAACCCTTTATGCTGAGTCTCCTCCTTACTGGTATTAACCCTTTATGCTGAGTCTCCTCCTTACTGGTATTTAACCCTTTATGCTGAGTCTCCTCCTTACTGGTATTAACCCTTATGCTGAGTCTCCTCCTTACTGGTATTAACCCTTTATGCTGAGTCTCCTCCTTACTGGTATTAACCCTTTATGCTGAGTCTCCTCCTTACTGGTATTAACCCTTTATGCTGAGTCTCCTCCTTACTGGTATTAACCCTTTATGCTGAGTCTCCTCCTTACTGGTATTTAACCCTTTATGCTGAGTCTCCTCCTTACTGGTATTAACCCTTTATGCTGAGTCTCCTCCTTACTGGTATTAACCCTTTATGCTGAGTCTCCTCCTTACTGGTATTAACCCTTTATGCTGAGTCTCCTCCTTACTGGTATTAACCCTTTATGCTGAGTCTCCTCCTTACTGGTATTAACCCTTTATGCTGAGTCTCCTCCTTACTGGTATTAACCCTTTATGCTGAGTCTCCTCCTTACTGGTATTTAACCCTTTATGCTGAGTCTCCTCCTTACTGGTATTTAACCCTTTATGCTGAGTCTCCTCCTTACTGGTATTTAACCCTTTATGCTGAGTCTCCTCCTTACTGGTATTTAACCCTTTATGCTGAGTCTCCTCCTTACTGGTATTAACCCTTTATGCTGAGTCTCCTCCTTACTGGTATTAACCCTTTATGTTGAGTCTCCTCCTTACTGGTATTAACCCTTTATAATGAGTCTCCTCCTTACTGGTATTTAACCCTTTATGCTGAGTCTCCTCCTTACTGGTATTAACCCTTTATGCTGAGTCTCCTCCTTACTGGTATTTAACCCTTTATGCTGAGTCTCCTCCTTACTGGTATTTAACCCTTTATGCTGAGTCTCCTCCTTACTGGTATTAACCCTTTATGCTGAGTCTCCTCCTTACTGGTATTAACCATTTATGCTGAGTCTCCTCCTTACTGGTATTAACCCTTTATGCTGAGTCTCCTCCTTACTGGTATTTAACCCTTCATGCTGAGTCTCCTCCTTACTGGTATTAACCCTTTATGCTGAGTCTCCTCCTTACTGGTATTAACCCTTTATGCTGAGTCTCCTCCTTACTGGTATTAACCCTTTATGCTGAGTCTCCTCCTTACTGGTATTTAACCCTTTATGCTGAGTCTCCTCCTTACTGGTATTAACCCTTTATGCTGAGTCTCCTCCTTACTGGTATTTAACCCTTTATGCTGAGTCTCCTCCTTACTGGTATTAACCCTTTATGCTGAGTCTCCTCCTTACTGGTATTTAACCCTTTATGCTGAGTCTCCTCCTTACTGGTATTAACCCTTTATGCTGAGTCTCCTCCTTACTGGTATTAACCCTTTATGCTGAGTCTCCTCCTTACTGGTATTAACCCTTTATGCTGAGTCTCCTCCTTACTGGTATTAACCCTTTATGCCTGAGTCTCCTCCTTACTGGTATTAACCCTTTATGCTGAGTCTCCTCCTTACTGGTATTAACCCTTTATGCTGAGTCTCCTCCTTACTGGTATTAACCCTTTATGCTGAGTCTCCTCCTACTGGTATTAACCCTTATGCTGAGTCTCCTCCTTACTGGTATTAACCCTTTATGCTGAGTCTCCTCCTTACTGGTATTAACCCTTTATGCTGAGTCTCCTCCTTACTGGTATTAACCCTTTATGCTGAGTCTCCTCCTTACTGGTATTAACCTTTATGCTGAGTCTCCTCCTTACTGGTATTAACCCTTTATGCTGAGTCTCCTCCTTACTGGTATTAACCCTTTATGCTGAGTCTCCTCCTTACTGGTATTAACCCTTTATGCTGAGTCTCCTCCTTACTGGTATTAACCCTTTATGCTGAGTCTCCTCCTTACTGGTATTAACCCTTTATGCTGAGTCTCCTCCTTACTGGTATTAACCCTTTATGCTGAGTCTCCTCCTTACTGGGATTAACCCTTTATGCTGAGTCTCCTCCTTACTGGTATTAACCCTTTATGCTGAGTCTCCTCCTTACTGGTATTAACCCTTTATGCTGAGTCTCCTCCTTTATGCTGAGTCTCCTCCTTACTGGTATTTAACCATTTATGCTGAGTCTCCTCCTTACTGGTATTTAACCCTTTATGCTGAGTCTCCTCCTTACTGGGATTAACCCTTTATGTATCTAGTAGACCAATGCCATTCAACTGAATATCGCTTAAAATCGGAGATATTCCAAAATATGCATTATTCTGAAGTTAAGTTTTTATCACACTAGGTATAGCTTTAATAACAGTGTCATATTCCTTGCTTGAAACCTCAAAGTTGTATATTTCCATAAATTCTCTCCGTGTAAATAGATTCCCACTGTTATTAACCAATTGGCTGACAAGAACAATGTTTTTCGAGAACCATTTATGGTTAAATAACATCTTATTTCTATGTAATATTGACCCATTGTTCCAAATAAAACATTTATGAGGTGAAAAGTTGTGTTTATACAACAAAGCCCAGCACATTAAAGCCTGCTTGTGAAAAACCGCCAGTTTCACAGGAATTTTACCCACAATATATGGACATTGTAGTAAAAAATTAAGCCCGCCGAACTTCTGAAAAACAAAATGAGGTATAATATTCCAGAAGCTATGAGGATTTTTTATGTACCTTTTAATCCAGTTGACCTTTGATATCTGATTGAAGAGAGTGAAATCTAAGACATTTAGACCGCCATCACAAACCCTGTTGGTGATAAAAGATTTAGATGCACTATTGTAAAGTGGTTGTTCCACTGGATACCTTAAGGTGAATGCACCAATTTGTAAGTCGCTCTGGATAAGAGCGTCTGCTAAATGACTTAAATGTAAATGTAATAACATCTCTTTTTATCTTATGTGGCTTGTTTTTCCATATGAAGTTGTACAAAAGCCTATCTAAGGTACAGCAAGTGGATTTGGGAATGTCAATAGATGAAAAAAGATAGGATGCACGAGATAGCCCCTCAGCTTTGGATAAAAGCACCCTTCCTTGAAGACTTAAATCCCTCCCTAACCATGAGGAGAATTTTTTTTTTGGCAGAATCAGTTACAGGGTTCAAATTAAGATCATTCATAGCCTTAAGATTTTTGGTGATCTTTACACCGAGGTAGGTTACAGTATCTTTTTCAGAGATGTTACAATCTGCTGGGTTGACAGCTCCTTTCACAACAAACAACTCACATTTGGAAAGATTTAAAGTCAAGCCTGAGATTTTGGAGAACTGCTTCACGATATCCAATGCTAATCTAGCTTGAGATACATTTTTCAAAAAAAGTGAGGTGTCATCCGCCAGTTGGGATATCTTGATCTCTCTGGACTGGAATGTAATGCCTTCAAATGGACTTTTATGAACTAATAAGCATAACATTTGAGAAACTAACAAAAATAAAAAAGGTGAAATTGGACAACCTTGTCGTATTCCTTTGTAAATGTTAAATCTTGAGGATGTTCCATGACAGAGTTTGATACAGCTATTGCCACCATTATACAGAGTTCTAATAGCATCAACAAAGAAACGACCAAATTTCAAATGTTTAAGACAATCAAAGATAAAATTGTGACTTACTGTAGCAAGTGCTTTCTGAAAATCCAGAAATAGGATAACAGGGAAGTCATCTAATAGATCACGATACTCAATCAAGTCTAATATCAGCCTCAGATTATTAGATATATGGCGCCCTTTCATAAACCCTGATTGACATTCATCAATCAGATCATTTAAGCAAGACTTTAACCTTTTTGCAAAGATTAAGGCTATAATTTTGTAGTCGTTATTTAGGAGGGTGATTGGATGCCAATTATCAATACTTAGGAGATCCTTGTGTGGTTTAGGTATAAGAGTAATAACCCCTTGCTTCAGAGAGGCAGGTAGTTCTCCCTTCTTTATAGCCTCCTTAAAGGTTTCAAGTAAAAAAGGTGCTATTTCTTCAAAGAAGGTTTTGTAAAATTCAGAGGTTAATCCATCACAACCTGGAGATTTGTTCTTTTTTAACTGAGCAACCTCGTACTGGATGTCCATAATGGATAAATCTTGGCAGCAAGACTGATTGAGTTCTTCACTAATCGAATTAACATTCTCTATAGAATCAAGGAGATCCTTAGAGTCACTCAAATTGTTATCTAAGGAGTAAAGATTCTCATAAAATTTAGTGGTAAATTCTGATAACAACTCTCTATCCTCAGTGTTAACCCCATTAATCTTAAGTTTCCGAAGTGTGTTGAGTTCCCCTCTCCTCTTCTCCAAATTAAAAAAGTATCTACTGTTCTTTTCACCTTTTTCAAGCCATTGTTTTCTGGATCTTATGAAAGCTCCTCTAGCCTTTTCCTCATACAATGTATCTAGTTGATTCTGTAAATCATTAAATTTAGCTTTCTCATTAAGATCAAGATGCTCAATCTCTGTGATATCGGCAATTGTCTTAGAGAGTTCAGCTACCTCACATCTCCTTCTTAAAGCAAGCCGTTTTCCATAAGTAATACAGGCTGAGCGGATTTTAAATTTCAGCAGTTCCCAATATTTCCCATATTCTGCATTAGATGTAGCTAAACTCCAGTAAACAGAGATTAGATTCTTAATCACATTTTTTAAATCATCATGCAATAACAATGAGTTATTTAGTTTCCAGTAACCACCAGCGTATTTCTTACCATCATTACTGCATATTCTTACAATCAACCATATGACTTTATGATCCGTCAGGACTGCAGGCAGTATTTTTACCTCTACAGTGTTGGGCACAAGACTAGAGGTTATCACCCACAAATCAATTCTTGATTGTAAGGAACGATCTCTATTACTCCATGTGTATTGTATCTCTCCAGGGTTTTTTACTCTCCATATGTCAATTAAGTCCAGGCTTTAGCAGAAATTCACCAACTTGTTCACACCAATGTTAAGCCTATGAGGCAATCTATCAGTCTCATTAGAATAAACCATATTAAAATCTCCACCAACTATAATCTGACTGGATGGATATTTTCTCAGAAGACCTTTAAGAATTTCTTCAATTTCCTCTAGAAGTAAGTTATTTGGAAGACTAGAACAGTATCCATATACATTACACAACACAAATAATCTGTCCATGTGGTTGATGACCGCTACTAGCCAATGTCCATTGGAGTCCATTTGAGTAAACAAAAATTTCCCTTTGAAATTGTGTGCTAAAATTGCAACCCCAGCTGAATGATTTGTCCCGTGGGCCAAAACATTTTCACTGCACCACTGATTTTTCCAATAATTATAGTCCTCTTTGCATGAATGTGTTTCTTGAACGAATACAAGATCTGCGTTGCAGTCCTTACAAAACAAAAAAAAGCTTTTCTCTTCAACAGATTTCGTATCCCCCTGGCATTGATTGACATAAACTTCAAGTCCATATCTATAGAATAGAAAGAAAAATCCTATGCAATCTCAACTTTACCCTCTCTATAAAAAGTTGCTTCATATATGTATTAACAGAATTCTTAACTTGTAAAATAGTAACACCATGTTTCAAAAGTAGAACGTTCAGTTTGCAGTGGGGAAGGAACTACCTTGTAAACCTACCGACAGAACAAATCACCCCGGTCGTATTTCTTTACCGTTGGCGAAAAAGGCTCTGATTCCCCTGTAGTATCCACCGTTTCCTTGATTTCGGGCCTGTTGTACGAGAGGCCACAATTTTGCCTTTGCTGCCTTGTCTGCTGCAGTCAAGTCCTCACCGAATCTAAGTTTTCTTTCTTTCAGAAAGGCGCTTTCCTTTGCTTTCTTCCAAACTGCATCTCTAGCTGTGCGAAAAGCAAACTGGATGATGATCGATCGGCTGACAATGGCATCTTGTTTCTTCCCAATACGATGAGCGACATCCACAGCCATATCCATATATCCATCGGGAAAGTCCGGTGCCACACGGTTACAGATGTTTCTTACAAAGACAATTCTTTCTGTGACTTTTTGGGTGCAGGACTATTGACTGCATTTTCAGAATCAACCGAATGTCCAGAATCCTCCATTTCTTCTCCTGAGGAGTCAGGTGGCGGTTTTTCTCCACCGTACGAGTGCTCAGCTAGCAACTGCCTTCTCCTCCCTTTGTTCTTTCGCACATTTTTCCCTTCCATTTCTCAAAGTTTTGAATCAAATTATCGGTCAACGAAGCGTTGTTCTCTATTGTGTTTACTATAAGCCAAGTTCCGTTACATTTAAGTAAGTTTGAGAGGGATAAAAGTTAAGCTTACTCTGAGCAAGCTGAAAGCTCGTCTGCACTCGCCGCCATCTTCAGCGCCTCCCCTGTTCAGATCTTCTGTCTCCTCCTCCTCTTCTTCCTCCTTCAATATGACAGTTATCTCTCCTTCCTTCACTCCAAAAAAAGCATCATCTTTCTTTTCTTCTTTCAATGTAACAGCCTCAGCCTCAACTTCTTTTTGTACTGTGACATCCTCCTCTTCCTCTTTCACGACAACGTTCAGCCACAGACCATCTTCCTCCTCCTCTTTCTTGTCTGTTTATTTTACACTTGCTATGTAAATGAGAAGAATGTATGATGGTCAATGCTATCTGGGATCCTTGGGACATCTCTACCCTAAACCCTAACCTTAACCCCTACCTTAACCATTTTAAATGTCAACTTCAACGGGCTAGGGACGTCCCAAGGATGTATCTCTACCTGAAAATACATGATCTAAGTGATTGATAGTTGGTATTCAGCAGTCATAAAGCCTTATTTACTTTAATGAACTACTAAAATAGTGATTTTGTCAGACAGCAGCTCTACACTTTATTGAGTGACTGATCCATTCATCCTTCCATCCCTCCTCAGCCTTCCTCTCCTCTGAAGACCCAGTGAGGGTGGAGCTCAGTCAGAGAGCTGTTGAGGGACTGGTTAGGAAGAACACTTCTACATCCAGAGAGGTGAGAGGTCACACATGGTTTAGATGGTAAATATTTATGTCCCCTTAGCGGTTCATCACCTCAGCAAAAGGTAATATGTTCCATCATCTATGTTTATTTACATTAGTGCAAATTGTCCACTGATATTGGTGTAATTTCTCACCCCTTTTGGCTGTATTAAAGTTAATTTCCCCTCAGACACACACATTTGTTCTTTGATATTATGAAGGTCATTTGTGTCAAATGTATTTTTCCCCTCATTCACCCCATCTCTTTAAATTGCTTATTTATATTCAGTGGCCTGGCTGCATCCAGACGATGTCAAAGGCCCATCCTGGTAGATCTGAACCTAATGCAGTTTGGAGTGATCAGATGACAGAAGTCACATTTAGGTGCCAGGTGTAACTGAGGCCATAGATGCTCCATATCCATTACTTTGAGTGTTTTATATAATATGACTAAATGTGTTTCTGTGTTGCAGGGACAGTCAATAAATGGAACAGCAAGGCCACAGAACATGACATAAGCAGAGCTGTGGGAGACCACCTCAAGCCCCTGGTAGAGCCGGGGGTGGTGTTTACCACTCCACCACGCCTTCAGCAGGCTGGAAAAGTGGGATTGATCTGGTTGATCCATTTGTTTGTTTCGGTTTGCAGTAGTTGAATCCTTTGACGTATTGTTGAATTAAACATTTATCTTCAACAAATGAACTGGGTTGGTTGAAAAGTGATACTAAACGTACATACCAGCACTCTTTTGACATAGTGGGAGATTTACTGAATTTATACTATTTTTCATAATAAGATGGACCAAGATACGTATTGGTTTTGCAAGAGTCTGTTGATTGTCAGTCATTGGGTTAATTTCTTTTGCAATATGTTCAAATCAAGCTTTATTTATACAGCACATTTCAGACATGGATGCTTCACAGGAAAAAAAATAAAACTATGAAAATAAACAGAAATATTTACCACAACAAACAAAGATTAACAACTGAAAGACGAATTAGCATTCTAACATCCAACCCATAATATAAGCATGATTTTAGGAGGGTCTCTGAAAGACACTATGGGGGTGTCCTCTGAAAGTTGACTAGTAACAACAACTGGGACCTAAAAGACACCCACCATGAGACCCACTAAATCTACCCAAGAAGAGGGAAACAAAAGAAAAACCCACACCAAACTTAAAGACAGGAAGTAAACCAAAAAGGTGGAGCAACTAAAGGTGTTGACTCTCCACATGTATCAAGACAACTGGAGCACTGGGCCAGACACTCTTAAATAGAACCTGGACCAGCTCAGGTGAAACACCTTCCCACTAACGAGATGGACAAGCCAGCACAGGTGTAACACATACTGACTAACGAGGTGACACCAATCAGTGCGTCCTACGTGCTAACGAGCTAGACGGGCTAACGAGCTAGACGTGCTAACGAGCTAGACGTGCTAATGAGCTAGACGTGCTAACGAGCTAGACGGGCTAACGAGCTAGACGGGCGAACGAGCTAGACGGGCGAACGAGCTAGACGGGCGAACGAGCTAGACGGGCGAACGAGCTAGACGGGCGAACGAGCTAGACGGGCGAACGAGCTAGAGGCGAACGAGCTAGACGGGCGAACGAGCTAGACGGGCTAAAGTCCAACCTCAAAACATAAATGGAAAAACCAAAGCCTGTAACACCTTCCCCCTTAAGACAACAAATATATCCTATAGTTTTGTTGGACAAGTTTGCTCGCCACCAACAGAAAACAACTTCCATTTCACATTATAATCAACTACAATGTTTCACCTTCTAGAATATAAACATGGTGTCTACTGGCTGTCAACAATTAAAAACAAGAAAAAAACACGTATTTCTAAATAATAATATACAATCGTCTTATTTTTTTCTCATTTTTCTTTCTATAGAATAAAACTCACTAGCTTCTAGAACTTTCGTCTTCCTAAAACTCACTAGCTTCTAGAACTTTCGTCTTCCTAAAACTTACTAGCTTCTAGAACTAGCTTCTTAATATCCGTAGTAACTTTTCCACCTCACTGCGGAGCTTCTCTCTCTATTCAGGTTCACTAGATAGGCATGTTGTTGGATCGGGGCCCAGTCCCCAAAGTCCTGCTCTAGTACATTTGGGTTGGCACATCAGAGAATGAACCCTGATATTCTAAAAGCAGGGCAACAATGTCAATATAATTGTACCCAAAAATTGTCAGTTGGATGCATAAATAATTATGTATACTAAATGTTACATGAATTGTAAATATGAAATATCAAAACCAAATGTACACTCCTTTGTTAATATGTGTTGGCAATAATTAACTTAATGGTGAGGCATGGAATAATAAAACATGTATCTTTTGTCAGAATGTTTGAAATATAAGGTGATTTGAGTCATGCTTCTTCAGTAGTGGAATAAAGACAATTAGCACTTTAACCTGTTTAGGATAGGGGGCAGTATTTTCACAGCCGGATAAAAACCGTACCCGATTTAATCTGGTTATTACTCCTGCCCAGAAACTAGAATATGCATATAATTTATATGCATAATCTAATGTTTTGCTTTCGTTGTAAAGCCTTTTTGAAATCGGACAATGTGGTTAGATAAAGGAGAGTCTTGTCTTTAAAATGGTGTAAAATAGTCTTATGTTCGAAAAATATACGTTTTTGGATTTCTGAGGTGTTTGTAATTCGCTCTATCATTGGATATTGGCGAGGCGTTCCGCTAGCGGCACATCTAGATGTAAGAGGTTAATGTTGTAAAGAAATACTGAAGTGATGTAAGATTGTTAATAAAATTGATTATAGACTAATTTATTATACTGCGTCCATGTGTATAGGCTGCAAGTACGTTGAAATTAAGTTGTTTTCAAGTCATTGAAAAAAACAACCCAAAAATACATGTTTTTAACTTTCAACTGAAACCGAATGTATATTGGACTTCGGGCATAGTCTTCTTTTCAACGTATTTTCAATTACATTTTGCTAGGTGGGATATTTCATTGATATCATGAAACAACTCCTTCATGTATGTATTTTCTGATGGTTGATCAGAGATCTTTTATCGGAGAATCTCTTGTCACATTGACCACAGCTATAAAGTTTCTCCCCTGTGTGTGTTCTCTGGTGAATAGTCAGATAGCCAGATGTACTAAAACTCTTCCCACATTGATTACAGCTATAAAGTTTCTCCCCTGTGTGTGTTCTCTGGTGTATAGTCAGATAGCCAGATGTACTAAAACTCTTCCCACATTGATTACAGCTAAAAGGTTTCTCTCCTGTGTGTGTTCTCTGGTGGACTGTCAGATGGCCAGATTGACCAAAACTCTTCCCACATTGACCACAGCTATAACATTTCTCTCCTGTGTGTGTTCTCTGGTGCACTGTCAAATGGACAGATTGACCAAAACTCTTCCCACATTGATTACAGCTATAAGGTTTCTCTCCTGTGTGTGTTCTCTGGTGTACAATTAGATGGCTAGATGTATTACAACTCTTCCCACATTGATCACAGATAAAATATTTCTCTACTGTGTGTGTTCTCTGGTGTGCAATTAGATGGCTAGATGTAGTACAACTCTTCCCACATTGATAACAGCTATAAGGTTTCTCTCCTGTGTGTGTTCTCTGGTGCACTGTCAAGGAGTTTGACACAGTAAATTTCTTCCCACATTGATCACAGCCAAAAGGTTTCTCTCCAGTGTGAATTCTCAGGTGTACTTTCAGTGCATCTGATCTTGAGTAACTCTTCCCACAATCAAAACAGTGGTGAGCTTTCTCTCCTGTGTGTACTCGCTGGTGTATTTTAAATTCCAATGAAGATTTGCAGTAAGATTTCTTCCCTGTGGGTCTCTGCTGGTGTTTCTTGAGGTGTTCTGATCTGAAGAGACTCTTCTCTGCCTCGTCAGCTTCATGATGTTGTTTAGACTCCACAGAGGATCCACGATAGTCACGTCTCTCTCCTGTGTGAACAACAAAGTCAGACAGATGGTTAAAGGCCCACAGCAGTGGAAATCCATTGTTTATTTGAGGTAAAAGGGGATGCCCAGAGCGTACCCATGAAGTTGTACAACAATTGATGTCTGTTAAATAATTTGACAATTAAGACAGTCAAGTTAACAACAAGTAATTACCACATTAGTGGTAGCTAGAAATAAGTTAATAAAGTTGTTGAAATCCTAAGCAGTGTGCCAGGCGACTTTTGGTCTCCAATATAGGCCCCTTTCTGTGTTCAATAAAATCGTGGCATGAGGGCAATGCACACACAATTTGATTGCAGAAATGCCTCCCTGCTAATGAGGAAACCACTAGTTATGGATGTAGTATATCTGCCTGGAGCAAAAATGGTGAGCAAAGATTTTAGTTTTCCACAACGTATTCTGAATATTACAGCGCACTATCATCGCAAGATCAGGAGTGCTACTCAAGGAAACTCACATTAAGCTCTGTGTCTATTCACTAATTCACCACCGTGGGGGAAAACTCAGGGGAGTTCTCATAGGCTGACAGCAAAAATAGCCTCCATTTCCAGGTTGCTTATGAGTGCATTTCACATTACTTTTGGATTATAATTGTAAGGCTCGCTTGAATCTCCTGCTTAATATAATGTCTGTGTTATTGTCGCATATCAACTGATTTATACTTTAAAAAACACTTCAACCAGTAGAATGCTCTTTGGCTAGCTTTGCCATCAGCCTGACAGTGAGGGTTTGTACACTAAGTGTTTAACAAATTGGCCCATAACTTCACCTAACAACAACATAGACATAGGACTATAAATCATTTAATATTTCAGGTGAAACATGGAAACTAAAATGTCTTTGTCATGATATTTCATAACCTGATCACTAGATAATTTTGTGAATAATCCCTCTAGGCTACTCTGTGATGTGTTGTCATTCTAAATGTCCTGAATAAAGAAAAATAGCTCTGTGTGTTGTACAATAGCCTTTCCATCAAGGAACAGGTCTCTACACATTATGAGATAAGTATCTCTGCGTCCAAACAGACTAACGAGACCCTACTGTAAATCAAGCAGACAATAACACATTATAAACATCAATTTGTTAGGGATGTTGGATCCAACGTGGAGCACGGCATAACTGTCTTTACCAGAGTAATGAATGAAGAAGCACTTTGGTTGTTGTTGCATGTCGTGATGTTTGTCATGTGACTGTCATTCAGAAAATTATTTCCTGGATCAGCTGATGATAGTTGAACATGTGACTGTAACTAAACAGCTACAGTATTAAGTATTATGTGTAATTATTGAAGAACCACATTAATGACAGTATCCATTTGGGTGTTGTCAATAAAGTTAAGGTGACTCTCGGGTAGAACCATTGGATTTAGCAAACCCCTACGGATACTAAATGAAACGGCCCCTGGCAGACCACCCAGACTTGACCTCTTCAAGATGTGTCAGTTTTGTCAATTTATTCATTGTCTTTTGTTTGAAACACTCCCGTCAATGTTGAGTAAGGACCCACACCTGATTACACATTTAGAAGTAGGACTAGTCTGCCTGGCCTGTGTGCAAATGTAGGTCTATAAATGTGCCCATTTGGGGATGTCTGATAGTATTTCTGATTGTCTTAATGCACCACCACTAATGAGTTGTGGAGCTTCTCAAAGTAATTTTTCTTCACCTCAAACAGCAAGTAAACAAAGTCTAATCAAAATCAATTGCGAATGACAATAGTTCCTTAAAATATTTCCAGCTCTCACCCTTTCGATAACCACTCAGCATGAAAGGGAAAAATGCAATGCTCTGATCCAGTGGAAATACCTGATTACTTCTAATCCCTTGAACAAATAGCCTACAGCGGTGTCTGTCCTGAAACTCACTGGAGCAGGAAACTGAGGGCCCAGAATATGTTATACTATGTTGCAAGCTGCTATCTGAGTTTCCTTACCCAGTTGATAGTTGATACAATGTTTCAAGTTTGTTGTAGACAGGCCATGTGAAGCAAATGTGATTTCTAGGAAATGTATTTTTATCAGTATATTTTTTACCTGCAGGCTGCAATGTTTTTATTTGTTGGCTTTACGTAGGCTATTTTTACATAGTTGGCAATGGTAATAAAAATTACTTTTAGATTTGTATAATTTTCATTTAGATTTAGATAGAATGTAGATGAATCACAGACAATGATTTTTCGATAATATTATAAATTAAATGAAACTGTTCCAGTAAAATGTGAATATGAAAATCAATAGAAACGCAGATCGGTAGAAATGGTAAGATACCGCTGGTGTAGTCTATTACCGAAAACTTCAGGAGCATAAAGGCAGCGGAGGAGGGGGGGGGGGTTTCGGGAAGAGTTCTCTTTCTTCTGGTTAGGTTATCTTGACAACTGGCTCCATCTAGTAACTGGTGTATCTGTAATTATTTAATCAAACAGCGTGCTTAAAGCATCAGACAAGTTCTGTACATATAGTTGATTTTATTAAAACACATGGGGCGATTTGTAGAAAGAACAGATGACTCTTGGTTGACCAATAATTATTTTAGTTGGGGACAGCACTAGAACATGATTTAAGGGATCCCGAGTGGCGCAGCGGTCTAAGACACTGCATCTCAGTGCTTGAGGCGTCACTAGACACCCTGGTTCAAATCTAGGCTGAATCACAACCAGCCTTGATTGGGAGTTCCATAGGGCGGCGCACAATTGGCCCAGCGTCGTCCGGGGTAGGCCGTCATTGTAAATAAGAATTTGTTCTTAACTGAGTTGCCTAGTTATATAAAGGTATCAATTTCAAACATATTAAAATAGTTTTTTATGATAAACCAGTTTTTTTTACAAATCCATCAAGGCACCAACTTTGAGAAGGGTTTAAAACAAAGATTTCAAACCAATTCATGAATGAAATGTAATCTCGGTAAGATGTCTGAACTTCTTAACAAGGTCGCTAGGTTTTGGGTTAAGGTTGCTACAATAGCTTTCTCTATGAATTTGAGTGGTTACATTTCTCCTTCCCCCATCCCTCAGCTGTTTACAAAACCAAGTATCTGGGCAGCCATTTTGTTTCTGTTTAAAGCCTAGGTTGTCCCTTTAAACAAGCCACATCAATCAATCAACCAATCTGCAGTTGAAACAATAACAAAGCTGTAATTCCACCACTGTTTTGGTAATAAGATGATAGATGGGGCTGGAGAAATGTAACTACTCTCAAATTCATAGACAGACCTATGGATGCAAGGACTGACCATCCATGATATCAACGCTATAGTTTTAACTATGTTTTGAGGCTATACAGTGTTGATTTACATTGTTTCTAAACATTGGAGTAAAAAAAGCTTATTTGGGGTTCTGATGGGGAACAACAGTTGAACTAAGCTCATGAGGCATGTGTTATATTCTTCAAGAATATGAATCAATGGCTATAAATAAATAATTTAAAAGTCAAAAAATTGATGTTGTAATTACAGATTTCCCCTTTAACACCACACATCAGCAGAGTTTGTGCCTCTGTATTTAAGACAGTACTTACTAGTGTTAATCAGGGAACGGTTTCTCAAAACCATCTTATGGCTAAGTTCACCGTTAGAACCATTGGACGCCTTAAGATGCGTTTGGGAAACCGGGCCCAGATATCCATTTTCCTCCTCTTCTTCCACCTCCTTTTTGGATGTGACAGTCATCTCCCCCGCCTCCTCTTTCACTCCAAAAACAGCATCCTCCTCTTTTTCTGCCTCTTCTTTTACTGTAACATCCTCCTCCTCTTTCACTCTGAACGCGTCTTCCTCTTGTTTAACTGAAACGTCTTTCTCTTCTTCTTTCACTGTAACCTCCTCTACTTGTTTTTCTATTGAAACAGCCTCCTCTTCCTCCTCGTCTTTGACGAGACCCTCTTTCTCCGTCCAACAGACCTCTTCTTTAACAGGAGGAGAGTAGCTTAGTGAACTCATGGTCGGAGATGTTAGCTAGCTAGGCTAATGCTAACTCAACCAGCCCGCTAGCTGAATAATAACAACAACACCGTAAATATGAAATTAAAACGGATAACTAACTAGACGACAGAAGTGGGTTTAAAACACAGTGGCTAATATACACTAAAGCGTCTAAAGAGCTTTATCGGTTCGGCTATTTTGTCTAGCAAGCTACCGAGGAGGCTGAATAACTGTTGTTGCTGTTGAAAGAAGAGTTCCGTCCACTACATTATACGTCACACCAAAAGCATTGCGCTAAATTCCCAGACCGCCATCTGCTGACTGGAGTGGGTAACGCAGTTGAGTAAAATGTTTATTTTGTCAGACAAAAAAGTTAAAGGGTAGGAATAAGGGACATCGCTGGTCCTAAAATATTCATTAGCCCCCCCTAAATAAATCAATATCAATCAATATATTTTTTCTGTGATTTTATTTTTTTCATCAACCGTTCCATCGCATCTTAAACTTACTATCAGGCGACACTAGGACCAGGGGAGGCTGCTGCTGCACTAGGACCAGGGGAGGCTGCTGCTGCACCAGTGACTGTTAGACTTTCTTCAGAAACACTAGGAGAGAGGGGTACCCCTACACAGAACTGAACTGGATCAAAGATGGCTGACAGAAACACTAGGAGAGAGGGGTACCCCTACACAGAACTGAACTGGATCAAAGATGGTGGACAGAAATACTAGGAGAGAGGGGTACCCCTACACAGAACTGAACTGGATCAAAGATGGCGGACAGAAATACTAGGAGAGAGGGGTACCCCTACACAGAACTGAACTGGATCAAAGATGGCTGACAGAAACACTAGGAGAGAGGGGTACCCCTACACAGAACTGAACTGGATCAAAGATGGCGGACAGAAATACTAGGATGGAAGCAAATGCAGTTGACAAGAATGTTTGTTAATGTAGAGACAAACGGTTATGCTTTTTTTAATCGTAAAGTTCATTTTCGAAAATCGCGATTTAGCAAGCTAGCTGACTAGCTAACATTAACCAACCAGTTGACTAGCTAACATTAGCCAGCTAGCTGACTAGCTAACATTAGCCAGCTAGCTGATTAGCTAACATTAACCAGTTAACGGACTAGCTAACATTAGCCAGCTAGCTGGGCTAGCTTTATGGGTGTTGTGACATGAGTATGAAATTGTAATTGTGGTTGTTTTAGGGACTCCTGAAACAACCAGCAAACCAGGCTGTCGTTTTGTGAAACAGTGGATGTATAGAATCTAGCCAGCTGAAGAATTTACTGCAAATTGAATGTACAATTTCGTAAGCTTGCCTTGCTGATATTTGCCATGCAGATTGATGAAATAACGTAGCTAGCTATGTTCTTGCTTATTGTGCAGTGGATGATTAAAATACCTGTATGCCTATGGATGTGTAGCTTGCTATCTAGCCGATCTGTGTATGGACCCAAACGTTTGGTATACATATTAGTTCAGAACCTATGAACCTCAGCTATCATAGCCAGTTGTATCAACTTCAAAACTGCCTGAATGACATTAATGAAGCCTATGGATTGAGTAGAATATAATATCATGTTGTGCCAAGGATGCAAGTCGTATATACATGTAGTTATTACCATGCATGAGATCCCCACATTGTAGCCTGTACATTTAATATATTCACTGATCATGTACTCTACCTTGGCAAATAAAGGTGCAGTTTAGGTATGAATGTCTTTGAGATTATTTTTCAGTCATATCCAATACCAGGAGTATCAAATTCCAGTCTTTGAATGACGCTGTGTCTGCATGTATGGATTACAATTATACACTTCAACAGTGTTTACCAATCTTGGTCCTGGGACATCAATGGTTACACATTGTAACTAATAGACTAGAAACAGGATTTAACTAGTTAATTCATATATACATAAATATAATGTTAAAAAACAGAACACTACACTTCCTATGCATCATGTAAATACTCTAACACTGGTTCATCTCAACATCTAATGTCCTTCATCTGCATTGATCTGATAAACACAGGATAGGTGGAGTATTTCATCACATTACACTTCATTTCAACCAGTAGAGAATGTGAAACGCTTTATTGAAAAGCTCATTATCCAAGTGTTATAAATACAAGTTTAATCTGTCCTTCAATGCACATCTGTTGTGCATTATAAAAACAGAGGAAGAAAGAGGAGGTGGTGAGAGAGGTGTAAAAGACAGAAAGGGAAAGAGGTAAGCACATAGGAGCAGGGAAGGCAGCACATGATTAATGAATCACAGTGCTACATAAATATTCTCTCAGTTCATCACAATTACATAATAGTGTCTCTCGTCGGCCCAAAGGTTCTTAAAAGCAGGTGAGGTGGTGATGATGGGACTGGGGGTTGGCATCCTCTCACATCAAAACATACCTGCAGACGAGGGACAGATGGAGAGAGAGAGCATGTTTAAACCTTGTGTTTTTATTTTTTATTCTAACATTGTTAGTCATCAATCAGGAGGTGAAATGCACAACTGACCTTGGATCATTAACTCTGGGACTACTGCATCTCTATCTGTATTTCAATGTAAAGCATCTCTTTAATAATAATTCCTGTATAATATCAAATCAAATCAAATTTATTTATATAGCCCTTCGTACATCAGCTGATATCTCAAAGTGCTGTACAGAAACCCAGCCTAAAACCCCAAACAGCAAGCAATGCATGTGAAAGAAGCACGATGGCTAGGAAAAACTCCCTAGGAAAATCTCCCTAGAAAGGCCAAAAACCTAGGAAGAAACCTAGAGAGGAACCAGGCTATGAGGGGTGGCCAGTCCTCTTCTGGCTGTGCCGGGTGGATATTATAACAGAACATGGTCAAGATGTTAAAATGTTCATAAA
The DNA here is from genome assembly GCF_901001165.1 of Salmo trutta. Taxonomy (NCBI): domain Eukaryota; kingdom Metazoa; phylum Chordata; class Actinopteri; order Salmoniformes; family Salmonidae; genus Salmo; species Salmo trutta. The sequence continues at coordinate 18,370,245 of NW_021822911.1, read as the reverse complement.
TGACCAGCATGGTCAAATAATAATAATCATTGTAGTTGTCGAGGGTGCAACAAGCACGTCCGGTGAACAGGTCAGGGTTCCGTAGCCGCAGGCAGAACAGTTGAAACTGGAGCAGCAGCATGGCCAGGTGGACTGGGGACAGCAAGAAGTCATCATGCCAGGTAGTCCCGAGGCATGGTCCTAGGGCTCAGGTCCTCCGAGAGAAAGAAAGAAAGAAAGAGAGAAAGAGAGAATTAGAGAGAGCATATTTAAATTCACACAGGACACCGGATAAGACAAGAGAAATACTCCAGATGTAACAGACTGACCCAAGCCCCCCGACACATAAACTACTGCAGCATAAATACTGAAGGCTGAGACAGGAGGGATCAGAAGACACTGTGGCCCCATCCGATGATACCCCCAGACAGGGCCAAACAGGTAGGATATAACCCCACCCACTTTGCCAAAGCACAGCCCCCACACCACTGGAGGGATATCTCCAATCACCAACTTACCATCCTGAGACAAGGCCGAGTATAGCCCACAAAGATCTCCGCCACGGCACAACCCAAGGGGGGGGCGCCAACCCAGACAGGAAGACCACGTCAGTGACTCAACCCACTCAAGTGACGCACCCCTCCTAGGGACGACATGGAAGAGCACCAGTAAGCCAGTGACTCAGCCCCTGTAAAAGGGTTAGAGGCAGAGAATCCCAGTGGAGAGAGGGGAACCGGTCAGCATCGCAACACTCTGTTGCTATAGTGACCCTGCATCACAACACTCTGTTGCTATATAGACCCTACATCACAACACTCTGTTGCTATAGTGACCCTGCATCACAACACTCTGTTGCTATAGTGACCCTGCATTACAACACTCTGTTGCTATAGTAACCCTGCATCACAACACTCTGTTGCTATAGAGACCCTGCATCACAACACTCTGTTGCTATAGAGACCCTGCATCACAACACACTGTTCCTATAGTGACCCTGCATCACAACACTCTGTTGCTATAGTGACCCTGCATTACAACACACTGTTGCTATAGTAACCCTGCATCACAACACTCTGTTGCTATAGAGAACCTGCATCACAACACTCTGTTGCTATAGAGACCCTGCATCACAACACTCTGTTGCTATAGTGACCCTGCATCACAACACTCTGTTGCTATAGTGACCCTGCATCACAACACTCTGTTGCTATAGTGACCCTGCATCACAACACTCTGTTGCTATAGTCACCCTGCATCACAACACTCTGTTGCTATAGTGACCCTGCATTACAACACTCTGTTGCTATAGTAACCCTGCATCACAACACTCTGTTGCTATAGTGACACTGCATCACAACACTTTGTTGCTATAGAGACCCTGCATCACAACACTCTGTTGCTATAGTTACCCTGCATCACAACACTCTGTTGCTATAGTGACCCTGCATCACAACACTCTGTCACCTAACTGTTTGGTTACATGCAATACGCTTTGTGTGGACTTCACCGGACAGCGGTTGCTCTCTGGTTTTGAGATGAAAACAAATGTCTAGTTTAATTTATTCTGCCGCTGTGTCTAGTAGTAGTACCATCAACAGACAGCAGGGGGCAGTAGAACCTGTCTTCACAGTGGAAAGGCAGACACAGTGGATTCATTTGTCTTTAATAAGATCAAACTGAACTAACTGCTGTCTTGAAATGTTGAAAAAGTGTTTTTAAATAGGCATCCTATCATTTGAAAATTAGTTGAAAGGCTAAGTGATTCTCCTCCTGAGAAGATGAAAAAATGAAAAAAATAACAACTCACAGCTGTGTTAATAGACCCAACTCAAACATCTGCTATCTTGAAATGTCCAAAAAAGGTATTTAAATGGGCCTACCAGAGAGAAACCTTATAACTGTGATCAATGTGGGAAGAGTTTTGGTCGATCTGGCCATCTGGTATCACACCAGAGAATACACACAGGAGAGAAACCTTATAGCTGTGATCAATGTGGGAAGAGTTTTGGTCAATCTGGAGTGCTGACAGTGCACCAGAGAATACACTCAGGAGAGAAACCTTATAGCTGTGATCAATGTGGGAAAAGTTTTGGTATGTCTAGCCATCTGGTATCACACCAGAGAACACACACAGGAGAGAAATCTTATAGCTGTGGTCAATGTGGGAAGAGTTTTACTACATCTGGCCAGCTGACTTTACAACAGAGAAGACACACAGGAGAGAAACCTTATAGCTGTGATCAATGTGGGAAGAGTTTTACTACATCTGGCCAGCTGACTCTACACCATAGAATACACACAGGAGAGAAACCTTATAACTGTGATCAATGTGGGAAGAGTTTTACTACATCTAGCCAGCTGACTATACACCAGAGAATACACACAGGAGAGAAACCTTATAGCTGTGATCAGTGTGACAAGAGATTCACCGATAAAAGACATCTGATCAAACATCAGAAAATACATGAAGGAGTTGTTTCATGATATCAATGAATTAATGTCACAATGTAGAATGTTTCAACATTGTAGTAGGAGTATATTATAGGATGCCTATTTAAAAACACTTTTTCAACATTTCAAGATAGCAGTTAGTTCAGTTTGATCTTATTAAAGACAGCTGTATCATTTTTTTATTCATTTTGACATATTGTTTGGGACCAGTTTTTTTGCTCTGTTTGAAGGTAGTCAGCTTCTTCTCAGGAGGAGAATCACTTAGCCTTTCAACTAATTTTCAAATGATAGGATGCCTATTGAAAAACACTTTTTCAACATTTCAAGATAGCAGTTAGTTCAGTTTGATCTTATTAAAGACAAATGAATCCACTGTGTCTGCCTTTCCACTGTGAAGACAGGTTCTACTGCCCCCTGCTGTCTGTTGATGGTACTACTACTAGACACAGCGGCAGAATAAATTAAACTACACATTTGTTTTCATCTCAAAACCAGAGAGCAACCGCTGTCCGGTGAAGTCCACACAAAGCGTATTGCATGTAACCAAACAGTTAGGTGACCTGCAGCACGGTCAAAGCAAAATATATGTTTCAGACGTTTTAGGGACGACAAAACGACTATTGCTTTAAAACGACACAGAGAGTTCAGCACCTACAGTTACGATCTGTCTTTAATTTTGCCCTTTTTTAAAACCATAAACTTGGATTAGCACAGCTAGCACAGCTAGCACAGCTAACACAGCTAGCACAGCTAACACAGCTAACACAGCTAGCACAGCTAGCACAGCTAGCACAGCTAGCACAGCTAACACAGCTAGCACAGCCAACACAATCAAAGGAAGCCAAATGCTCACTGGCTTCCCTTGCCTTCAACGCTATGGGCAGCAACAATGTTATACTCTTTATGACCAGACAGCATCAGACAGGACTGAGACAGACTGTTTCACTGTCCAGACAGCATCAGACAGGACTGAGACAGACTGTTTCACTGACCAGACAGGACTGAGACAGACTGTTTCACTTACCAGACAGCATCAGACAGGACTGAGACTACCCCAAAGACAACGTGTGTGAAGCAAGAGCTTCCTGTGACAACCGGAAGTTGTTAAAAACAGCCTAGAGCTATTGTCATATGGCCACCTGCAGATAATGAAAATTACGCAACTCAACCATGTGTCATTCAGTCAATTATTAAGGTAGAGACTTCTTATTCAGGATTCTGTTTATGTCTACCCCAAAGACAACGTGTGTTGAGTAAGAACTTCCTGTGACAACCGGAAGTGGTTAAAAACAGCCTAGAGCTTTTGTCATATTTCAACATGACGGAGAGTAAAGTCAGTCAGGAGTCCCTGACCTTATCTTCTCTCAAGAAGATGTCTGGTAGGCCCATTTAAATACCTTTTTTGGACATTTCAAGATAGCAGATGTTTGAGTTGGGTCTATTAACACAGCTGTGAGTTATTTTTTTCATTTTTTCATTTTTGACAAAATGAGCAGTCCTGGAAGTGACAGATTTTGATGCATATTGAGTGATAAGACTGAGCTATTTAGAAAATCCCTTAGCCTTTCGACTAATTTTGGGTTAGTTGGACTAATTTTGGGTTAGTTCTCTCAAGAAGAACTAACCAATCTCAACATGACAGAAAGTAAGACAGGAGAACCTATTTCAACATGACAGAGAGTCAGTCAGGAGTCCCTGACCTTATCTTCTCTCAAGAAGATGTCTGGTAGGCCCATTTAAATACCTTTTTTGGACATTTCAAGATAGCAGATGTTTGAGTTGGGTCTATTAAAACCTGTTGAGGATCCCTGCCCGGTATTGGGATTCATTGTCATGTGACCATGGCGGGGAATTCAAAACGGCAAGAGTCTAATCATTTCAAATACTCAAATAATCAACTATTTTCCTCCATTTGAAAGATACACATCTCCTAAATCTAACCACGTTGTCCGTTTTTCAAAGAGGCTTTACGGAGAATGCATAAAGTTAGGTTATGTTAGGAGAGTACATTGACAATAGCTGTGTGTAATGTTTAGCCAATATAGAGAAGGGCATCAACTGAGACAGAAAACCAGCTAGAATTATGCACTTACCTTTGACAATCTGCATCAGATGACACTCATAGGACATTATGTTATACAATACATGCATTTTTAGTTCCATCAAGTTCATATTTATATCCAAAAACAGCATTTACAGTCGCGGTGAAATTCAGAATTTTTTTCGGCTCGAATGCTCCCAGTGAATCCAGCGTTACAAATCACGGAATTACTATTCGAAAACATTGGTAAATTATAATATTGTCATTCAAAGAATAATATATTATCATCTCGTAATTGCTACCGAATGGCCAGATCTCAAAATAACTTTACTGGGAAATCACATTTTGCAATAAACGGGGTACTATGCTAATAACAACATGCTAGGCTATACAGTTAGCAGCATCTAATATCATAATAACATTGTAAATATCCCCTTACCTTTGATTATCTCCATCAGAAGGCACTGCCAGGAATCCCAGGTCCAGAACAAATGTGGTTTCTTTTGACAAAGTTCATAATTTATGTCCAAATAACACCATGTAGTTAGCGTTCAGTAGGCTCCCACAAAACGTGATGGGTGGGGGTGTAAAATCACGCCGAAAAGCTAAAAAAACCTAGTAAATAATCTATCTACGTTCGTTAAAACATGTCAAACGTTGTTTAGCATCAATCTTTTGGTCCATTTTTAACGTGAAACATCAGTAAACATCAGTAATATTTTCACACAACCTATTCTTTGTCTAGAAAAACGATTATGACAAATGCACTCTTCTCAGATTTATGCGCAGGCGTGAAAAAATGAAGTGACGACATGTCAACTTCCCTGCATTCTAATTTGCTCCCTGTTCATCACAGACGCTTCAAACAACTTTATAAAGATCGTTGACATCTAGTGGAAGCCGTAGGAGTTACGAAATGAATCCTTTCTCACTGTGGTATCTATTAAACAATGACACTAAATAGTACAGTCACAAAATTCACATTTTTTAAAATCTATTTTTCACAGGTTTTTGCCTGCAATATGAGTTTTGTTATACTTACAGACACCCTTCAAACTGTTTTAGAAAATTCAGAGTGTTTTCTATCCAAATCTGGTAATAATATGCATATCCTAGCTTCTGAGTTGGTGTAGGTGGCAGTTAAAAATGGGCACATATTTTTTCCAAAATTCTCAATACTGCCCCCGTAGCCCGTAGAGGTCACAGCTGTGAGTTGTTAATTTTTGAATTTTTGAATTTTTGACAAAATGAGCACTCCTGGAAGTGACAGATTTTGACTCATATTGAGTGATAAGACTGAGCTATTTAAAAACACTTTTCAACATTTCAAGATAGCAGTTAGTTCAGTTTGATCTTATTAAAAACAGCTGAATATTCTTTTTTTTGACCCAAAAATATTCTATGTTCACGCCCACTTTTTTTGCACTATGTTTGAAGGCTGTCAACTTCTTGTCAGGAGGAGAATCACTTAGCCTTTCAACTAATTTTCAAATGATAGGAGGCCTATTTAAAAACACTTTTTCAACATTTCAAGATAGCAGTTAGTTCAGTTTGATCTTATTAAAGACAGCTGTATCATTTTTTTATTCATTTTGACATATTGTTTGGGACCACTTTTTTTGCTCTGTTTGAAGGCTGTCAGCTTCTTCTCAGGAGGAGAATCACTTAGCCTTTCAACTAATTTTCAAATGATAGGATGCCTATTTAAAAACACTTTTTCAACATTTCAAGATAGCAGTTAGTTCAGGTTGATCTTATTAAAGACAGCTGTATCATTTTTTTATTCATTTTGACATATTGTTTGGGACCACTTTTTTTGATGTTTGAAGGCTGTCAGCTTCTTCTCAGGAGGAGAATCACTTAGCCTTTCAACTAATTTTCAAATGATAGGATGCCTATTTAAAAACACTTTTTCAACATTTCAAGATAGCAGTTAGTTCAGTTTGATCTTATTAAAGACAAATGAATCCACTGTGTCTGCCTTTCCACTGTGAAGACAGGTTCTACTGCCCCCTGCTGTCTGTTGATGGTACTACTACTAGACACAGCGGCAGAATAAATTAAACTAGACATTTGTTTTCATCTCAAAACCAGAGAGCAACCGCTGTCCGGTGAAGTCCACACAAAGCGTATTGCATGTAACCAAACAGTTAGGTGACCTGCAGCACGGTCAAAGCAAAATATATGTTTCAGACGTTTTAGGGACGACAAAACGACTATTGCTTTAAAACGACACAGAGAGTTCAGCACCTACAGTTACGATCTGTCTTTAATTTTGCTCTTTTTTAAAACCATAAACTTGGATTAGCACAGCTAACACAGCTAGCACAGCTAACACAGTTAGCACAGCTAACACAGCTAACACAGTTAGCACAGCTAAAACGGCTTACACAGCTAACACAGCTAACACAGCTAACACCGCTAACACAGTTAGCACAGCTAGCACAGCTAGCACAGCTAGCGCTGCTAACGCAGCTAACGCAGCTAGCGCAGCTAGCACAGCTAACACAGCTAGCACAGCTAGCACAGCCAACACAATCAAAGGAAGCCAAATGCTCACTGGCTTCCCTTGCCTTCAACGCTACGGGCAGCAACAATGTTATACTCTTTATGACCAGACAGCATCAGACAGGACTGAGACAGACTGTTTCACTGTCCAGACAGCATCAGACAGGACTGAGACAGACTGTTTCACTGACCGGACAGCATCAGACAGGACTGAGACAGACTGTTTCACTGACCAGACAGCATCAGACAGGACTGAGACTACCCCAAAGACAACGTGTGTGAAGCAAGAGCTTCCTGTGACAACCGGAAGTTGTTAAAAACAGCCTAGAGCTATTGTCATATGGCCACCTGCAGATAGTGAAAATCACGCAACTCAACCATGTGTCATTCAGTCAATTATTAAGGTAGAGACTTCTTATTCAGGATTCTGTTTATGTCTACCCCAAAGACAACGTGTGTTGAGTAAGAACTTCCTGTGACAACCGGAAGTGGTTAAAAACAGCCTAGAGCTTTTGTCATATTTCAACACTCCTGTCTGTGTGTTCTACTGAGGATGGGCCTCTGGGAGAAAACACTGACAGGAGATTTACAATGTCTTTTGGGTGATAAAACCTAAAGAGACTGCATTCCAGAGCATGAGTTAATGTTTCTGTTCTATATGGTACCAGGGAGAGATGACCCCAGACCCAGACCCTGGTCTCTACACAAAGAGTACTGTTTTTACAGCAGATACTTATAATTCTCAGCAGACAGTATCTTTCATACAAATCTTAACCTTGTGACCCGTTCTATACATCTATTGTTGGTCATGTAGGTTGAAAGGGGTGTATCTTGGCTTTAAAATACCTTTGTACTTTTGTCTCGGGGCTCTCAACGAATCATCTGGGGGTGATTCATCTCTCAATGAATCATCTGGGGGTGATTCGTCGACCAGCCATAATTTATCATAGAGCACTCAATTGATTCACTTTATATGTCTGTATTGTATTGACCTGCTGCCTTATAAGTGAATAAAGATATTTTAAGAATAACTCTGACTTGTGTGATAAGTTTGTCAATCCTCATTTCATATTAAAGAAAATAACAAGCACATTTGGGGATGTGAATGTTCACTTGGTGACCGCTCCTGACTACCTGGGTAAATGGTGTACAAGGGATCCCTCTAACTTGGGATCTCAGGGAGACCACACTTCGGGAATGGAGCAGATGGTCCCACCTTTGATCTGAGAGGCAGCGAGCCGAGTGGATACCATCAGAATAGTATATATAGTGGATACCATCAGTATAGTATATATAGTGGATACCATCAGAATAGTATATATAGTGGATACCATCAGTATAGTGTATATAGTGGATACCATCAGTATAGTATATATAGTGGATACCATCAGTATAGTATATATAGTGGATACCATCAGAATGGGGCAGATGGTCCCACCTTTGATCTGAGAGGCAGCGAGCCGAGTGGATACCACATCTCGAAAGTAGTTAAAAAAGAAAGAGGTGAGCGAAGCACGCAAAATGGAGTTTTTAGAAAATCCTCATAGGCTCTGAGTGTGTATTCCTGTGTGGAGGTGTAAACAGGGCCCAGTCAGAATCTGAGGCTGAGTCAGCTATCTGTGCAAACTGGATGAAAACTAGAATCTGTGTTTACTAGTTAAGACCATTTATGGTATAGTATAAGATAGTAAGGTGTAGCTGTAATTGTTTTAAACCTGTAGTTGTTGTAAACCTGGACCCCATTTTAGAAGTATTGAAAGATGTAAATGTATTTGTTTCATTATCCTAGGAACTAACTATGAGATAGAAATGTGAAAATATTCCTGCAGGTTCAAATATTGTTGAAAAACAACTAATTGATTAGGTATGTTTGGGAATAGCATTGTGTGACTGTCATATGAGAGTTGTGTGACTGTGTCTTAATCTGAAGTTTGGATAGTAACAGAGATCTATAGTTCCTCACAGAGATCTATAGTTCCTCATAGAGATCTATAGTTCCTCATAGAGATCGATCTATAGTTCCTCATAGAGATCGATCTATAGTTCCTCATAGAGATAGATCTATAGTTCCTCATAGAGATAGATCTATAGTTCCTCATAGAGATAGATCTATAGTTCCTCATAGAGATAGATCTATAGTTCCTCCTAGATATCTATAGTTCCTCCTAGAGATCTATAGTTCCTCACAGAGATCTATAGTTTCTCACAGAGATCTATAGTTCCTCATATAGAAATATGCTTAATCAGATGATTGACATGTGGATAATAAGCTTTGATATAACGTTATCTTGGGGTTCCGTTCCTTCACTGCCATCATAGAATATCACGGGGTGGTATTGAGAGGGGGATGATATTTTAGAAAGCAGCAGAAGGTCTATAGTTCCTGGGAGGCTTGATTTTGCCGTGGTCTCTGGGAGGTTAGAGAACCGTTGAGGATCCCATGGTCATTGTCCGGGAAACAAAAGTTTATTTTTGGTTCTGCTGGGAGTATGTTTGGAGAGCTGCTTCGTAGCTGTGGAGAGTCCTTGAAAAAGCAAATGGAATGGTTGTCGTGACTACCTGAGAATTTCTTACATTTTATATGGATTCTGTGAATATATGAAAATATTATGAATTATATGTGTGTATAATCGATTAATAGAGATTTGATGAAGTAATACTGGGAATATAATTAGATACAATTTAAACAACCCATATGTAGACGAACGTAGGTTTTGAGTTGGTATCTTTAATGGATCATTTGATAAAGATGAGTTTTAAGCATTATTAAACAGTCTACAAAGTCTGGGCAGTTGTCTCAGAAACTGATGGGAGTGTGTCCACTTTAGGTTAAGTTACCCTAACGATGAAACTATATAATGCTTTTTGGACTTTCTCCGTCCGGGTACTATATTTGAAATAAAACTGCCCTTAAGGTCTGGGGGGGGGGGGGGCTGCCCCTACAAGCCAACGACTCCCTTTGAAAACGGGCGATGCGGCATCAGAAACATTTATTATAGTGTAAAAATTTACTACAAAGTGTAGCTAAATAGAATAACTTTGGTCATACCCACTCAGCACGTGACGTCCAAGGACGTTGAATTATGGTCGATATCAGGTCTGTCTGTTGTGACCACTATTTCACCCTAAAATAGTCATCCCAAATTGGGCTGTGTGTAACTATGTAAATGTCTCTCGGACAAGGTGACTTTTATCAATATACACTCTAAAAAGTCAAGGTTCCTGGAGTATCCTGTAGGGGTTCTTCAAATTGGAACTGTGGGGGAACCCCTAAAAGTTATTTGAAGAACCTTTTGTGGGAACCCCTATAAGTTATTTGAAGAACCTTTTGTGGGAACCCCTATAAGTTCTCCAAAGAACCCCTTATCATGGTTCCTCTAAGAACCTTTTGGGGTTCATTTTTTAAACTCCCTGTCCACCCTCCCTCCATTATAAAAATATATTTTAATAACAATATTGACAATATGGATTTAAATAATTCATTGTTTATTTAGTGGCACCACAAATGTGAATTAATATTTACAAAACAATTTACCAAACAAAACACATTACAAAATTGCAACATTTCTGCAGACATGTCAGACCATAATAAATAATACATTTAGTATGTATAGTGATTTTCATGACAGTTACAAAATAAGGATGAACAATAAAAACATTACAAATGAATCATAGGTAAACTAACAATATTGTAGACTTGATGCTAAATACAGATGTTTCAGCTTTAGTGTGTATATCGTATCCACTTAGTTATGTTAAGAAGTTCTCCATCTTTATGACCGGCCCTGGTAACTTCACCCCGACTTCTCTGATCCCCAGAACACAGTCACTTAACAACATAATTGTTTTTCTGACATTTTTGGGAAATTGAAGGGAAAATAAAAAATCCAGTCGTAGCAGAGCCCCAAGTCCCACGGGGACGTCCTCGAGGGCCTGGATGTTCTCCCCATCAAAGGCCAGCGGGATTTCACTCTCATGGGGACGTCCTCGAGGGCCTGGATGTTCTCCCCATCAAAGGCCAGCGGGATTTCACTCTCATGGTGAAATGGATTTCCACCGATGTGCAGTAAAGGAGTGAAGAGCAGTGAAATCTGTGTCAACAAAAGTAAGAAAAGATTAATACACAAACAATTAACAAAGAACATAACAAATGTTCAGCTGTAGTTTTATATAAGCATGCACACCTATGTTTATGAAGAAACAGATGATTGGTGTATAGACATACCTTGTCACGGACATAAAGGCCACTCGGGTCCTCATTGAAGAGGTAGGGCAAGAGCAGAATCGCTGCTGTGGTCTCCAGTCCTAGTAAAGTAAAGCAATGATCTTACTACACTTGCTAATTTCATTACAAAATACATTAGAGAAAAGGAAGGAATAAGAGCTGTTGTTGGCTTTATGGAAACGATATACAATATATGGGAAAGAATATAGTTGAGGAAATAATCCAAACCTAGTTGTGCCTAGTTAGGACATAACGTTAGCTAGCTAGCTAACGGTACTGTACTGTAGCTCATACAACGCCGACGGTCATACCCGGCTTTCTAATATTTACGTTCATTAACTATAGTAACGTTATGGAAGATATTCACAGAAAACCAGAATTGTCTTCGATATTCATTATTAGTATGTTATATTATTATAATAAATGATTTCGAGACATATTCAGAGCCAAACATCAACCCAACTTAACCTTTTATCTGTTGTCGCATCCAAACTTGTCACCATCGTTTTCAGTTGTAATTGCGAAGTTCCCGGAAGAAGTCCAGCAACAACGGAGGTTCCTCGATGAACCCACCTTCTAACAAGTTCTTTGAAGAACCTTTTGGGGCTGTTTTTCATTGACCAAGAACCCTACGGTTCTTAGGGGATCTGAGAACAACTCCAGTTAAACCCTTCATTTTTAGAGTGTAGTCGGCTCTATTTACTCTCAGATTCAAACATGATGATTAGTATCAACGATCAAGTCAGCTGCTGCTGCTCCAATACAGTATGAGGTGAGACGGTGAACTGATGTTGAACCGGGCAGTCAGCTGCTGCTGCTCCAATACAGTATGAGGTGAGACGGTGAACTGATGTTGAACTGGGCAGTCAGCTGCTGCTGCTCCAATACAGTATGAGGTGAGACGGTGAACTGATGTTGAACTGGGCAGTCAGCTGCTGCTGCTCCAATACAGTATGAGGTGAGACGGTGAACTGATGTTGAACCGGGCAGTCAGCTGCTGCTGCTCCAATACAGTATGAGGTGAGACGGTGAACTGATGTTGAACCGGGCAGTCAGCTGCTGCTGCTCCAATACAGTATGAGGTGAGACGGTGAACTGATGTTGAACCGGGCAGTCAGCTGCTGCTGCTCCAATACAGTATGAGGTGAGACGGTGAACTGGGCAGTCAGCTGCTGCTGCTCCAATACAGTATGAGGTGAGACGGTGAACTGATGTTGAATCATAATGATTAAGTTAATTAAAATTAATTTGTGAAACTGTTTAAAAAATGGTATATGTCATATTAAATATATTACTCTATTGTTATCAGATATAAACATCATGGAATATTGTACATCATATTAAATATATTACTCTATTGTTATCATATAGAAACATCATGGAATATTGTACATCATATTAAATATATTACTCTATTGTTATCATATAGAAACATCATGGAATATTGTACATTATATTAAATATATTACTCTATTGTTATCATACAGAAACATCATGGAATATTATACATCATATTAAATATATTACTCTATTGTTATCATATAGAAACATCATGGAATATTGTACATTATATTAAATATATTACTGTATTGTTATCATATAGAAACATCATGGAATATTGTACATCATATTAAATATATTACTCTATTGTTATCATATAGAAACATCATGGAATATTGTACATCATATTAAATATATTACTGTATTGTTATCATAGAAACATCATGGAATATTGTACATCATATTAGCATCAACATACATTATTGTTTCATTCAATTTCACATAATAAGGATATTTCATATTTTCAAGTTCAGAAGTCAGAACTCATCACCTGCTATGTAAAAGAGACAGAAGAATGCACAATGGTCAATGCTATCTGGGATCCTTGGGACATCCCTACCCTGAACCCTAACCTTAACCCCTACCTTAACCATTTTAAATGTTAACTTCAACGGGCTAGGGACGTCCCAAGGATGTATCTCTACCTGAAAATACATGATCTAAGTTATTGACAGTTGGTATTCAGCAGTCATAAAGCCTAATTTACTTTAATGAACTACTAAAATAGTGATTTTGTCAGACAGCATAGACAGCAGCTCTACACTTTATTGACTGACTGATCCATTCATCCTTCCATCCCTCCTCAGCCTTCCTCTCCTCTGAAGACCCAGTGAGGGTGGAGCTCAGTCAGAGAGCTGTTGAGGGACTGGTTAGGAAGAACACTTCTACAGCCAGAGAGGTGAGAGGTCACACATGGTTTAGATGGTAAATATTTATGTCCCCTTAGCGGTTCATCACGTCAGCAAAAGGGAACATGTTCCATTTATGTTTATTTAGTGAAAATTGTCCACTGGTATTGCTGTAATTTCTCATCACTTTTGGCTGTATGAAAGTGAATTTCCCCCCAGGCATACATACGTGTTCTTTGTTATTACCCGAGCCACTGCCTGTTCACCCGCTATCATTCAGAAGGCGAGATCAGTACAGGTGCATCAAAGCTGGGACCGAAAGACTGAAAAACAGCTTCTATCTCAAGGCCATCAGACTGTTAAACAGCACAGAGAGACTGCAGCCTACATATAGACTTGACATCATTGGCCACTTTAATAAATGGAACACTAGTCACTTTAATAATGTTTACATATCATTTCTCATCTCATATGTATAAACTGTATCTCAGTCTATGCTGCTCTGACATTGTTATTCCATATATTTATATATTCCTAATTCCATTCCTTTACTTAGATTTGTGTGTATTAGGTATTTGTTGTGAAATTGTTAGATATTGCTGCACTGTGGGAACTAGAAGGACAAGCATTTCGCTACACCTGCAATAACATCTGAACACCTGTATGTGACCAACAACATTTGATTTGATTTATGAAGGTAATTTGTGTCAAATTTACTTTTCCCCTCATTCACCCCATCTCTTTACATTGCTGATGCATAATCAGTGGCCTGACTGCATCCAGACTATGTCAAAGGCCCATCCTGGTAGATCTGAACCTAATGCAGCTTGGAGTGATCAGAAGTCACATTTAGGTGCCAGGTGTAACTGAGGCCATAGATGCTCCATATCCATTGCTTTGAGTGTTTTATATAATATGACTAAATGTGTTTCTGTGTTGCAGGGGCAGTCAAGAAATGGAACAGCAAGGCCACAGAACATGACATAAGCAGAGATGTGGGAGACCACCTCAAGCCCCTGGTAGAGCCGGGGGTGGTGTTTACCACTCCTTCAGCAGGCTGGAAAAGTGGGATTGATACAGTTTTTCATACTAGGGTGGACCAAGAGTTTGTTGATTGGTCAGTCATTGGGTTAATTTGTTTTACAATATGTTCAAATCAAATCAAGCTTTATTTATACAGCACATGTCAGACATGGATGCAACACAATGGCTTCACAGGAAAAAACTATGAAAATAATCAGAAATATTTAGTACACAAATATGAGGATAAAAAACAATAATAACAACTGAAAGACTAATGAGCATTGTAAGGAAATGCCATTGATTAAAATATTAACAATAGAATGCAATATCCAACCCAAAATATAACTTCTGAAAGACACTATGGGGGTGTCCACTGAAAGTTGACTAGTAACAACAACTGGGACCTAAAAGACACCCACCATGAGACCCACTAAATCTGCCCAAGAAGAGGCAAACAAAAGAAAAACCCACACCAAACTCAAAGACAGGAAGCAAACCAAAAAGGTGGAGCAACTAAAGGTGTTGACTCTCCACATGTATCAAGACAACTGGAGCACTGGGCCAGACACTCTTAAATAGAACCTGGACCAGCTCAGGTGAAACACCTTCCCACTAACGAGATGGACAAGCCAGCACAGGTGTAACACATACTGACTAACGAGGTGACACCAATCAGTGCGTCCTACCTGCTAACGAGCTAGACGTGCTAACGGGCTAGACGGGCTAACGAGCTAGACAGGCTGACGGAGCTAGACGGGCTAACGAGCTAGACGTGCTAACGAGCTAGACGGGCTAACGAGCTAGACGGGCTAACGAGCTAACGAGCTAGACGGGCTAACGAGCTAAACGTGCTAACCAGCTTGACGGGCAACAATAAAAAACAAGAAAAACACATTTCTAAATAATAATATACAATCGAAATATTTTTTTATTATTTTTCTTACTATAGAATCCTAAAACTCAATAGCTTCTAGAACTCTCATCTTCCTAAAACTCACTAGCTTCTAGAACTCTCGTCTTCCTAAAACTCACTAGCTTCTAGAACTCTCGTCTTCCTAAAACTCACTAGCTTCTAGAACTCTCATCTTCCTAAAACTCACTAGCTTCTAGAACTCTCTTCTTCCTAAAACTCACTGGCTTCTAGAACTCTCGTCTTCCTAAAACTCACTAGCTTCTAGAACTCTCGTCTTCCTAAAACTCACTAGCTTCTAGAACTCTCATCCCCTTGGAACGAGTCCAAACAAAACTCATCTCCAATACGGAAAAACATGCAGTCAAAATAAATTGTAATGCACTGACAAAACACAAAACTATTTAACTGCCCACCCTTGAGACAATCAGAAACCAAGTTGTCCTCACCACGGACATGTCTGATTTCAAGAGGAAACTCCTGCAATATCCGTAGTAACGTTCCACCTCACTGCAGAGCTTCTCTCTCTTTTCAGGGTTCACAAGATAGGCATGTTGTTGGATCGGGGCCCAGTCCCCAATGTCATGCTCTAGTACATTTGGGTTGGCACATCTGAGAATGAACCCTGATATTCTAAAAGCAGGGCAACAATATCAATATAATTGTACCAAAAGATTGTCAGTTGGTTGCATAAATAATTATGATGACTAAATCTTACATGAATATTAAACATGAAATATAAAAAACAAATGTACACCCCTTTGTTAATATGTATTAGCAATAATTCACTTAATGGTGAGGCATAAAATGTATCTTTTGTCAGGCTTAATGTTTGAGTCATGCTTCTTCAGTAGTGGAATAAAGACAATTAGTACTTGAATGTTGTAAATAAATACTGCAGTGATGTAGGATTGTTCATATAATTGATTATTGTACTGTGACTATGTGTTTAGGCTGCAAGTAAGTTGAAATTAAATAGTTTTCTTTTCAACTTTCAACTAAAACCAAACTTATATTGAATGTCGGGCAAAGTCTTATTTTCAATGACATTTTGCTAGGTGGGATATCCCCAATGTCACAGTTTAAATGTGTCCAAATCAATAGTCCAAATGCAGAAACAGTTTCTGATAAATTGAAAACCTAAAATGTACTATGTACACAAACATCTGCCACAATAATCATATTACTTGTATTTACTTATACAAGCACGTTATAAACTGCACAAGCACCAAAAACGCTGTTGTTTTGACAAGTAGCAATAAATCACTGATATCGATTAGGGGGGGAAAATCAGGTTGTACGTGCTGTTGAAACTAGCACAACTAAAAAAACACATGGAAATGGGAGATATCTTTCACCTTACTGGTTAGAGGACAACCTGCAGAAGACAGTCAGCTACATTTTGGAGAGATGCATTTAAATGTAGGGGTCGCTAAATAAAGGAACGCAACACTTATTTGTCATCACTCATCAATATCATGTTGAAATCAATTGTGTGACAGAAGGGAGATGAGGTTGCACGTCCTGTTAAAACAGCTCAAAAACCACACGGAATCTGGGAATAATGTGTACATCACTGGTTAGAGGACAATTTGTAGAAAACAGCCAGATACATTTTGAAGTGATGCATTTTGATTCAAGTGGGTCACCAACATGGTAAGTATAACACAGCTCATTTTTTGTTAGTCACTTTTTATTAAATCACATAAATAGTAACTCTTCCATTTCAGAGCCTGTATTTTCCCCCTGAGGCTAATATCCATATCATGTTGAAATCAATAGAACAGGGGACAAACGTTTAGGGTTCTACATTGTGACATCATTAAAATACTCCTTCTACAATGTTAAAACATTCTACATTGTGACATTAATTCATTGATATCATGAAACAACTCCTTCATGTATTTTCTGATGTTTGATCAGAGATTGTTTATCAGAGTATCTATTCCCACATTGAGCACAGCTATGAGGTTTCTCTCCTGTGTGTTCTATGGTGTACCTTCAGACCACAAGAACTAACAAACCCCTTCCCACATTGATCACAGCTAAAAGATTTCTCTCCTGTGTGTGTTCCATGGTGTACCTTCAGACTGCTAGAAAGAACAAAACTCTTCCTACATAGAGTACAGCTATATGGTTTCTCTCGTTTCTCTCTTGTGTGTGTTCTCTGATGTGATATCAGGCTTCTTGACTCAGTAAAACTCTTTCCACATTGATTACAACTAAAAGGTTTCTCTCCTGTGTGTGTTGTCTGGTGTCTCTTCAGACAGTTAGAACGATAAAAACTCTTCCCACATTGAGTACAGCTAAAAGGTTTCTCTCCTGTGTGTGTTCTCTGATGTGCTATCAGGCTACCTGACAGGGTATAACTCCTTCCACATTGATTACAGCTAAAAGCTTTCTCTCCTGTGTGTGTTATCTGGTGTCTCTTCAGACAGTTAGAACGAACAAAACTCTTCCCACATTGAGTACAGCCAAAAGGTTTCTCTTTAGTGTGAATTCTTTGATGTACTTTAAGTTTTACTGAGGAGTTTAATATTTTCCCACTGTCAGAGCAGCAGTGAGATTTCTTCCCTGTGGGTCTCTGCAGGTGTTTCTTGAGGAGTTCTGATCTGGAGGGACTCTTCTCTGCCTCGTCAGCATCATGATGTTGTTGAGGCTCCCCAGAGGATCCACGATAGTCCCGTCTCTCTCCTGTGTGAACAACAAAGTCATACAGATGGTTAAATGCCCACAACAGCAGAAATCCACTGTTTATTTGAGGTAAAAAGGGATGACCAGAGTACCCATGAAGTTGTACAACATTTGACAAGACTATCTTAAGACAGTCAAGACCTAAGCAGTGTGCCAGATGACTTTTGGCCTCCAATATAGGCCCCTTTCTGTGTTTGCTAAAATTGCAGCGATGCACACGCAATTTGGTTGTAGAAACTCCTCCATTCTAATGAGGAAACCACTAGTTATGGATGTAGTATATCTGGTAATGAGGAAACCAATAGTTATGGATGTAGTATATCTGGTAATGAGGAAACCACTAGTTATGGATGTAGTATATCTGCCTGGAGCAAAAATGGTGAGCGAAGATTTTCGTTTTTCACAATGTATTCTGAATATTACAGCGCACTATCAGGACAAGATCAGGAGTGCTACTCAAGGAAACTCACATTAAGCTCTGTGTCTATTCACTAATTCACCACCGTGGGGGAAAACTCAGGGGAGTTCTCATAGGCTGAATGCATTTACAGGTTGCTTATGAGTGCAATTCACACTATTTTGGATTATAATTGTAAGGCTCGATTGAATGTCCTGCTTAATAAAATGTTTGTTTTATTGTTGCAAATCAACTGCTTTATACTTAAAAAAACATTTCTACCAGTAAAATGTTATTTGGCTAGCTTTGCCATCAGCCTGACAATGAGGGTTTGTACACTAAGTGTTTAACAAATTGGCCCATAACTTCACCTAATAATAACATAGACCTACTGTAGGACCCATAACTTCACCTAACAACAACATAGACCTACTGTAGAACCCATAACTTCACCTAACAACAACACAGACCTACTGTAGGACCCATAACTTCACCTAACAACAACATAGACCTAATGTAGGACACATAACTTCACCTAACAACATAGACCTACTATAGGACCCATAACTTCACCTAACAACAACATAGACCTACTGTAGGACCCATAACTTCACCTAACAATAACATAGACCTACTGTAGGACCCATAACTTCACCTAACAGCACGTTGGTTGTTGATGTTTGTAATTTGACTGCATAGAAATGCATGCAAACCAGTGGTTGTATCTCTCTAGGTCATGCCAGTAGGTTACAGTAGGTTGTATCTCTCTAGGTCATGCCAGTAGGCTACAGTAGGTTGTATCTCTCTAGGTCATGCCAGTAGGTTACAGCAGGTTGTAACTCTCTAGGTCATGCCAGTAGGCTACAGTAGGTTTTAACTCTCTAGGTCATGCCAGTAGGTTACAGTAGGTTGTAACTCTCTAGGTCATGCCAGTAGGTTACAGTAGGTTGTAACTCTCTAGGACATGCCAGTAGGTTACAGTAGATTGTATCTCTCTAGGTCGTGCCAGTAGGTTACAGTAGGTTGTATCTCTCTAGGTCATGCCAGTAGGTTACAGTAGGTTGTATCTCTCTAGGTCATGCCAGTAGGTTTACAGTAGGTTGTAACTCTCTAGGACATGCCAGTAGGTTACAGTAGGTTGTATCTCTGTAGGACATGCAGGTAGGCTACAGTAGGTTGTATCTCTCTAGGACATGTCAGTAGGTTACAGTAGGTTGTAACTCTCTAGGTCATGCCAGTAGGGTCAGTAGGTTGTATCTCTCTAGGTCATGCCAGTAGGTTACAGTAGGTTGTATCTCTCTAGGTCATGCCAGTAGGTTACAGTAGGTTGTATCTCTATAGGTTATGCCAGTAGGTTACAGTAGGTTGTATCCAAGTGGAAACAATTATCAACCCAATGTGGAAAGTGTTGAATTTGGTCAACAACAAAATGAATGGCTTATTTGCTACGTGAGGTTTACTTGATCTAACAGAAGTTTCGTAATGATTAAGTTGTTTTGTGGACACGTGACATACCGACAACTTTGATAAAACACTATAGGAGTTGTCTCCAGATCGCTATGCATATTCATGCTAGTAGCTTAGCATCTCTCTCCATTGAATACAGGCGGTTGACGTCAACAACCCTCATAGAATATAAACAATAGATTACAATAATAAGATGTATCCACCAATCCAAAGACAGGATAGGTGGGAGATAGACAACCCACAGTGCAGCTTTGTGGACAACGACTCCCCTTGTCAGGACGGAGAGACATCTTGTCAGTATATCCATAATCTTTGGTGTAGCCAACCCAACTCTCACATGGCTCTATTGGGGGTCACGGTGTGTAGTAAAACATCACTACATTAAAATCACTACATGCCGTGACCCCCCAGTCTGCGGTCAGCAGATAGACCCTCCTCAAATATATATGTTAAGTCACTTTTTGGAAACGGAACGGAGAAAACAAGGGGTAGCTTGTTCTCTAAGTCGTCTGATTCTAGACATATCAGTCATCATCCCAGGACCCTCCGTTGACGAGGTATTGACGAGCCAACTCCGAATATCCAAAGTTAAAAACTAATTGAAGGCGGTACTTACTGGTGTTAATCAGATCTCCTGTCTCCTCCTCTTCATCTTTCAATGTGACAGTAATCTCTCCTTCCTTCTTCACTCCAAAAACAGCATCATCCTCTTCTTCCTCTTGTTTAACTGAAACGTCTTTCTCTTCATCTTTCACTGTAACAACCTCACCCTCTACTTCTTGTTTTACTGTAACATCCTCCTCTTCCTTCTCCTCTTTCACGACAATGTTCAGCCCCAGAGCTTCTTTCTCCGTCCAGCAGACCTCCTCTTCTTTAACAGGAGGGGAGTAGTTTAGGGAGCTCATGTTCGGGGATGTTAGCTAGCTAGCTATCATTAGCGACTAGGCTAATGCTAACTTAACCAGCCAGCTACTATAGCTGACTAATAAACAATAACGTAATATTAAATTAAATAGGTTAACAAGTAGATACGACAGAAGTGTGTCTAAAACACAGTAGCTAATATAGACCGAAAGCGTATAAATAGCTTGAATCTTTCGGCTATGTTGGCTAGCAAACTACCGAGGTGGTTGACGAGCTGTTTATGAAGAACCGTCCACTAGATTATACGTCACGCTGCAGCATCGCCTGAAAGACGCACATCGCCGTCTGCTGACTGGAGGGAAACGCAGTTGAGGATCACATTTTATATTCAGACTAAGATTATTTTACATGGATTTAATTAAATAATACTATTATATTGAGACATACAAAGACAAGAATGTGGTGGTTGATTAGTGCGAATAAAACATGTTTACTACAGCACATTTAAGGCAGTTTCATTCAGTCAAACATCATCTAAATAAGTAGCCAGCTACTGTAGGTCTATACTGCTCCTACATGGTGTAACAATACATCATGTAGATGTATATAATGAACAGACTAGGTCTATACTGCTCCTACATGGTGTAACAATACATCATGTAGATGTATATAATGACCAGACTAGGTCTATACTGCTGCTACATGGTGTAACAATACATCATGTAGATGTATATAATGAACAGACTAGGTCTATACTGCTCCTACATGGTGTAACAATACATCATGTAGATGTATATAATGAACAGACTAGGTCTATACTGCTCCTACATGGTGTAACAATACATCATGTAGATGTATATAATGAACAGACTAGGTCTATACTGCTCCTACATGGTGTAACAATACATCATGTAGATGTATATAATGAACAGACTAGGTCTATACTGCTCCTACATGGTGTAACAATACATCATGTAGATGTATATAATGAACAGACTAGGTCTATACTGCTCCTACATGGTGTAACAATACATCATGTAGATGTATATAATGAACAGACTAGGTCTATACTGCTCCTACATGGTGTAACAATACATCATGTAGATGTATATAATGAACAGACTAGGTCTATACTGCTCCTACATGGTGTAACAATACATCATGTAGATGTATATAATGAACAGACTAGGTCTATACTGCTCCTACATGGTGTAACAATACATCATGTAGATGTATATAATGAACAGACTAGGTCTATACTGCTCCTACATGGTGTAACAATACATCATTTAGATGTATATAATGAACAGACTAGGTCTATACTGCTCCTACATGGTGTAACAATACATCATGTAGATGTATATAATGAACAGACTAGGTCTATACTGCTCCTACATGGTGTAACAATACATCATGTAGATGTATATAATGAACAGACTAGGTCTATACTGCTGCTACATGGTGTAACAATACATCATGTAGATGTATATAATGAACAGTCTAGGTCTATACTGCTGCTACATGGTGTAACAATACATCATGTAGATGTATATAATGAACAGACTAGGTCTATACTGCTCCTACATGGTGTAACAATACATCATGTGGGGCTTTAAGGTGATGCTGTTGGTGTGACGTATAATGTAGTGGACGGAACACTTCTTTCGAACGAAAGCAACAGTTCGTCAGCCACCTCGGTAGCTTGCTAGACAAAATAGCCGAACCAATAAAGCTCTTTAGACGCTTTAGTGTATATTAGCCTCTGTGTTTTAAACCCACTTCTGTCGTCTAGTTAGTTATCCGTTGTAATATCATATTTACGGTGTTGTTGTTATTATTCAGCTAGCGGGCTGGTTAAGTTATTAGCATAGCTAGCTAACCTCCCCGACCATGAGCTCACTGAGCTACTCTCCTCCTGCTAAAGAAGAGGTCTCCTGGACAGAGAAAGAGGGTCTATGGCTGAACGTTGTCGTGAAAGAGGAGGAAGAAGAGGATGTCACAATACAAAAACAAGTAAAGGGTGAGGCAGTTACAGTGAAAGAAGAAGAGAAAGACGTTTCAGTTAAAGAAGAGGAAGACGCATTCAGAGTGAAAGAGGAAGAGGATGTTACTGTTAAAGAAGAGGAGGATGGGAAGATGACTGTTACATCGAGAAAGGAGGAGGAGGAAACTGGATATCTGGGCCCGGTTTCCCAAAGGCATGTTAAGGCATCAAATGGTTCTAACGATGAACGGACCCTGATTAACACTAGTAAGTACTGTCTTAAATACAGTGGCACAAACTCTGCAGTTGTTGAGCTGATGTTTGGTGTTAAAGGGTAAATATGCAATAGCTACATCCATATTGTGACTTTTAAATTATTTATTTATAGCCATTGATTCTTGAAGAATATAACACATGCCTCATGAGCTTAGTTCAACTGTTGTACCCCATCAGAACCCCAAATAAGCTTTTTTTTTACTCCAATGTTTAGAAACAATGTAAACCAACACTGTATAGCCTCAACATAGTTAAAACTATAATGTTGATATCATGGATGGTCAGTGCTTGCATCCGTAGGTCTGTCTATGAATTTGAGAGTAGTTACATTTCTCCAGACCCATCATCATCTTATAACCAAACTAGTGGTGGAATGACAGCTTTGTTATTGTATGAACTGCAGATTGGTTGATAGATGTGCAGCTATTTTATAGGGGTTACCTTGGATTTAAATAGCAATAAATTGTCAGCCCTGAGTCTTGGTTTGGTAATCAGCTGAGGAATGGGGTCTGGAGAAATGTAACCACTCTTCATAGAGAAAGCTATTGTAGCAACCGTAACCCAACACCTAGCGACCTCTTCAAGAAGTTCAGACATCTTGGCGTAACAGTTATAAGGTGTTGGCTTGACAGTTGCTGGACCCAGGTTTGAGTTCAGCTCAGGGCTACCCCCTGAATTGACTACACTATAAATACAAGGACTGGCAATCCATAAGATCAAAATTATAGTTTTAAACAAGATTTCAAGGCTAAACGGTGCTTGTTTACAAATAGTGGTGTTATATGAGCTTATGTTTTGGTTTCTGGTGGGGTAATAAAGTTGAAACATTTGAGGCATTTATTAATATTGAATTTACAATATTCTTCAAGAATCAATGGTTATATAGTAAATGGGTCTTTCTATAACTGCCAGTGTAGATTTCCTGTGGGGGTCAAATTGTTAGAGCTGTTGATAAGTAATTAGCTGTGTTAGAATACTCATACTAACCATACTATTTGTGATGTTAATTGAGTATATAGTGTGCTTATTGGTCATAGTATGATATAGTTAGTATGTCAAAAGTTCCCGGATGTCTTACTAAATTCACCAAAATATGACGTAAACACGCAGTACGTTAGGGCCCATAATGCAATTCATCAGGAAATGGGCGTGACTTCACATTGTTTTCAGATTGGAAGAAAATGGCGGAAAATATTCAGCCGAAGTCCAACGAGAGCCGATACAAATTCATTGCTTTAACTAATTATGGCAAATGTTAAGAAAATGTTGAGCAATGTAATAAAATAATTACTTTTCAAATAAGTTACCTTAGATAGAATATAGTTAACTAACTACCCAACATATATTAAATAATATACCTTACACGTTTTTTTGGCTGGCAATGTGTTAGCATGTTATTACAGCAGTATGTACCGCTATGTTATCTAGCTGCCTAACGTTAGTTGGCTACTTATACATCAAACTTGCCAGTATATTTACTTTATTCTATCTAACTAACTACCCAACGTTTATTGACGTGATTATTCCCGTCGTTCTTAGCTTAGCTAAATGGTATAGTCGTTGTGCTTTCTCAATGGACATTCGGGTGATTTCATAAATTCACTCTGACTATCTACTCTGATTTCAGAGCACTCTCGTCTGAGTACCAGAGAGCAGAATAATGAATTTACTAGCGCTCAACACCCGTTGAATATGTCCAGGCCTCTGAGTTAACATGAAAATGAACTAATAGTATGTAGTATATACTCATGTAGTTACAGTATTCTACAATTAACTAATAGTATGTAGTATATACTCATTAAGTATGTAGTATACAGTATGTTAGTATGGGTATTCAAACACAGCTATTCTCCTTTTTTCAAATGTTTTCAATGCCATTACATTAAAGGCGAAACATACCTACATTCAATAACATTTATGAATTGTTTGAAACCTTTGTTTTAAACCCTCCTTAAAGTTGGTGCCTTGCCGGATTTATTATTATTATTTTTTAAATAAAACACTACTTGAATTTCCTTGTATTTATGGCAGTGTAGTTCCCTTAAGGGTCAGTCAACTTTGGTACAACATACTATGGGGAGTTGCGACTTCGGTTGAAGGATCTAAAATCACACCTGAAAAGGCCAATGAAATCCGCGCCTGACTGGAAGTCCCGCCTTCCACAGGTGATGAGCATCAGGCTGGGATTCATTCCTTCAATTATTTCCGCTCTTCACCTCGGTGTTAACAGGAACAATTCATGCTACTAAAACATACAATTGGAACGCGAGACTGTCTTACGTTGCTCCAACTAAACTGACCCTTAGTGGTACAGCGTGATCACCCCCTGGACTTTGTGTGGTTCTCATAGTTTCCTAATCAAAAACAATGTCCTGGTTATAGCAATGAGTAAGATGGCTAAAAATGAGACCTAGACAATGAAAGTTGAGACCGAGGTAAAGTTGGATTTATATTCACACATTCAGATATTTAACAGACATTGGTCAACAGTGATTTAAAATTGTAAAAATCAATAACTAATTCATTGATTGTCACAAAAACATCAAACTAGGTATGATTTATTCTATAAATGTCTAGCATACTTTTACAAGTAATTTTCCATCCAAGTTGTCAGAACCCGGTGGCCTGAAGGAGAACCTCACACTCTAGGAGCTCAGATGCAATAATTTAATAACCTAATAACCAACGTTTTCACAGACAAGCTGTCTTCATGACAGTATAATAACAAACACTGCAGGTAACTGGTTTATATTGTGTCAAAGGACACACACAGGTGTCTGTAATCATGTCTGAGTGTGGCCTGATATCATTGGTTCATTTACAGATATAAATAGAACATATAAAACATAAATGGATAGCATACGGTCATAGATACAATTTGGCTACCTAGACCTACAAACATTTACAATGAATAGCAATATTACAATAATGGATACATAGACCTCCAAACATTTACAATGAATAGCAATATTACAATAATGGATACATAGACCTCCAAACATTTACAATGAATAGCAATATTCCAATAATGGCTACGTTGAGACCGACGGGAGCAAAGGTCTTTAAATTAAAGATCCAGGCAGCCTCTTGTTTTTAACAATAAATTGTCGAGGTCACCCCCTCTCCTAGGGAGGGTGACGTGTTCGATGCCGATATAATGTAGGGACGAAATCAAGGGGTTCGCTTCCAAAAAGATTTTACCACAAGGACAAATTAAAAGATAAATAACTGCCTTAGTGGTGCACCTGATAACACCTGTGATTGGGATCTGTTTCCCTGTTTGGGGGTGTTTGAAGGATCTACATTTGTAAGTGCCATTGCATTGAGTGCAGTGACCAAATTAATTAATGAATATGAAACTGCCTTAAATACAGATGTGAATGATAGTATGTTTTAAATTCTCACTTAAAATATACAGTGCTCTATTTGAACGTCTCAATATAATATTAATATTTCATGAAAGATATGAAAAATAAATTTGTGTGCAACAAAAAAAACAATCTTAACTGCGTTTCCCTCCAGTCAGCAGACGGCGATGTGCGTCTTTCAGGCGATGCTGCAGCGTGACGTATAATCTAGTGGACGGAACGGATCAACAACAACGAGTCAGCCACCTTGGTAGCCAACAGCCGAAACATTTAGACTGTTTCTGTGCATATTTGCCTCTGTGTTTTAAATATACTTCTGACATCTAGTTAATAGACACCATTTAAATGTTATAGGTACATTGTTAGTCAACTAGCTGGCTTGATAAGTTAGCCTAGCACTAAACTAGTCGCTCATGCTAACTAGCTAGCTAGCTAACATCCCCGACCATGAGCTCACTGATGTATTCCTCGCCTGCTAAAGAAGAGGTCTGTTGGACGGAGAAAGAGGGTCTGGGGCTGAACATTGTCGTGAAAGAGGAGAAGGAAGAAGAGGATGTTACAGTAAAACAAGAAGTAGAGGGTGAGGATGTTACAGTGAAAGAAGAAGAGAAAGACGTTTCAGTGAAAGAAGAGGAAGACGCGTTCAGAGTGAAAGAGGAGGAGGATGTTACAGTAAAAGAAGAGGAGGAAGAGGTGAAAGAGGAGGATGCTGTTTTTGGGGTGAAGGAGGAGAAAGAGGGAGAGATTACTGTCATATTGACAGAGGAGTCAGGAGATCTGATTACCATCAGTAAGTACTGTCTTAAAAACGGGCTGTAACTGTCCAAAGGTTTTGAACGAATTTGTTGTTTTAAAGCAGCATATTGAAATTCTATACTTGAAAATGTTGTTCTGTACTCTAGGAGTGTATGTTATAATGTTAAAGCTACATTTTAAAATGGGTGATTAAAACCCTGAATGCTGATTGGCTGACAGCCGTGGTATATCAGGCCGTATACCATGGGTATGACATGTATTTTTACTGTTCTGATTACGTTGGTAACCAGTTTATAATAGCAATAAGATGCCTCAGTGATAGATGGCCAATATACCACGGCTAAGGGCTGTATCCAGGCACTCTGTGTTGTGTTGTACATAAGGACAGTCTTTAACCGTGCTATATTGGCCATATACCACACTTCCTCTGGTCTTATTGCTTAACTGTAACATGTGTATACCATCAGAGTACCCCCCCCCCCCCCACCACAAAATCACAACTTAATTGTCTCACAGAATGGCAAACAAGTTATAAATTAAACTTTTGAGGTGTGTCTATTTTAGGCCTTGTGTAAAGTGTGTATACTCGCAAACACAGATTTCTAAATAATGTTGGAGAAATACATAAAATAAGAAGCATTATTGACATGAAATGGACAAGCGTTTTGGGGAGACTGAACATATTAGCAAAAGGACATGTGTTATGGGGAGACTGAACATATTAGCAAAAGGACATGTGTATGGGGAGACTAAACATATTATCAAAAGGAGAAGCGTTTTGGGGAGACTGAACATATTAGCAAAAGGACAAGCGTTTTGGGGAGACTGAACATATTAGCAAACGTTTGTTAGTCGACAAAAAACATGGGCAAAATAGCCATTTCAAGGAAAGGTTAAACTAAAGAATTATCATTTAGAAAAGATGGTAATTATTACTTTAGAGATGAAGTGGGCCACTAACAAAACGTTAATAACAATGGATCAACTGCAGCCTTTAACATTAGTAATATATATTATTTTCGAGCTCTGCTCAGCCTATAAACATGACATTATCTATTATTATAGAGCTCTGCTCAGTCTATAAACATGACATTCTCTATTATTATAGAGCTCTGTTCAGCCTATAAACATGACATTATCTATTATTATAGAGCTCTGCTCAGCCTGTAAACATGACGTTATTTATTATTATAGAGCTCTGATCAGCCTATAAACATTACATTATCTATTATTGTAGAGCTCTGCTCAGCCTATAAACATGACATTATCTATTATTATAGAGCTCTGCTCAGCCTGTAAACATGACATTATCTATTATTATAGAGCTGTGCTCAGCCTATACACATGACATTATCTATTATTATACAGCTCTGATCAGCCTATAAACATGACATTATCTATTATTATAGAGCTGTGCTCAGCCTGTAAACATGACATTATCTATTATTATAGAGTTCTGCTCAGCCTGTAAACATAACATTATCTATTATTAAGAGCTCTGATCAGCCTATAAACATGATCTATTATTATAGAGCTCTGCTCAGCCTATAAACATGACATTATCTATTATTATAGAGCTCTGCTCAGCCTATAAACATGACATGATCTGTTATTATAGAGCTCTGCTCAGCCTATAAACATGACATTATCTGTTATTATAGAGCTCTGATCAGCCTATAAACATGACATTCTCTATTATTATAGAGCTCTGCTCAGCCTATAAACATGACCTTATCTATTATTATTGAGCTGTGCTCAGCCTATACACATGACATTATCTATTATTATACAGCTCTGATCAGCCTATAAACATGACATTATCTATTATTATAGAGCTCTGATCAGCCTAAAATACGACATTATGTAGACTGGCAGGTAGGAGCGTTGGGCCAGTAACCGAAAGGTTGCTGGATCAAATCCCCGAGCTGAAAAGGTAAAAACGCTGTCATTCTGCCCCTGAGCAAGTCAGTTAACCCACTGTTCCCTGGCTGCCGACGACGTGGATGTCTATTAAGGCTGCCCCCCACACCTCTCTGATTCAGAGGGGTTGGGTTAAATACGGGACACACATGTCAGTTGAATCCATTCTGTTCACTAGGTTTCCCCCCTTTCCCTATTATAGAGCTCTGCTCAGCCTATAAACATGAGAGAAAGATTAGATTTTATGTTCTACATTATTATTATTATTAGGGCAGCCACCAAGTTTTTATTAAACTATGGAATGTTCTGAAAACTGACTTCAGGTTTTTGAGGAATCTAGCCTCACAGGAAGACAGTTTTATTTTATGGAGGTTTAATTCAGTTCTCTGTTTAATATTTAACTAAATACTCTGTTTGTCTTTGGTAGGAGAGGGACCAGACTCTCACTCTGACAGCGAGGAGACTCCTTCAGGGGAACCAGACCCAGAGACGCCCAAACCAGCGAGACAACACCACTGTTCCCAGTGTGGAAAGAGTTTTAAGTGGTTAAGGAACCTGAAAGTACATGAGAGAACGCACACAGGAGAAAACCCTTACGAGTGCTCCCACTGTGGAAAGAGTTTTACCAAGTTAGGGAACCTAAAAGAGCATGAGAGGACACACACAAGAGAAAAGTGTTTCCAATGTTCCCAGTGTGGAAAGAGGTTTACCCAGTTACGGTACCTGAAACAACATGAAGAAATACACACAGAAGATAGGAAGACCTACCACTGCTCTCAGTGTGGAAAGATATTTGCTGGGTTAGGGAACCTGAAAATACATATGAGAATACACTCTGGAGAGAAGCCTTACCACTGTTCCCACTGTGTAAAGAGTTTTACTCAGTTAGGGAGCCTGAAAACACATGAGAGGGGACACACTGGAGAGAAGCCTTATCACTGTTCCCACTGTGGAAGGAATTTTAGGTGGTATGCGAGCCTGAAGGAGCATGAGAGAATACACACAGGAGAAAAGCCTTACCACTGTTCCAATTGTGAAAAGAGTTTTACCCATCAAGGGAGCCTGAAAGCGCATGAGAGAATACACTCAGGAGAAAAACCTTACCAATGTTCCCGATGTGAAAAGAGTTTTACCCGGTTAGGGAGCTTGAAAAGGCATGGGAGAACACACACAGGAGAAAAGCCTTTCCAACATACTAATACACAGGAGGAGAAGACATACCACTGTTCTCATTGTGAAAATACATTTTCCCAGTCAGAGGACCTGAAATCACACGACAGAATAGAGAAGCTGTGTTCTGACTAGTGTTTTTGACTGAGAATTTGTCCACGGACAGGATTCATAGGGCCAGGGTGTCCGCTATGGACACCTGGAAAAAATCAGCAGTGGACATTTCTGAACGTTTTTCCAACAGACCTGTACATCCATGAATGGATCTCTATAATGTGTAACTATTTTCTGATGTATGTATTGTTTAATAAATGTACTATGTTAGGTATATTTATCTGTGGTTTAATTTCAACAGATTTTACTGATGCTATTAGATTGCTGTGTGGGGGGAGTTTTATATATACAGTGCCTTCAGAAGGTATTCACACCCCTTGACTTGTCCCACATTTCGTTGTGTTACAGCCTAAATTGAAAATGTATTTTTTTTAATTTTTTATTTCACCTTTATTTAACCAGGTGGGCTAGTTGAGAATAAGTTCTCATTTGCAACTGCGACCTGGCCAAGATAAAGCAAAGCAGTTCGACACATACAACAACACAGAGTTACACATGGAATAAACAAACATACAATCAATTATACAGTAGAAAAATCTATATACAGCATGTGCAAATGATGTAGGATAAGAGGTTAGGCAATAAATAGGCCATGGTGGCGAAGTAATTACAATATAGCAAATAAACACTGGAATGGTAGGGTGTGCAGAAGATGAATGTGCAAGTAGAGATACTGGGGTTAAATGGATTCAATACCCCATAATGTCAAAGTGGAATTATGTTTTTGGAAATGTTTACAAATTTAATTAAAAGCCTAAATAAGTTCAGGAGTAAAGATTTTGCTTAACAAGTCACATAATAAGTTGCATGGACTCACTGTGTGCAATAATAATGTTTAACATGATTTTTGAATGAATACCTCCTCTCTGTACCCCACACATACAATTATCTGTATTGTCCCTCAGTCGAGCAGTGAATTTCCAACACAGATTCAACCACAAAGACCAGGGAGGTTTTCCAATGCCTCACAAAGAAGGGCACCTATTGGTAGATGCGTACAAAAAAGCAGACATTGAATATCCCTTTGAGCATGGTGAAGTCATTAATTACACTTTAGATGGTGTATCAATATACTCAGTCCCTAACTCAGTTGCTGGAGAGGAAGGAAACCGCTCAGGGATTTCACCATGAGGCCAATGGCAACTTTAAAATAGTTACAGTGTTTAATGGTTGTGATATGAGAGAACTACGGATGGATCAACAACATTGTAGTTACTCCACAATATTAACCTAAATGACAGATGGAAAAGAAGGAAGCCTGTACAGAAATAAAAATATTCCAAAACTCCTGTTTGCAATAAGGCACTAAAGTAATACTGCAAAAAAATGTGTTGAAGAAATTACCTTTAAATCCTGAATACAAAGTGTTATGTTTAGGGCAAATCCAACACATCACTGACTACCACTCTTCATATTTTCAAGCATGGTGGTGGCTGCATCATGTTATGGGTATGCTTGTCATTGGCGTCACTAGAGTCGTCACTACAGTCCCTGGTTCTAATCCAGGCTGTATCACAACTGGCTGTGATCGGAAGTCCCATAGGGCGGCGCACAATTGGCCCAGCGTCGTCCAAGTTAGGGGAGGGTTTGGCCGGCCGGGACGTCCTTGTCCCATTGTGCTCTAGTGACTCCTTGTGGCAGTTAGCATGCACGTTGACTTCGGTCGCCAGCTGGACAGTGTTTCCTCCGACACATTGGTGTGGCTGGCTTCCGGGTTAAACGAGCAGTGTTTCAAGATGTGCAGTGCGGCTTGGCAGGGTCGTGTTAAAGAGGACGCATGGCTCTCGACCTTCGCCTCTCCCCCGAGTCCGTAGGGGAGTTGCAATTGGATATCATGAAATTGGTGAGAAAAAGGGGTAAAGGTAAAAAAAAAAAAGATATATATATTTATACACTCGTACTGAAATTAGATTTTTTGATGACCTGGCAGATGTGTAAAACCATGTAAACACCTGCAAGACTTCGGTTAGAAGTGAATCACCTGCCTGAACATCCTAATAAGCACACAGAGACCTGCATTTTGAAGTCGCTTTAATAATACTTGTGAAAACTGACTTCAGGTGATTGAGGGATCTAGTCTAGATTAAACCTCATAGGACGTTTTATCATGTGGAGGTTTCATTCAGGTCTCTGTTTAATTTATTAAATAATCTGTTTCTCTTTGACAGGAGAGAGACCAGACTCTCCTTCCGACAGCAGGAAAAGTCCTTCAGAGGAACCAGACCCTGAGTCGTCCAAACCAGCAGGACGACATCACTGCTCCCAGTGTGGAAAGTGAAATCACATGAGAGAATAGAGAGGCTGTGTTCTGACTTGTGTTTTTGACTGAGAATTTGTGATTTTGTTTGGACTGTCAGACGTGAGTTCACTTTGTGTAATGTTAGTGCACTATTTTTTTATCACCATTAATCCATTGTCTGGAAGGGTTAAAAATACACTGAAAACATCCAAAATACATCCTGTGTTAAAATCTACAATGCCATGTAAAAACAAGATGACATTGAGGTTAAATAAAGGGTGCTTTACCAATGTAACATATTTTGACACATCCACTGTGGGGCTCTGCAGAGTCATAATATCCATAACAACTACAGGTCAAACAGGGAAATGGTTCACATCGTTTTTCCACCATTCATTTTCCCCATAGGGCTGTGTTTTGTTTAGGCTCACCGTGGTGTGACGTTTTGATAACCATGTAAATCTCTCTAGGTCAAGGTGACTGAGGACACACAGTGTGTTGTGAATTTATTGTAATGTTTTTAAAATGGTATAACTGCTTTTATTTTAGCTGGACCCCAGGAAGAGTAGCTGCTGCCTTGGCAGGAACTAATGGGGATCCATAATAAACCCCAGGAAGAGTAGCTGCTGCCTTGGCAGGAACTAATGGGGATCCATAATAAACCCCAGGAAGAGTAGCTGCTGCCTTGGCAGGAACTAATGGGGATCCATAATAAACCCCAGGAAGAGTAGCTGCTGCCTTGGCAGGAACTAATGGGGATCCATAATAAACCCCAGGAAGAGTAGCCGCTGCCTATATTTGTCTCTCTTTACTCTCGGATTCTAAAATGGTAATTAGCGTCAAAGTAGACGACATGCAAGACTACAAATCCCTGCAAGCTCCTGCATGTCATCTCCAGCCGACACCTTTCACAGAACAGTTCACTGAATTGTCCATTGAAATAAATGTTGACAATTTAATCATTGCTACATTAAGGCCTGATTGGTGGAGTGCTGCAGAGATGGTTGTCCTTCTAGAAGGTTCTCCCATCTCCACAGAGGAACTCTGGAGCTCTGTCAGAGTGAACATCAGGTTCTTGTTCACCTTCCTGACCAAGGCCCTTCTCCCCCGATTTCTCAGTTTGGCCAGGCGGCCAGCTCTAGGAAGAGTCTTGGTGGTTCCAAACTTCTTCCATTTAAGAATGATGGAGGCCTCTTTGTTCTTGGGGACCTTCAATGCTGCAGACATTTTTTGGAACCCTTCCCCAGATCTGTGCCTCGACACAATCCTGTCTCAGAGCTCTATGGACAATTCCTTTGGACCTCATGGCTTGGTTTTTGCTCTGACATGCACTGTCAACTGTGGGACCTTACATAGACGGATGTCTGCCTTTCAAATCATGTCCAATCAATTGCATTTACCACAAGTGGACTCCAATCAAGTTGTAGAAACATCTCAAGGATAATCAATGGAATCAGGATGCATCTGAGCTCAATTTCGAGTCTCATAGCAAAAGGTCTGAATACCTAAGTAAATACATTTGCAAAAATCTCTAAAAACCTGTTTTCACTTTATCATTATGGGGCATTGTGATGTCATTATGGGGCATTGTGATGTCATTATGGGGTATTGTGATGTCATTATGGGGTATTGTGTGTAGATTGATGAGGGGGGAAAAGTACATTTTAGAATAAGGCTGTAACGTAACAAAATGTGGAAAATGTGAAGGGGTCTGAATACTTTACTTTTCTACTGCAGTTTTGTACATGATCAAATCAAAGTTTATACACTGTCATGTGATACGTGATATAGAAAAGTCCAATCTTAGGAGAGTACATGGGAGGCACTATACTGTGTGTCTGCAGGTGTCTCTCTGGTCAAAACCACTGATACAGGTGCCCCTCCACCCTCTGGTGGGATGGATCATGTCTACAGAGAAACCTAGATTCAAATACTTAGATTTGTGTGTATTGTGTATATGTTGTGAAATTGTTAGATATTACTTGTTAGATATTACTGCACTGTCGGAGCTAGAAACACAAGCATTTCGCTACACCCGCAATAATATATGCTAAACATGTGTATGATAAAATGTGATTCGATTTTTATTTGAAATAAACGTCCTATTTATCAAAGGTGCTTTTGGCTGGGGTCAAAATGACTCCAAAGGATTTGAATTTGTTAAAAGTCCATATTGATACAGAAACACTAAACCATGATTTAGATTTATTAAGAACAAGTTGATTGACAAAGTCATGAAAAATTTAATAGAATTGAATAAACCACATTTTGGCTATGATAAACCACATTTTGGCTATGATAAAAGATATGCCTCTGGGGTCAAAATGAACTATGTCAGAAGTATGGTTCAATGCAAATATGTAGTGGGTGTAAAGTTTGTTTTAAATTCTCACTCATTAAACACGAATCAATCAACACATGCTTCTCTTTGAACGACTTAATGTAATATTAATATTTTAGGAAATAAATGAAAAATAAACGTTTGGTTCCTCAACTGCGTTGCCCTCCAGTCAGCAGATGGCGATGTGCGTCTTTTAGGTTCAGGCGATGCTGCCAGTGTGACGTATAATCTAGTGGACGGGACGCTCCTTCAACAACAACAGCTAGTCAGACACCTCGGTAGCTTTCTAGCAAACATAGCTACAACATTCACGCTCTGTACACTGGTTTGGTGTATATTAGTCGCTGTGTATTAAACACACTTCTGTCGTATGTACTTGTTGGCCCATTTAATTATATATTTACGTTGTTTGTCAGCTAGCTGGTTTGCTAAGTTACCTTAGAACTTGGCTAGTCGCTAATGCTAGCTAGCTAACATCCCCGACCATGAGTTCACTAAGCTACTCTCCTCCTGTTAAAGAAGAGGAGGTCTGCTGGACGGATAAAGAAGCTGTCATGAAAGAGGAGGAGAAAGATGTTACAATACAAAAACAAGTAGAGGGTGAGGCTGTTACCGTGAAAGAAGAAGAGAAAGACGTTTCAGTGAAAGAAGAGGAAGACGCGTTCAGAGTGAAAGAGGAGGAGGATGTTACAGTAAAAGAAGAGGAGGAAGATGCAGTTTTTGGAGTGGAAGAGGAGGAGGGGGAGATGACTGTCACATTGGAGGAAGAAGAGGAGGTTGGAGATCTGTTTAACACCAGTAAGTACCGTCTCTGCAGTCGTTGAACCAATATGCAGTAAAGGGGTTCTACACTTTAATGTTGTTCTGTAGGAATGGCTGAAGCTACACTGTAACGTGTAGAACATCAAGAGTGGACCATCAACAAAACGTTAACAATTGATCAAATGCATCCAATGACAATGCCTGAAATACTGTAGTCCTCAATATCTCCTATTAGATTAGCCCAAGATGTTCTCTTAAAGGGGCAATCAGCAGTTGTTACATCCATTTTGGGACTTATACATTAATGATGTGTACCCATCTGTTTCTTGAAGAAATCACATATAAATGCCTCATGAGCCTAGTTCAACTGTCGTACCCCATCAGAACCCAAAATAGAAGCTTTTATTTACTCCAATGTTTGTCAGTAAATATAAACAAACATTGTATATCCTCAAAACATGGTTAAAACTATAATGTTGATATCATGGATGGTTACATTTCTCCAGCCCCATCCCTCAGCTTTTTACCGAAACGGGCAGGGAGTACGCTTTGTTATTGTTTCTACTGCTGATTGCTGCCCCTGTTACTCCTCAAGGTCCAAGGACTGCATGTTATTTTCAGAGGTAGACTGGCTCTGGCAGCTAAAATAGTAAAATATTCCATCTAAATGTGAATCGATTCTCAATTGCGATACGTTTCTAGAAACATAAATTGCGGTACTTTCATATAACGTCAAATCATTTCACACAATACTTAAAAATAACATAAAAATCGGTAAAGTCTAAGTTGGTGTCTTGACAGATTTGTAAAAACGGTTTATCATAAAACACTATATATATTATTTAAATGTTGCTGACACCCCTCCCCAGAGGTGTCTCATTATTGGGATTCATTGCTGATTCCTACCTGTAGCTCACTATGAGGTGTCTAGTGATACAGGTTAAGGGCCCTGTTGGAGATTGGTGGTTGGTAGCGGAGTGGAGGGAACAAGCAGGGTTGGACACGGCCATGTTATTATCCCACACACAGTCTCTGTGGTTCATATGAACCCCATTCCTGGGAATTAGATTTGATTACAAATCTCCCCTGTCTGTTACCACAGAAGGGTTCCGTCTGTCCCATTCCCAGCTAGGTTACGAGGTGCTTTGTCACCAGTACCTATGACTGGTTGATAGGGGAGTGGTTTCAGTCTGTCCATTCCCAGCTAGGTTACGAGGTGCTTTGTCACCAGTACCTATGACTGGTTGATAGGGGAGTGGTTTCAGTCTGTCCCATTCCCAGCTAGGTTACGAGGTGCTTTGTCACCAGTACCTATGACTGGTTGATAGGGGAGTGGTTTCAGTCTGTCCCATTCCCAGCTAGGTTACGAGGTGCTTTGTCACCAGTACCTATGACTGGTTGATAGGGGAGTGGTTTCAGTCTGTCCATTCCCAGCTAGGTTACGAGGTGCTTTGTCACCAGTACCTATGACTGGTTGATAGGGGAGTGGTTTCAGTCTGTCCATTCCCAGCTAGGTTACGAGGTGCTTTGTCACCAGTACCTATGACTGGTTGATAGGGGAGTGGTTTCAGTCTGTCCCATTCCCAGCTAGGTTACGAGGTGCTTTGTCACCAGTACCTATGACTGGTTGATAGGGGAGTGGTTTCAGTCTGTCCATTCCCAGCTAGGTTACGAGGTGCTTTGTCACCAGTACCTATGACTGGTTGATAGGGGAGTGGTTTCAGTCTGTCCATTCCCAGCTAGGTTACGAGGTGCTTTGTCACCAGTACCTATGACTGGTTGATAGGGGAGTGGTTTCAGTCTGTCCATTCCCAGCTAGGTTACGAGGTGCTTTGTCACCAGTACCTATGACTCGTTGATAGGGGAGTGGTTTCAGTCTGTCCCATTCCCAGCTAGGTTACGAGGTGCTTTGTCACCAGTACCTATGACTGGTTGATAGGGGAGTGGTTTCAGTCTGTCCATTCCCAGCTAGGTTACGAGGTGCTTTGTCACCAGTACCTATGACTGGTTGATAGGGGAGTGGTTTCAGTCTGTCCATTCCCAGCTAGGTTACGAGGTGCTTTGTCACCAGTACCTATGACTGGTTGATAGAGGAGTGGTTTCAGTCTGTCCATTCCCAGCTAGGTTACGAGGTGCTTTGTCACCAGTACCTATGACTGGTTGATAGGGGAGTGGTTTCAGTCTGTCCATTCCCAGCTAGGTTACGAGGTGCTTTGTCACCAGTACCTATGACTGGTTGATAGGGGAGTGGTTTCAGTCTGTCCATTCCCAGCTAGGGTACGAGGTGCTTTGTCACCAGTACCTATGACTGGTTGATAGGGGAGTGGTTTCAGTCTGTCCATTCCCAGCTAGGTTACGAGGTGCTTTGTTACCAGTACCTATGACTGGTTGATAGGGGAGTGGTTTCAGTCTGTCCCATTCCCAGCTAGGTTACGAGGTGCTTTGTCACCAGTACCTATGACTGGTTGATAGGGGAGTGGTTTCAGTCTGTCCCATTCCCAGCTAGGTTACGAGGGGCTTTGTCACCAGAACCTATGACTGGTTGATAGGGGAGTGGTTTCAGTCTGTCCATTCCCAGCTAGGTTACGAGGTGCTTTGTCACCAGTACCTATGACTGGTTGATAGGGGAGTGGTTTCAGTCTGTCCATTCCCAGCTAGGTTACGAGGTGCTTTGTCACCAGTACCTATGACTGGTTGATAGGGGAGTGGTTTCAGTCTGTCCCATTCCCAGCTAGGTTACGAGGTGCTTTGTCACCAGTACCTATGACTGGTTGATAGTGGAGTGGTTTCAGTCTGTCCCATTCCCAGCTAGGTTACGAGGTGCTTTGTCACCAGTACCCCACGACTGGTTGATAGGGGAGTGGTTTCCGTCTGTCCATTCCCAGCTAGGTTACGAGGTGCTTTGTCACCAGTACCTATGACTGGTTGATAGGGGAGTGGTTTCAGTCTGTCCCATTCCCAGCTAGGTTACGAGGTGCTTTGTCACCAGTACCTATGACTGGTTGATAGGGGAGTGGTTTCAGTCTGTCCATTCCCAGCTAGGTTACGAGGTGCTTTGTCACCAGTACCTATGACTGGTTGATAGGGGAGTGGTTTCAGTCTGTCCATTCCCAGCTAGGTTACGAGGTGCTTTGTCACCAGTACCTATGACTGGTTGATAGGGGAGTGGTTTCAGTCTGTCCATTCCCAGCTAGGGTACGAGGTGCTTTGTCACCAGTACCTATGACTGGTTGATAGGGGAGTGGTTTCAGTCTGTCCATTCCCAGCTAGGTTACGAGGTGCTTTGTCACCAGTACCTATGACTGGTTGATAGGGGAGTGGTTTCAGTCTGTCCCATTCCCAGCTAGGTTACGAGGTGCTTTGTCACCAGTACCTATGACTGGTTGATAGGGGAGTGGTTTCAGTCTGTCCCATTCCCAGCTAGGTTACGAGGTGCTTTGTCACCAGTACCTATGACTGGTTGATAGGGGAGTGGTTTCAGTCTGTCCATTCCCAGCTAGGTTACGAGGTGCTTTGTCACCAGTACCTATGACTGGTTGATAGGGGAGTGGTTTCAGTCTGTCCCATTCCCAGCTAGGTTACGAGGTGCTTTGTCACCAGTACCTATGACTGGTTGATAGGGGAGTGGTTTCAGTCTGTCCCATTCCCAGCTAGGTTACGAGGTGCTTTGTCACCAGTACCCCACGACTGGTTGATAGGGGAGTGGTTTCCGTCTGTCCATTCCCAGCTAGGTTACGAGGTGCTTTGTCACCAGTACCTATGACTGGTTGATAGGGGAGTGGTTTCAGTCTGTCCCATTCCCAGCTAGGTTACGAGGTGCTTTGTCACCAGTACCTATGACTGGTTGATAGGGGGAAAACCTCCATGCTTATTATAGAAAATGTAATTAGGGGAAAACTATTTAGTAAACTGAAATAAAATAACAAACCTGTTTGAAAACTATTCCAAAACTATCTTTGACTCCAAAACTAAAATAGCCTAAAATAATAACCAGCATGAATTATGTTCAGTTTGAATAATTTATATCTTAACTTTGGGCAAAAATAGAATTGGGTTTAAAATATTTTTTATGTGGTTTTAAAGCTTCTGAACCTGGTGGCTGGTAAATGCTGCCATGGGATGGCAATGTTTCAAATAGACCTAGCTTGTGTATCACTATCACTAGCCATCACCAGAAATACTTTAAGAAATGAGGATATTGGAAACTCCTTTCGATTCGTATTAACAGCTTAAAGAAAAGAACATTGGCATGAATTACCCTCCGTGAACAAGAAGCACAACATTACAAATATTTTCAGAGATGTGAGATAATGAACTTGTTCTCTGTAATATTGTATAGCTTTGCAATCGTGACTTTCCGTACTTTCAAGGAAAATAGGCATGTTTCTCGACTCATACCATGACTTTAAAAAGGGATTTTTGTGAGAATGAGCTTAGGAACTGGTGTCACAGCATGACAATGTGAACGCGATTGGTCGACAGTCTCTTGGATGGGAGTTATATACGCCCTGACATTTTCTGGAATAGTTTTTTATTTGAAAAAGTTTTTGTTTACTTGCCTGCGTATTGTATTTGGAATGCACTGTAATGTTCATCTCTGAAAATCACTTAGATAATTCCTTTGATACAGCAGTAGCAATACAGGGATATAACATCTACAGAAAAGACAGGAATGCTTATGGGGGAGGTGTTGCTGTATACAGTGCATTCGGAAAGTATTCAGACCCATTGACTTTTTCCACATTTTGTTACGTTAAAGCCTTATTCTAAAATGGATTAAAATATTTTTTATCCCCCTTTCATTTAGCTAGTATATTTGGCACACCTGCATTTGGGGAGTTTCTCCCATCCTTCTCTGCAGATCCTCTCAAGCTCTGTCAGGTTGGATGGGGAACATCACTGCACAGCATTTTCAGGTCTCTCCAGAGATGTTAGATAGGGCTCAAGTCCGGGCTCTGGCTGGGCCACTGAAGGACATTCAGAGACTTCTACTGAAGCCACTCCTGTGTTGTCTTGGCTGTGTGCTTAAGGTCGTTGTCCTGTTGGACGGTGAACCTTCGCCCCAGTCTGAGGTCCTGAGCACTCTGGAGCAGTTCTTTCATCAAGGATCTCTCTGCACTTTGCTCTGTTAATATTTCCCTGGATCCTGACTAGTCTCCCAGTCCCTGCTGCTTAAAAACATCCCCACAGCATGATGCTGCAACCACCATGCTTCACCGTAGGGATGGTGCCAGGTTTCCTCCAGACGTGATGCTTGGCATTCAGGCCAAAGAGTTCAATCTTGGTTTCATCAAGCCAGAGAATCTTGTTTCTCATGGTCAGTGCCCTTTGGGTTCCTCTTGGCAAACTCCAAGCAGGCTGTCATGTGCCTTTTACTGAGGAGTGGCTTCCTTCTGGCCACTACCATAAAGGCCTGATTGGTGGAGTGCTGCAGAGATGTTTGTCCTTCTGGAAGGTTCTCCCATCTCCACAGATGAACTTTGAAGCTCTGTCAGAGTGACCATCAGGTTTTTGGTCACCTCCCTGACCAAGGCCCTTTTCCCCCAATCGCTCAGTTTGGCCTGGTAACCAGCTCTAGGAAGAGTATTCCATTTAAAAATGATGGAGGTCACTGTGTTCATGGGGACCTTCAATGCTACAGACTTTCCCCAGATCTGTGCCTCGACACAATCCTGTCTTGGAGCTCTACGGACACTTCCTTTGACCTCATGGCTTGGTTTTTGCTCTGACACGCACTGTCAACTGTGGGACCATATATAGACAGGTGTGTGTGTGCCTTCCAAATCATATCCAATCAATTTAATTTACCATAGGTGGACTTCGAACAACTTGTAGATACATCTCAAGGATGATTAATGGAAACAAGATGCACCTGAAAGCAAATTCGAGTCTCATAGCAAGGTCTGAATACTTAAATAAATAAGGGATTTCTGTTTTTTTTCCTGTTTTCACTTTGTCAATATGGGCTATTGATGACACCCCTCTGAAACAAGATAGCCTAACCATCAGAAAAACCTCTTCCTTAGCCTACTCCTCCCGCTGCTGCTGGCCTTCGTAAATTCTGATGTTATGCTCCTATAGTTTCTGGTAATAGGCTACACCAGCAGTCGTTAAGCTATAGTTTCTGGTAATAGGCTACACCAGCAGTCGTTATGCTCCTATAGTTTCTGGTAATAGACTACACCAGCAGTCGTTATGCTCCTACAGTTTCTGGTAATAGGCTACACCAGCAGTCGTTATGCTCCTATAGTTTCTGGTAATAGGCTACACCAGCAGTCGTTATGCTCCTATAGTTTCTGGTAATAGGCTACACCAGCAGTCGTTATGCTCCTATAGTTTCTGGTAATAGGCTACACCAGCAGTCGTTATG
The DNA here is from genome assembly GCF_901001165.1 of Salmo trutta. Classification (NCBI taxonomy): domain Eukaryota; kingdom Metazoa; phylum Chordata; class Actinopteri; order Salmoniformes; family Salmonidae; genus Salmo; species Salmo trutta. The sequence continues at coordinate 18,328,197 of NW_021822911.1, read as the reverse complement.
CTCCTATAGTTTCTGGTAATAGTCTACACCAGCAGTCGTTATGCTCCTATAGTTTCTGGTAATAGGCTACACCAGCAGTCGTTATGCTCCTATAGTTTCTGGTAATAGGCTACACCAGCAGTCGTTATGCTCCTTTAGTTTCTGGTAATAGGCTACACCAGCAGTTGTTATGCTCCTAAAGTTTCTGGTAATAGGCTACACCAGCAGTCGTTATGCTCCTATAGTTTCTGGTAATAGGCTACACCAGCAGTCGTTATGCTCCTATAGTTTCTGGTAATAGGCTACACCAGCAGTCGTTATGCTCCTATGGTTTCTGGTAATAGGCTACACCAGCAGTCGTTATGCTCCTATAGTTTCTGGTAATAGACTACACCAGCAGTCGTTATGCTCCTATAGTTTCTGGTAATAGGCTACACCAGCAGTCGTTATGCTTCTATAGTTTCTGGTAATAGGCTACACCAGCAGTCGTTATGCTCCTATAGTTTCTGGTAATAGACTACACCAGGAGTCGTTATGCTCCTATAGTTTCTGGTAATAGGCTACACCAGCAGTCGTTATGCTCCTATAGTTTCTGGTAATAGGCTACACCAGCAGTCGTTATGCTCCTATAGTTTCTGGTAATAGACTACACCAGCAGTCCTTATGCTCCTATAGTTTCTGGTAATAGGCTACACCAGCAGTCGTTATGGGCATATAGTTTCTGGTAATAGACTACACCAGCAGTCGTTATGCTCCTATAGTTTCTGGTAATAGACTACAGTCGTTATGCTCCTATAGTTTCTGGTAATAGACTACACCAGCAGTCGTTATGCTCCTATAGTTTCTGGTAATAGGCTACACCAGCAGTCGTTATGGGCCTATAGTTTCTGGTAATAGGCTACACCAGCAGTCGTTATGGGCCTATAGTTTCTGGTAATAGACTACAGTCGTTATGCTCCTATAGTTTCTGGTAATAGACTACAGTCGTTATGCTCCTATAGTTTCTGGTAATAGACTACACCAGCAGTCAGCAACCTTTTCCATTTGGTGCCAATTTATCTGACCATTTCTACTGATCTGGTGCCAGTTATGATTTTCATATTCACATTTTACTGGAACAGTTTCATTTAATTTATAATATTCTTTGTATCTCAACATCATTCTCTGTGGTTAATCTACATTCTATTTAAATGAAAATTATAAATAAACATTTTTATTGCCATTGCTAGGTTTTTATTAAATAACATACATAAAGCTAAAAACATTTAACATTGCAGCCTGCAGGTAGAAAATATCCTGATAAAATAAATATCTTATAAATCACATTGGCTGCACATGGCCTGTCTGCAACGAACTTGAAACATTGTATCAACTATCAACTGGGTCTGCCCAAAACTCCAGATAGTAGCTTGCAACATTGTATAAAATATTCTGGGCCTTCAGTTTCCTGCTCCAGTGAGTTCTGGACAGACACAGCTGTAGGCTATTTGTGCAAAGGATAAGAAGTAATGAGGTATTTTATGACATTTCCACAGGATCAGAGCATTACATTTTTCCCTTTTATGCTAAGTGGTTATCCAAAGGGTGAGAGCTGGCAATATTTTCCGAAAATACTTTAAGGAACTATTGTCATTCGCAATTGATTTTGATTAGACTTTGTTTACTTGCTGTTTGAGGTGAAGAAAAAAATTACTTTGAGAAGCTCCACAACTCATTAGTGGTGGTGCATTAAGACAATCAGAAATACTATCAGACATCCCCAAATGGGCACATTTATAGGCCTACATTTGCGAGCAGGACAGGTAGATTAGTCCTACTTCTATATGTGTAACCAGGTAGACTAGTCCTACTTCTATCAAATCAAAATGTATTTGTCACGTGCGCCAAATACAACAGGTCAGTGAAATGCTGACTTACAGGCTCTAACCAACAGTGCAATTTCTAAGTTAAAAAAATGCACTCAAACTATGTAACATTTAGTGTCTCCTTATGTTATGCTGGGAAACCGTTTTCATGGGCACAGAAATCCTAAATCTATTCAGAGTTTGCTAAATCCAATTTTTTTAACAGAGAGTTACCTTAACTTTATTGACAACACCCAAATGGATACTGTCATTAACGCGGTTATTCAATAATTACACATAATACTTAATACTGTAGCTGTTTAGTTACAGTCACATGTTCAACTATCATCAGCTGATCCAGGAAATCATTTTCTGAATGACAGTCACATGACAAACATCACAATATGCAACAACAACCAAAGTGCTTCTTCATTCATTACTCTGGTAGACAGTTATGCCGTGCTCCACGTTGGATCCAACATCCCTAACAAATTGATGTTTATAATGTGTTATTGTCTGCTTGATTTACTGAAGGGTCTCATTAGTCTGTTTGGAAACGGAGATACTTAGCTCATAATGTGTACAGAACTGTTCCTTGGTGGATAGGCTATTGTACAACACACAGAGCTATTTTCCTTTATTCAGGACATTTAGAATGACATCACATTACAGAGTAGCCTAGTGGGATTATTCACAAAATTATCTGGTGATCAGGTTATGAAATGTCATGATAAAGACATTTTAGTTTCCATTTCACCTGAAATATTAAATGATTTATAGTCCTAGGTCTATGTTGTTGTTAGGTGAAGTTATGGGTCCTACAGTAGGTCTATGTTATTGTTAGGTGAAGTTATGGGTCCTACAGTAGGTCTATGTTATTGTTAGGTGAAGTTATGGGTCCTACAGTAGGTCTATGTTATTGTTAGGTGAAGTTATGGGTCCTACAGTAGGTCTGTGTTGTTGTTAGGTGAAGTTATGGGTCCTACAGTAGGTCTATGTTATTGTTAGGTGAAGTTATGGGTCCTACAGTAGGTCTATGTTGTTGTTAGGTGAAGTTATGGGTCCTACAGCAGGTCTATGTTGTTGTTAGGTGAAGTTATGGGTCCTACAGTAGGTCTATGTTGTTGTTAGGTGAAGTTATGGGTCCTACAGTAGGTCTATGTTGTTGTTAGGTGAAGGTATGGATCCTACAGTAGGTCTATGTTATTGTTAGGTGAAGTTATGTTAAACACTTAGTGGACAAACACTCATTGTCAGGCTGATGGCAAAGCGCAATTTTAGCAAACACAGAAAGGGTCCTACATTGGAGACCAAAAGTCATCTGGCACACTGCTTAGGATTTCAACAACTTAATATCTTATTTCTAGCCTACAATCATCGATACTACTAATGTGAAAACAAGACCAAATATGATTATTGTTGCTCACTGTATTAAGCCAATTGTCAAATTTAACAGACGTCAGTTGTTGTACAACTTCGCTCTTGGCATCGCCTTTTACTGTGGATTTCTGCTGTTGTGGGCCTTTAACCATCTCTGTGACTTTGTTGTTCACACAGGAGAGAGACGTGACTATCTTGCATCCTCTGGGGAGCTTCAACAACATCATGAGAAGAGTCTCTCCAGTTCAGAACACCTCAAGAAACAGCAGCAGAGACCCACAGGGAAGAAATCTCACCACTGCTCTCACTGTGGGAAAAGTTGCAAATCATCATCAGAACTTAAAATACACCTGAGAATTCACACAGGAGAGAAACCTTTTGTCTGTGATCAATGTGGGAAGAGTTTTACTAGGCAACAAACTCTGAAATCACACCAGAGAACACACACAGGAGAGAAACCTTATAGCTGTGATCAATGTGGGAAGAGTTTTACTCAGCCAGACAGCCTGATATTACACCAGAGAACACACACAGGAGAGAAACCATATAGCTGTACTCAATGTGGGAAGAGTTTTTCTACATCTAGCGTTCTCACTATACACCAGAGGACACATACAGGAGAGAAACCATATAGCTGTACTCAATGTGGGAAGAGTTTTTCTACATCTAGCGTTCTCACTATACACCAGCGAACACATACAGGAGCGAAACCATATAGCTGTCATCAATGTGGCAAGAGTTTTTGTCAGCTAAACAGCCTGATAGTACACCAGCGGACACACACGGGAGAGAAACCTTATGGCTGTGATCAATGTGGAAAGAGTTTTGGTACATCTGGCTGTCTGAAGACACACCAGAGAACACACACAGGAGATAAACCTTATAGCTGTGATCAATGTGGGAAGAGTTTTTCTACATCTAGCTATCTCACTATACACCGGAGAATACACACAGGATAGAAACCTCATGGCTGTGATCAATGGGGGAAGAAATACTCTGATAAAAGATCTCTGATTAAACATCAGAAAATACATGAAGGAGTTGTTTCATGATATCAATGAAATAATGTCACAATGTAGAATGTTTAAACATTATAGAAGGAGTATTTTAATGATGTCACAATGTAGAATGTTTTGTACAGGGATGTACACATTATTCCCAGATTCCTTGTGGTTTTTGAGCTGTTAGTTTTATCAGGATGTGCAACCTCATCTCCCTCCTCTTGCACAATTGATTACAACATGATATCGATGAGTGATGACAAATAAGTGTTGTGTTCCTTTGTTTAGCGACCCCTAAATTTAAATGCATCACTCCAAGATGTAGCTGACTGTCTTCTGCAGGTTGTCCTCTAATCAGTGAGGTAACAGATATCTCCCATTTCCATGTGTTTGTTTTAGATGTGTTAGTTTCAACAGCACGTACAACCTGATTTCCCCCCTAATCGATATCAGTGATTTATTGCTACTTGTCAAAACAACAGCGTTTCTGGTGCTTGTGCAGTTTATAAAGTGCTTGTTTAAAAAAATACAAGTAATATGATTATTGTGGCAGATGTTTGTGTATATAGCACATGTTATGTTTAGGTTTTCAATTTATCCCAAACTGTTTCTGCATATTGGTGATTGATTTGGACACGTTAAAACTGTTTTGACATTGGGGCTATCCCACCTAGCAAAATGTCATTGAAAAGAATACTATGCCCGACGGCCAATAATCAATTTGTCTATAATCAATTTTATTAACAATCCTACATCACTCCAGTATTTCTTTACAACATTCAAATGCTAATTGTCTTTATTCCACTACTGAAGAAGCATGACTCAAATCACCTCATATTTCAAACATCCAGCCTGACAAAAGATACATGTTTTATTATTTCATGCCTCACCATTAAGTTAATTATTGCCAATGACAACTTGGTTTCTGATTGTCTCAGATGTGGGCAGTCAAAAATATGTGTTTTCCGATCCAACAACATGCCTATCGAGATATTGCAGGAGTTTGCTCTTGAAATCAGACATCACTAATACAATTTGATTTGATTTTAGTTTCGGCTCGTTCCAAGGGGACGAGAGTTCTAGAAGCTAGTGAGTTTTAGGAAGACGAGAGTTCTAGAAGCTAGTGAGTTTTAGGAAGACGAGAGTTCTAGAAGCTAGTGAGTTTTAGGATTCTATAGTAAGAAAAAGGAGAAAAATGATATAATTGTATATTATTATTTAGAAATACGTGTTTTTTCTTGTTTTTAATTGTTGACAGCAAGTTGTTTTCTGTTGGTGGTGAGCAAACTTGTCCAACAAAAATATAGGATATATTTGTTGTCTTAAGTGGGAAGGTGTTACAGGCTTTGGTTTCCCCATTTATGTTTTGAAGTTGGTCGTTAGCACGTCTAGCTCGTTAGCTCGTTAGCACGTCTAGCTCGTTAGCACGTCTAGCTCATTAGCTCGTTAGCACGTCTAGCTCGTTAGCACGTCTAGCTCGTTAGCACGTCTAGCTCGTTAGCTCGTTAGCACGTCTAGCTCGTTAGCCCGTCTAGCTCGTTAGCACGTCTAGCTCGTTAGCACGTCTAGCTCGTTAGCACGTCTAGCCCGTCAGCACGTCTAGCCCGTCAGCACGTCTAGCTCGTTAGCACGTCTAGCTCGTTAGCACGTCTAGCTCGTTAGCACGTCTAGCTCGTTAGCACGTAGGACGCACTGATTGGTGTCACCTCGTTAGTCAGTATGTGTTACACTTGTGCTGGCTTGTCCATCTCGTTAGTGGGAAGGTGTTTCACCTGAGCTGGTCCAGGTTCTATTTAAGAGTGTCTGGCCCAGTGCTCCAGTTGTCTTGATAGATGTGGAGAGTCAACACCTTTAGTTGCTCTACCTTTTTGGTTTGCTTCCTGTCTTGAAGTTTGTTGTGGGTATTTATTTTGTTTGCTTCTTCTTGGCCAGATTTAGTGGGTCTCATGGTGGGTGTCTTTTAGGTCCCAGTTGTTGTTACTAGTCAACTTTCAGTAGACACCCCCATAGTGTCTTTCAGAACCCCTCCTAAAACCCCACCTGTTTAGTTGTGGTTGTTGTCAGTGACTCTTTGTTTGTTCCCCTCTTCTATTTTAGGGATATTTGCTGGGGATCTTAGCAACAAACTATGGACTAAAACATGCTTATATTTTGGGTTGGATATTGCATCCAATTCTTAGTATTTTAATCAATGGCATTTCATCAGAATGCTCATTAGTCTTTCAGTTGTTATTATTCTGTTTGTTGTGTACTAAATATTTGTTTTTTCCTGTGATTTGAACATATTGTAAAACAAATGAACCCAATGACTGACCAATTAACATATGTACAAAAGCAACACGTATCTTGGTCCATCTTAGTATGAAAAACAGTATAAATTCAGTATATCTTCCACTGTCAAAATGTATGATATGTACATTTATTATCCCTTTTTTTTTAAATCAACAATACTTCAAAGGATTCAACTATTAAAAAACAAACAAAATTATCAAACAGCTCTGCTTATGTCATGTTCTGTGGCCTTGCTGTTCCATTTCTTGACTGCCCCTGTAACACAGAAACACATTTAGTCATATTATGTAAAACACTCAAAGTAATGGATATGGAGCATCTATGGCCTCAGTTACACCTGGCACCTAAATGTGACTTCTGTCATCCGATCACTCCAAGCTGCATTAGGTTCAGATCTACCAGGATGGGCCTTTGACATCGTCTGGATGCAGCCAGGCAACCAAATATGCATCAGCAATGTAAAGAGATGGGGGGAAAAGTACATTTGACACAAATGACCTTCATAATAACAAAGAACAAATGTGTGTGTCTGAGGGGAAATTAACTTTCAGACAGCCAAAAGGGGTGAGAAATTACACCAATATCAGTGGACAATTTGCACTAATGTAAATAAACATAGATGGAACATATTTAGTTCAACATCAGTTCACCGTCTCACCTCATACTGTATTTTAGCAATACAAACTGAAATGTGTGCAAATGATCTTTTCAGAAATGAATCAGGTCCATGGAATGGATATAGACAAAAATATAATTCAAGGACTATTAGAGGTAGAGAGGCGAGGCAGGGGTGAGGACATCATCCTGCTATTTTGACAGTCCCTGAAGGACAATACAGAAGAGGGATCTGCTCTTATTCCTTCCCTTTCTCTAATGTATTTTGTATTAAAATTAGCAAGTGTAGTAAGATCATTGCTTTACTTTACTAGGACTGGAGACCACAGCAGCGATTCTGCTCTTGCCCTACCTCTTCAACGAGGACCCGAGTGGCCTTTATGTCCGTGACAAGGTATGCCTATGCACCAATCATCTGTTTCTTCATAAACATAGGTGTGCATGCTTATATAAAACTACAGCTGAACATTTGTTATGTTCTTTGTTAATTGTTTGTGTATTAATCTTTTCTTACTTTTGTTGACACAGATTTCACCGCTCTTCACTCCTTTACTGCACATCGGTGGAAATCCATTTCACCATGAGAGTGAAATCCCTCTGGCCTTTGATGGGGAGAACATCCAGGCCCTCGAGGACGTCACCATGAGAGTGAAATCCCGCTGGCCTTTGATGGGGAGAACATCCATGCCCTCGAGGATGTCACCATGAGAGTGAAATCACGCTGGCCTTTGATGGGGAGAACATCCAGGCCCTCGAGGACGTCCCCATGGGTCTTGGGGCTCTGCTACGGCTGGATTTTTATTTTCCCTTAATTTCCCAAAAATGTCATAAAAACCCTTATGTTGTTAAGTTACTGTGTTCTGGGGATCAGAGAAGTTGGGGTGAAGTTACCAGGGCTGGTCATAAAGATGGCAAACTTCCTAACATAACTAAGTGGATACGATATACACACTAAAGCTGAAAAATCTGTATTTAGCATCAAGTCTACAATGTTGTTAGTTTACCTGTGATTCACTCCAGTTTCTGAGACAACTGCCCAGACTTTATAGACAGTTTAATAATGCTTAAAACTCATCTTTATCAAATGATCCATTAAAGATACCAACTCAAAGCCTACGTTCGTCTATATATGGGTTGTTTAAATTGTATCTAATTATATTCCCAGTATTACTTCATCAAATCTCTACTAATCATTATACACACATACAATTCATCATATTTTCATATATTCACAGAATCCATAGAAAACATAAGACATTCTTAGGTACTCACGACAACCATTCCATTTGCTTTTTCAAGGACTCTCCACAGCTACGAAGCAGCTCTCCAAACATACTCACAACGGAACCAAAAAATATACGTTTGTTTCCCGGACAATGACCATGGGATCCTCAACGGTTCTCTAACCTCCCAGAGACCACGGCAAAATCAAGCCTCCCAGGAACTATAGACCTTCCGCTGCTTTCTAAAATATCATCCCCCTCTCAATACCACCCCGTGATCTTCTATGATGGGCAGTGAAGGAACGGAACCCCAAGATAACGTTATATCAAAGCTTATTATCCACATGTCAATCATCTGATTAAGCATATTTCTATATGAGGAACTATAGATCTCTAGGAGGAACTATAGATCTCTAGGAGGAACTATAGATCTCTAGGAGGAACTATAGACCTCTAGGAGGAACTATAGATCTCTTGGTGGAACTATAGATCTCTAGGAGGAACTATAGATCTCTAGGAGGAACTATAGATCTCTTTGAGGAACTGTAGATCTCTAGGAGGAACTATAGATCTCTAGGAGGAACTATAGATCTATCTCTATGAGGAACTATAGATCTCTAGGAGGAACTATAGATCTCTATGAGGAACTATAGATCTCTAGGAGGAACTATAGATCTCTATGAGGAACTATAGATCTATCTCTATGAGGAACTATAGATCTCTGTGAGGAACTACAGATCTCTAAAGGAACTATAGATCTCTAGGAGGAACTATAGATCTCTAGGAGGAACTATAGATCTCTAGGAGGAACTATAGATCTCTAGGAGGAACTATAGATCTCTAGGAGGAACTATAGATCTCTAGGAGGAACTATAGACCTCTAGGAGGAACTATAGATCTCTAGGATGAACTATAGATCTCTAGGAGGAACTATAGATCTCTTGGTGGAACTATAGATCTCTAGGAGGAACTATAGATCTCTAGGAGGAACTATAGATCTCTTTGAGGAACTGTAGATCTCTAGGAGGAACTATAGATCTCTAGGAGGAACTATAGATCTATCTCTATGAGGAACTATAGATCTCTAGGAGGAACTATAGATCTCTATGAGGAACTATAGATCTCTAGGAGGAACTATAGATCTCTATGAGGAACTATAGATCTATCTCTATGAGGAACTATAGATCTCTGTGAGGAACTACAGATCTCTAAAGGAACTATAGATCTCTAGGAGGAACTATAGATCTCTAGGAGGAACTATAGATCTCTAGGAGGAACTATAGATCTCTAGGAGGAACTATAGATCTCTAGGAGGAACTATAGATCTCTAGGAGGAACTATAGACCTCTAGGAGGAACTATAGATCTCTAGGATGAACTATAGATCTCTAGGAGGAACTATAGATCTCTGTGAGGAACTATAGATCTCTAGGAGGAACTATAGATCTCTAGGAGGAACTATAGATCTCTAGGAGGAACTATAGATCTCTAGGAGGAACTATAGATCTCTAGGAGGAACTATAGATCTCTGTTACTATCCAAACATCAGATTATGACTCAGTCACACAACTCTCATACCACAGTCACACAACTCTCATACCACAGTCACACAACTCTCATATCACTGTCACACAACTCTCATATCAGAAAATATGAAATGGGGTCCAGGTTTAAAATAATTACAGGTTTAAAACAATTACAGGTGCACCTTACTATCTTGTACTATATCATAAATGGTCTTAACTAGTAAACACAGATTCTAGTTGTCATCTAGTTCACACAGATTCTAGTTTTCATCTAGTTCACACAGATTCTAGTTGTCATCTCGTTCACACAGATTCTAGTTGTCATCTCGTTCACACAGATTCTAGATATTTAACGCGAAATGACCGAACCCAGGGCATACCTGGCAGCACGTTTAAAATCATTGGAATTCACCACTTCTGAGAGTCACACAGACACTTTTCAGAATGAGGTCCTTCTTCCAATAGAGTTTAACCAGGTACCGTGTTGCACACAGAACCCACAGTCACCCTGGCCCCTCACCCCTACAGACCAATCCCCACTGTGATCAATTCAGTGTCAGGATGGCTCTAGGTCGCCCGCAACCGACCAATGATAGGTGTCTGAGTCGACTGACTCTCAGATCATCCTCCACTGACTCGGCCCTGTTTACGCCTCCAAGGTGCCCCCTCACACAGGAATACACACTCAGAGCCTCCTGACTGGGCCCTGTTTACACCTCCACACAGGAATACACACTCAGAGCCTCCTGACTGGGCCCTGTTTACACCTCCACACAGGAATACACACTCAGAGCCTACTGACTGGGCCCTGTTTACACCTCCACACAGGAATACACACTCAGAGCCTACTGACTGGGCCCTGTTTACACCTCCACACAGGAATACACACTCAGAGCCTACTGACTGGGCCCTGTTTACACCTCCACACCTACGAGAATTTTCTAAAAACTCCACTTTGTTTCACCTCTTTCTTTTTTTTTTAAACTACGTTATAGTGGTGAGTTGTATCTGCAGACAGAGGAACAGTTATAGTGGTGAGTTGTATCTCCAGACAGAGGAAATGTTATAGTGGTGAGTTGTATCTCCAGACAGAGGAACAGTTATAGTGGTGAGTTGTATCTCCAGACAGAGGAACAGTTATAGTGGTGAGTTGTATCTCCAGACAGAGGAACAGTTATAGTGGTGAGTTGTATCTGCAGACAGAGGAACAGTTATAGTGGTGAGTTGTATCTCCAGACAGAGGACCAGTTATAGTGGTAAGTTGTATCTCCAGACAGAGCAACAGTTATAGTGGTGAGTTGTATCTCCAGACAGAGGAAGGGGTGAGTTGTATCTCCAGACAGAGGAACAGTTGTAGTGGTGAGTTGTATCTCCAGACAGAGGAACAGTTATAGTGGTGAGTTGTATCTCCAGACAGAGGAACAGTTATAGTGGTGAGTTGTATCTCCAGACAGAGGAAAAGTTATAGTGGTGAGTTGTATCTCCAGACAGAGGAACAGTTATAGTGGTGAGTTGTATCTCTAGACAGAGGAACAGTTAAAGTGGTGAGTTGTATCTCCAGACAGAGGAACAGTTGTAGTGGTGAGTTGTATCTCCAGACAGAGGAACAGTTATAGTGGTGAGTTGTATCTCCAGACAGAGGAAATGTTATAGTGGTGAGTTGTATCTCCAGACAGAGGAACAGTTATAGTGGTGAGTTGTATCTCTAGACAGAGGTACAGTTAAAGTGGTGAGTTGTATCTCCAGACAGAGGAACAGTTGTAGTGGTGAGTTGTATCTCCAGACAGAGGAACAGTTGTAGTGGTGAGTTGTATCTCCAGACAGAGGAACAGTTATAGTGGTGAGTTGTATCTCCAGACAGAGGAACAGTTGTAGTGGTGAGTTGTATCTCCAGAGGAACAGTTATAGTGGTGAGTTGTATCTCCAGACAGAGGAACAGTTATAGTGGTGAGTTGTATCTCCAGACAGAGGAACAGTTATAGTGGTGAGTTGTATCTGCAGACAGAGGAACAGTTATAGTGGTGAGTTGTATCTCCAGACAGAGGAAATGTTATAGTGGTGAGTTGTATCTCCAGACAGAGGAACAGTTATAGTGGTGAGTTGTATCTCCAGACAGAGGAACAGTTATAGTGGTGAGTTGTATCTCCAGACAGAGGAACAGTTATAGTGGTGAGTTGTATCTGCAGACAGAGGAACAGTTATAGTGGTGAGTTGTATCTCCAGACAGAGGACCAGTTATAGTGGTAAGTTGTATCTCCAGACAGAGGAACAGTTATAGTGGTGAGTTGTATCTCCAGACAGAGGAAGGGGTGAGTTGTATCTCCAGACAGAGGAACAGTTGTAGTGGTGAGTTGTATCTCCAGACAGAGGAACAGTTATAGTGGTGAGTTGTATCTCCAGACAGAGGAACAGTTATAGTGGTGAGTTGTATCTCTAGACAGAGGAACAGTTAAAGTGGTGAGTTGTATCTCCAGACAGAGGAACAGTTGTAGTGGTGAGTTGTATCTCCAGACAGAGGAACAGTTATAGTGGTGAGTTGTATCTCCAGACAGAGGAAATGTTATAGTGGTGAGTTGTATCTCCAGACAGAGGAACAGTTATAGTGGTGAGTTGTATCTCTAGACAGAGGTACAGTTAAAGTGGTGAGTTGTATCTCCAGACAGAGGAACAGTTGTAGTGGTGAGTTGTATCTCCAGACAGAGGAACAGTTGTAGTGGTGAGTTGTATCTCCAGACAGAGGAACAGTTATAGTGGTGAGTTGTATCTCCAGACAGAGGAAATGTTATAGTGGTGAGTTGTATCTCCAGAGGAACAGTTATAGTGGTGAGTTGTATCTCCAGACAGAGGAACAGTTATAGTGGTGAGTTGTATCTCCAGACAGAGGAACAGTTATAGTGGTGAGTTGTATCTCCAGACAGAGGAAATGTTATAGTGGTGAGTTGTATCTCCAGACAGAGGAACAGTTATAGTGGTGAGTTGTATCTCCAGACAGAGGAACAGTTATAGTGGTGAGTTGTATCTCCAGACAGAGGAAAAGTTATAGTGGTGAGTTGTATCTCCAGACAGAGGAACAGTTATAGTGGTGAGTTGTATCTCTAGACAGAGGAACAGTTAAAGTGGTGAGTTGTATCTCCAGACAGAGGAACAGTTGTAGTGGTGAGTTGTATCTCCAGACAGAGGAACAGTTAAAGTGGTGAGTTGTATCTCCAGACAGAGGAACAGTTGTAGTGGTGAGTTGTATCTCCAGACAGAGGAACAGTTGTAGTGGTGAGTTGTATCTCCAGACAGAGGAACAGTTATAGTGGTGAGTTGTATCTCCAGACAGAGGAAATGTTATAGTGGTGAGTTGTGTCTCCAGAGGAACAGTTATAGTGGTGAGTTGTATCTCCAGACAGAGGAACAGTTATAGTGGTGAGTTGTATCTCCAGACAGAGGAACAGTTATAGTGGTGAGTTGTATCTCCAGACAGAGGAACAGTTATAGTGGTGAGTTGTATCTCCAGACAGAGGAACAGTTATAGTGGTGAGTTGTATCTCCAGACAGAGGAACAGTTATAGTAGTGAGTTGTATCTCCAGACAGAGGAACAGTTATAGTGGTGAGTTGTATCTCCAGACAGAGGAACAGTTATAGTGGTGAGTTGTATCTGCAGACAGAGGAACAGTTATAGTGGTGAGTTGTATCTCCAGACAGAGGAACAGTTATAGTGGTGAGTTGTATCTGCAGACAGAGGAACAGTTATAGTGGTGAGTTGTATCTCCAGACAGAGGACCAGTTATAGTGGTAAGTTGTATCTCCAGACAGAGGAACAGTTATAGTGGTGAGTTGTATCTCCAGACAGAGGAACAGTTATAGTGGTGAGTTGTGTCTCCAGAGGAACAGTTATAGTGGTGAGTTGTATCTCCAGACAGAGGAACAGTTACACTGAGCCTACGAGGCTTTTCTAAAAATTCCACTTGTTTCGCTCACCTCATTCTTTATTTTTAAACTACGTTCGAGATGTGGTATCCACTATATATACTATACTGATGGTATCCACTATATATACTATACTGATGGTATCCACTATATATACTATACTGATGGTATCCACTATATATACTATACTGATGGTATCCACTATATATACTATACTGATGGTATCCACTATATATACTATACTGATGGTATCCACTATATATACTATACTGATGGTATCCACTATATATACTATACTGATGGTATCCACTATATATACTATACTGATGGTATCCACTATATATACTATACTGATGGTATCCACTATATATACTTTACTGATGGTATCCACTATATATACTATACTGATGGTATCCACTATATATACTATACTGATGGTATCCACTATATATACTATACTGATGGTATCCACTATATATACCATACTGATGGTATCCACTATATATACCATACTGATGGTATCCACTATTTACACTATACTGATGGTATCCACTATATACACTATACTGATGGTATCCACTATATATACTATACTGATGGTATCCACTATATATACTATACTGATGGTATCCACTATATATACTATACTGATGGTATCCACTATATACACTATACTGATGGTATCCACTATATATACTATACTGATGGTATCCACTATATATACTATACTGATGGTATCCACTATATATACTATACTGATGGTATCCACTATATATACTATACTGATGGTATCCACTATATATACTATACTGATGGTATCCACTATATATACTATACTGATGGTATCCACTATATATACCATACTGATGGTATCCACTATATATACTATACTGATGGTATCCACTATATATACTATACTGATGGTATCCACTATATATACTATACTGATGGTATCCACTATATATACTATACTGATGGTATCCACTATATATACTATACTGATGGTATCCACTATATATACTATACTGATGGTATCCACTATATATACACTATACTGATGGTATCCACTATATATACTATACTGATGGTATCCACTATATATACTATACTGATGGTATCCACTATATACACTATACTGATGGTATCCACTATATATACCATACTGATGGTATCCACTATATACACTATACTGATGGTATCCACTATATACACTATACTGATGGTATCCACTATATACACTATACTGATGGTATCCACTATATACACTATACTGATGGTATCCACTATATACTATACTGATGGTATCCACTATATATACTATACTGATGGTATCCACTATATATACTATACTGATGGTATCCACTATATATACTATACTGATGGTATCCACTATATATACTATACTGATGGTATCCACTATATATACTATACTGATGGTATCCACTATATACACTATACTGATGGTATCCACTATATATACCATACTGATGGTATCCACTATATATACTATACTGATGGTATCCACTATATATACTATACTGATGGTATCCACTATATACACTATACTGATGGTATCCACTATATATACTATACTGATGGTATCCACTATATATACTATACTGATGGTATCCACTATATATACTATACTGATGGTATCCACTATATATACTATAGTGATGGTATCCACTATATATACTATACTGATGGTATCCACTATATATACTATACTGATGGTATCCACTATATATACTATACTGATGGTATCCACTATATACACTATACTGATGGTATCCACTATATACACTATACTGATGGTATCCACTATATACACTATACTGATGGTATCCACTATATACACTATACTGATGGTATCCACTATATACACTATACTGATGGTATCCACTATATATACTATACTGATGGTATCCACTATATATACTATACTGATGGTATCCACTATATATACTATACTGATGGTATCCACTATATATACTATACTGATGGTATCCACTATTTATACTATACTGATGGTATCCACTATATACACTATACTGATGGTATCCACTATATACACTATACTGATGGTATCCACTATATACACTATACTGATGGTATCCACTATATATACTATACTGATGGTATCCACTATATATACTATACTGATGGTATCCACTATATATACTATACTGATGGTATCCACTATATATACTATACTGATGGTATCCACTATATACACTATACTGATGGTATCCACTATATATACTATACTGATGGTATCCACTATATATACTATACTGATGGTATCCACTATATATACTATACTGATGGTATCCACTATATATACTATACTGATGGTATCCACTATATATACTATACTGATGGTATCCACTATATATACTATACTGATGGTATCCACTTTATACACTATACTGATGGTATCCACTATATACACTATACTGATGGTATCCACTATATACACTATACTGATGGTATCCACTATATATACTATACTGATGGTATCCACTATATACACTATACTGATGGTATCCACTATATACACTATACTGATGGTACCCACTATATATACTATACTGATGGTACCCACTATATATACAATACTGATGGTATCCACTATATATACTATACTGATGGTATCCACTATATATACTATACTGATGGTATCCACTATATATACTATACTGATGGTATCCACTATATACACTATTCTGATGGTATCCACTATATACACTATACTGATGGTACCCACTATATACACTATACTGATGGTACCCACTATATATACTATACTGATGGTATCCACTATATATACTATACTGATGGTATCCACTATATATACTATACTGATGTTATCCACTATATATACTATACTGATGGTATCCACTATATATACTATACTGATGGTATCCACTATATATACTATACTGATGGTATCCACTATATATACTATACTGATGGTATCCACTATATATACCATACTGATGGTATCCACTATAAATACTATACTGATGGTATCCACTATATAGACTATACTGATGGTATCCACTATATATACTATACTGATGGTATCCACTATATATACTATACTGATGGTATCCACTATATATACTATACTGATGGTATCCACTATATATACTATACTGATGGTATCCACTATATATACTATACTGATGGTATCCACTATATATACTATACTGATGGTATCCACTATATACTATACTGATGGTATCCACTATATATACTATACTGATGGTATCCACTATATATACTATACTGATGGTATCCACTATATATACTATACTGATGGTATCCACTAGATATACTATACTGATGGTATCCACTATATATACTATACTGATGGTATCCACTATATATACTATACTGATGGTATCCACTATATATACTATTCTGATGGTATCCACTCGGCTCGCTGCCTCTCAGATCAAAGTTGGGTCCATCTGCTCCGTTCCCGCAGTGTGGTCTCCCTGAGATCCCAAGTTAGAGGGATCCCTGGTGCACCATTTACCCAGGTCACCAGGAGCGGTCACCAAGTCAAGATTCACATCCCCATCGCCAAATGTGGTGGTTAATATCAAATGAGACAAACTTATCACACAAGTCAGAGTTATTCTTAAACTAAATCTTTATTCACTTATAAGGGAGCAGGTCAATACAACACACATATAAAGTCAATCAATTGGGTGCCCTATGATAATGATGGCTGGTCGAACAATCACCCCCAGATGATTCGTTGAGAGATGAATCAACCCCAGATGATTCGTTGAGAGCCCCGAGACAAAAGTACAAAGGTCTTTTACAGCCAAGATACACCCCTTTCAACCTACATGACGAACAACAGATGTATAGAACGGGTCACAAGGTTAAGATTTGTATGAAAGATACTTATAATTCTCAGCAGACAGTATCTGCTGTAAAAACAGTACTCTTTGTGTAGAGACCAGGGTCTGGCCCTGGGGTCATCTCTCCCTGGTACCATATAGAACAGAAACATTAACTCATGCTCTGGAATGCAGTCTCTTTAGGTTTTATCACCCAAAAGACATTGTAAATCTTCTGTCAGTGTTTTCTCCCAGAGGCCCATCCTCAGTAGAACACACAGACAAAATAGTTCTAAGAACCCTCTATTCTGTTGCATAAAACAACCATTTGATGCAATAAAAGTATTATAACATAATCTTGCAGTTTTGCTCTCAGTGTCCACTGGAAGTTGACTAGTAACAACAACTGGGACATAAAAGACACCCACCATGAGACCCACTATATCTGCCCAAGAAGAGGCAAACAAAAGAAAATCCCACACCAAACTTAAAGACAGGAAGCAAACCAAAAAGGTGGAGCAACTAAAGGTGTTGACTCTCCACATCTATCAAGACAACTGGAGCACTGGGCCAGACACTCTTAAATAGAACCTGGACCAGCTCAGGTGAAACACCTTCCCACTGACGAGATGGACAAGCCAGCACAGGTGTAACACATACTGACTAACGAGGTGACACCAATCAGTGCGTCCTACGTGCTAACGAGCTAGACGTGCTAACGCGCTAGACGTGCAAACGAGCTAGACGTGCTAACGAGCTAGACGTGCTAACGAGCTAGACGGGCTAACGAGCTAGACGGGCTAACGAGCTAGACGGAAAAACCAAAGACTAACACCTTAAAAGTTTGCTTACCACCAACAGAAAACAACTTCAATTTCACATTATAATCAACTACAATGCTTCACCTTCTACAATATAAACATGGTGTCTACTGGCTGTCAACAATTAAAAAAAACAAGAAAAAAACCTTGTCTTCCTAAAACTCACTAGCTTCTGGAACAAATTTTTCATATTTTTTTTTCCCCACTAGCTTCTAGAACTCTGGTCCCCTTGGAACGAAAAATACGGAAAAGAATAAGAGATAAAACTCATCTCCAATACGGAAAACCAGTCAAAATAAATTGTAATCAATGGCAACGCACTGGCTAAACACAAAACTTTTTAACTGCCCAAAATCAGCAACCAAGTTGTCCTTACTACGGACATGTCTGATTTCGAGCTTCTCTCTCTTCTCAGGGTTCACTAGATAGGCATGTTGTTGGATCGGGGCCCAGTCCCCAATTTCATGCTCTAGTACATTTGGGTTGGCACATCTGAGAATGAACCCTGATATTCTAATAGCAGGGCAACAATGTCAATATAATTGTACCAAAAATTGTCAGTTGGTTGCATAAATAAATATTTGGTTGCATAGTCCTTTTTTCAAAGTATTTTCAATTACATTTTTCTAGGTGGGATAGCCCCAATGTCAAAACACAGTTTTAACATGTACAAATCAATAACCAATATGCAGAAACAGTTTGTGATAAATTGAAAACCTAAACATAACATGTGCTATATACACAAACATCTGCCACATTAATCATATTACTTTTTAAGCACAAGCACCAAAAACGCTGTTGTTTTGACAAGTAGCAATAAATCACTGATATCGATTAGGGGTGAAATCAGGTTGTACGGGATGTTGAAACTAACAACTAAACAAACACATAGAAATGGGAGATATATTTTACCTCACTGGTTAGAGGACAACCTGCCGAAGACAGTCAGCTACATTTTGGAGTGATGCATTTAAATTTAGGGGTCGCTAAACAAAGGAACACAACACTTACTTGTCATCACTCATCGCTAAAATCATTTGTGTGACAGGAGGGAGATGAAGTTGCACGTCCTGTTAAAACGAACAGCTCAAAAAGCACACGGAATCTGGGAATAATGTGTACATCACTGGTTAGAGAACAACTTGTAGAAAACAGCTAGCTACATTTTGAAGTGTTGCATTTTGATTCAAGTGCGTAACCAACATGGTAAGTGTAACAACTCTTTTTTTGTTAGTCACTTTTTGTTAAATCTCATAAATAGTAACTCTTCCAATTCAGAGCCTGGATTTTCCCCCTGAGGCTAATATCCATATAATGTTGAAATCAATAGAACAGGGAGCAAACGTTTAGGGTTCTACATTGTGACATCATTAAAATACTCCAACTACAATGTTAAAACATTCTACATTGTGACATTAATTCATTGATATCATGAAACAACTCCTTCATTTATTTTCTGATGTTTAATCAGAGATCTTTTATCAGAGTCTCTCTTCCCACATTGATCACAGCTAGGAGATTTCTCTCCTGTGTGTGTTCTCTGATGTGATACTAGGCTGGTTAGCCAAGAAAATCCTGTCCCACATTGACTACAGCTATATTGTTTCTCTCCTGTGTGTGTTCTCTGGTGTATAGTGAGATAGCTAGACGTAGAAAAACTCTTCCCACATTGAGTACAGCTATATGGTTTCTCTCCTGTGTGTGTTCTCTGGTGTATAGTGAGATAGCTAGACGTAGAAAAACTCTTCACACATTGAGTACAGCTATATGTTTCTCTCCTGTATGAGTTCTCTGGTGTTTAGTGAGATAGCTAGATGTAGAAAAACTATTCCCACATTGGTTACAGCTATAAGGTTTCTCTCCTGTGTGTGTTCTCTGGTGTGATAACAGGTTGATTGACTGAGTAAAACTCTTCCCACATTGAGTACAGCTGTACGTATGGGAGTTGCAGCGATGAGACAAGGCTGTAAGTACCAATTGGGGAGAAAAAAGGGGCAAAAAATATATATATATATTTTTAAAAAATGGTGAGCAAAGATTAGTTTTCACAATGTATTCTGAATATTACAGCACTAGATCAGGAGTGCTACTCAAGGAAACTCACATTAAGCTCTGTGTCTATTCACTAATTCACCACCGTGGGGGAAACTCAGGGGAGTTCTCATAGGCTGACAGCAAATAAAGCCTCCATTTACAGGTTGATTATGATTATTATTATCATCATTTCACACTACTTTGGATTATAAGGCTCGTTTGAATGCCCTGATTTAATATAATGTTTGTGTTATTGTCAAATGTACTACTTTATATTTAAAAACGACTTCAACCAGTAAAATGCTCATTAGCTAGTTTTCCATCAGCCTGACATCAGCCTGACAATGAGGTTTTGTCCACTAAGTGTATGCCAAAATGGTCTATAATCTCACCTAACAATAACATAGACCTACTGTAGGACCCATAACTTCACCTAACAACAACATAGACCTAGGACTATAAATCATTTAATATTTCAGGTGAAACAAGGAGACTAAAATGTCTTTGTCATGACAATTCATAACCTGATCACCAGATAATTTTGTGAATAATCCCACTAGGCTACTCTGTAATGTGTTGTCATTCTAAATGTCCTGAATAAAGGAAAATAGCTCTGTGTGTTGTACAATAGCCTTTCCATCAAAGAACAGTTCTCTACACATTATGAGGTAAGGATCTCTGTGTGCAAACAGACTAACGAGACCCTACTGTAAATCAAGTAGACAATAACACATAAATATCTATTTATTTGGGATGTTGGATCCAACGTGGAGCACGGCATAACTGTCTTTACCAGAGTAATGGATGAAGAAGCACTTTGGTTGTTGTTGCATGTTGTGATGTTTGTCATTTGACTGTCATTCAGAAAATGATTTCCTGGATCAGCTGATGATAGTTGAACATGTGACTGTAACTAAACAGCTACAGTATTAAGTATTATGTGTAATTATTGAAGAACAGCGTTAATGACAGTATCCATTTGGGTGTTGTCAATAAAGTTAAGGTGACTCTCGGTTAGAACCATTGGATTTAGTAAACTGAAATGATTTAGGATTTCTGTGCCCATGAAAACTGTTTTCCCAACGTAACATAAGAAGACACTAAATGTTACGTAGTTAGAGAGCATTTCAGAGATCTGAATACAAAAAAACTGTCCCACAGCAAGATCCAGTATTTAAGTTAAAGTTCATCATATGACAAGATTAACGTTATGACTATAACTACTGTTCCCTGAAGGAGGGAAACTAGGTACAACATACTATTAAATCCACTGGCTTACTGGTGTTCTTCCATGCCGTTCATGGGAGGGGTGCGTCACTTGAGTGGGTTGAGTCACTGACGTGGTCTTCCTGTCTGGGTTGGCGCCCCCCCTTGGGCTGTGCCATGGCGGAGATCTTTGTGGGCTATACTCGGCCTTGTCCCGGGATGGTATGTTGGTGGTTGGAGATTTTCCCTCCAGTGGTGTGGAGGCTGAGCTTTGGCAAAGTGGGTGGGGTAATATCCTACCTGTTTGGCCCTGTCCGGGGGTTTCATCAGATGGGGCCACAGTGTCTCCTGACCCCTCCTGTCTCAGCCTCCAGTATTTATGCTGCAGTAGTTTATGTGTCGGGGGGCTAGGGTCAGTCTGTCACATCTGGAGTATTTCTCTTGTCTTTTCCGGTGTCCTGTGTGAATTTAAATATGCTCTCTCTAATTCTCTCTTTCGGAGGACCTGAGCCCTAGGACCATGCCTCAGGACTACCTGGCTTGATGACTCCTTGCTGTCCCCAGTTCACCTGGCCGTGCTGCTGCTCCAGTTCAAACTATTCTGCCTGCAGCTATGGAACCCTGACCTGTTCACCGGACGTGCTACCTGTCCCAGACCTGTTGTCCCAGACCTGCTGGAACCCTGACCTATTCACCGGACGTGCTACCTGTCCCAGACCTGCTGTTTTCAACTCTCTAGAGAGCAGGAGCGGTAGAGATACTCTCAATGATCGGCTATGAAAAGCCAACTGACACTTACTCTTGTGTTACTGACTTGTTGCACCCTCGACAACTACTATGATTACTATTATTTGACAATGCTGGTCATTTACGAACATTTGAACATCTAGGCCATGTGCTGTTATAATCTCCACCCGGCACAGCCAGAAGAGGACTGGCCACCCCTCATAGCCTGGTTCCTCTCTAGGTTTCTTCCTAGGTTTTGGCCTTTCTCGGGAGTTTTTGCTAGCCACCGTGCTTCTACACCTGCATTGCTTGCTGTTTGAGGTTTTAGGCTGGGTTTCTGTACAGCACTTTGTGATATCAGCTGATGTAAGAAAAACATTTGATTTGATTTGTGACTATAATTACTGTTCCCTGAAGGAGGGAAACTAGGTACAACATACTATTAAATCCACACCTCGCTGGAAGCCCCGCATTCCACAGGTGATGAGCGTGAGACTCGGATATATTCCTTAAATGATTTAATCCTTAAATTTAATACCTCACTTTCCTGACCCAGGAAGTGGCGGAGCCAAACAGGTGTTGTAACTCGTTCATAACTGGCACGCAGATCGGTAGAAATGGTAAGATAAATTGGCACTTCAAACGGAAATGGAAAAAGTTTGCCTATTTTACCGGAAACTCCAGGAGCATAACGTCAGAATTGACGAAGGCCAGCAGCAGGTGGGGAATTGGTTATTTTCTTCTGGTTATATTGACCTCTGGCTTCCTCAAGTCATTTGTGTGTGTTAATTATTTAATCAAACGCTTGATGCATCAGTTCAGTTCAAGTTCCGCACATACAGTTGATTTTATTAAACACACGGGGTGTGTCTATATGAACAAATACACGTCATAACATTTCAACCAATCAATTGGTGGAAAGAAAATACTATTTAAAAAAAAAAATCTGCCCTAGAACATACAACATACATGCATTCAGACCCCTTCCCTTTTCACACATTTGGTTATTATAAAATAGATTTTTTTTTTCAATTATCAATTTTCAGACAATACCTCATAAAAGTGAGAATAAATGTTTAGAAATGCTTGTGTATATATATATATATATATCTAGGCTACAGTAGGTTGTAACTCTCTAGGTCATGCCAGTAGGTTACAGTAGGTTGTAACTCTCTAGGTCATGCCAGTAGGCTACAGTAGGTTGTATCTCTCTAGGTCATGCCAGTAGGTTACAGTAGGTTGTATCTCTCTAGGTCATGCCAGTAGGTTACAGTAGGTTGTACCTCTCTAGGTCATGCCAGTAGGTTACAGCAGGTTGTAACTCTCTAGGTCATGCCAGTAGGCTACAGTAGGTTGTATCTCTCTAGGTCATGCCAGTAGGTTACAGTAGGTTGTATCTCTCTAGGTCATGCCAGTGGGTTACAGTAGGTTGTATCTCTCTAGGTCATGCCAGTAGGTTACAGTAGTTTGTATCTCTCTAGGTCATGCCAGTAGGTTGTATCTCTCTAGGTCATGCCAGTAGGTTACAGTAGTTTGTATCTCTCTAGGTCATGCCAGTAGGTTGTATCTCTCTAGGTCATGCCAGTAGGTTACAGTAGTTTGTATCTCTCTAGGTCATGACAGTAGGTTACAGTAGGTTGTATCTCTCTAGGTTATGCAAGTAGGTTACAGTAGGTTGTAACTCTCTAGGTCATGCCAGTAGGCTACAGTAGGTTGTAACTCTCTAGGTCATGCCAGTAGGTTACAGTAGGTTGTAACTCTCTAGGTCATGCCAGTAGGTTACAGTAGGTTGTATCTCTCTAGGTCATGCCAGTAGGCTACAGTAGGTTGTATCTCTCTAGGTCATGCCAGTGGGTTACAGTAGGTTGTATCTCTCTAGGTCATGCCAGTAGGTTACAGTAGTTTGTATCTCTCTAGGTCATGCCAGTAGGTTGTATCTCTCTAGGTCATGCCAGTAGGTTACAGTAGTTTGTATCTCTCTAGGTCATGCCAGTAGGTTATAACTCTCTAGGTCATGCCAGTAGGTTACAGTAGGTTGTATCTCTCTAGGACATGCAAGTAGGTTCCAGTAGGTTGTATCTCTCTAGGTCATGCCAGTAGGTTACAGTAGGTTGTAACTCTCTAGGTCATGCCAGTAGGTTACAGTAGGTTGTATCTCTCTAGGTCATGCCAGTAGGTTACAGTAGGTTGTAACTCTCTAGGTCATGCCAGTAGGCTACAGTAGGTTGTAACTCTCTAGGTCATGCCAGTAGGTTACAGTAGGTTGTAACTCTCTAGGACATGCAAGTAGGTTCCAGTAGGTTGTATCTCTCTAGGTCATGCCAGTAGGTTACAGTATGTTGTAACTCTCT
This sequence comes from Salmo trutta, assembly GCF_901001165.1. NCBI lineage: Eukaryota > Metazoa > Chordata > Actinopteri > Salmoniformes > Salmonidae > Salmo > Salmo trutta. The sequence goes on along the minus strand of NW_021822911.1, from coordinate 18,303,427 downwards.
AGGTCATGCCAGTAGGTTACAGTAGGTTGTATCTCTCTAGGTCATGCCAGTAGGTTACAGTAGGTTGTAACTCTCTAGGTCATGCCAGTAGGCTACAGTAGGTTGTAACTCTCTAGGTCATGCCAGTAGGTTACAGTAGGTTGTAACTCTCTAGGTCATGCCAGTAGGTTACAGTAGGTTGTATCTCTCTAGGTCATGCCAGTAGGTTACAGTAGGTTGTATCTCTCTAGGTCATGCCAGTAGGCTACAGTAGGTTGTAACTCTCTAGGTCATGCCAGTAGGCTACAGTAGGTTGTATCTCTCTAGGTCATGCCAGTAGGTTACAGTAGGTTGTATCTCTCTAGGTCATGCCAGTGGGTTACAGTAGGTTGTATCTCTCTAGGTCATGCCAGTAGGTTACAGTAGGTTGTATCTCTCTAGGACATGCAAGTAGGTTCCAGTAGGTTGTATCTCTCTAGGTCATGCCAGTAGGTTACAGTAGGTTGTAACTCTCTAGGTCATGCCAGTAGGTTACAGTAGGTTGTATCTCTCTAGGTCATGCCAGTAGGTTACAGTAGGTTGTAACTCTCTAGGTCATGCCAGTAGGCTACAGTAGGTTGTAACTCTCTAGGTCATGCCAGTAGGTTACAGTAGGTTGTAACTCTCTAGGTCATGCCAGTAGGTTACAGTAGGTTGTATCTCTCTAGGTCATGCCAGTAGGCTACAGTAGGTTGTATCTCTCTAGGTCATGCCAGTGGGTTACAGTAGGTTGTATCTCTCTAGGTCATGCCAGTAGGTTACAGTAGTTTGTATCTCTCTAGGTCATGCCAGTAGGTTGTATCTCTCTAGGTCATGCCAGTAGGTTACAGTAGTTTGTATCTCTCTAGGTCATGCCAGTAGGTTGTAACTCTCTAGGTCATGCCAGTAGGTTACAGTAGGTTGTATCTCTCTAGGACATGCAAGTAGGTTCCAGTAGGTTGTATCTCTCTAGGTCATGCCAGTAGGTTACAGTAGGTTGTAACTCTCTAGGTCATGCCAGTAGGTTACAGTAGGTTGTATCTCTCTAGGTCATGCCAGTAGGTTACAGTAGGTTGTAACTCTCTAGGTCATGCCAGTAGGCTACAGTAGGTTGTAACTCTCTAGGTCATGCCAGTAGGTTACAGTAGGTTGTAACTCTCTAGGTCATGCCAGTAGGTTACAGTAGATTGTATCTCTCTAGGTCATGCCAGTAGGCTACAGTAGGTTGTATCTCTCTAGGTCATGCCAGTGGGTTACAGTAGGTTGTATCTCTCTAGGTCATGCCAGTAGGTTACAGTAGTTTGTATCTCTCTAGGTCATGCCAGTAGGTTGTATCTCTCTAGGTCATGCCAGTAGGTTACAGTAGTTTGTATCTCTCTAGGTCATGCCAGTAGGTTGTAACTCTCTAGGTCATGCCAGTAGGTTACAGTAGGTTGTATCTCTCTAGGACATGCAAGTAGGTTCCAGTAGGTTGTATCTCTCTAGGTCATGCCAGTAGGTTACAGTAGGTTGTAACTCTCTAGGTCATGCCAGTAGGTTACAGTAGGTTGTATCTCTCTAGGTCATGCCAGTAGGTTACAGTAGGTTATAACTCTCTAGGTCATGCCAGTAGGCTACAGTAGGTTGTAACTCTCTAGGTCATGCCAGTAGGTTACAGTAGGTTGTAACTCTCTAGGTCATGCCAGTAGGTTACAGTAGGTTGTATCTCTCTAGGTCATGCCAGTAGGTTACAGTAGGTTGTATCTCTCTAGGTCATGCCAGTGGGTTACAGTAGGTTGTATCTCTCTAGGTCATGCCAGTAGGTTACAGTAGTTTGTATCTCTCTAGGTCATGCCAGTAGGTTGTATCTCTCTAGGTCATGCCAGTAGGTTACAGCAGGTTGTATCTCTCTAGGACATGCCAGTAGGTTACAGTAGGTTGTAACTCTCTAGGTCATGCCAGTTGGTTGTATCTCTCTAGGTCATGCCAGTAGGTTACAGTAGGTTGTATCTCTCTAGGTCATGCCAGTAGGTTACAGTAGGTTGTATCTCTCTAGGTCATGCCAGTAGGTTACAGTAGGTTGTATCTCTCTAGGTCATGCCAGTAGGTTACAGTAGGTTGTAACTCTCTAGGTCATGCCAGTAAGTTACAGTAGGTTGTATCTCTCAGGGTCATGCCAGTAGGTTACAGTAGGTTGTATCTCTCTAGGTCATGCCAGTAGGCTACAGTAGGTTGTAACTCTCTAGGTCATGCCAGTAGGTTGTAACTCTCTAGGTCATGCCAGCAGGTTGTATCTCTCTAGGTCATGCCAGTAGGTTACAGTAGGTTGTAACTCTCTAGGTCATGCCAGTAGGCTACAGTAGGTTGTAACTCTCTAGGTCATGCCAGTAGGTTACAGTAGGTTGTATCTCTCTAGGTCATGCCAGTAGGTTGTACCTCTCTAGGTCACGCCAGTAGGTTACAGTAGGTTGTAACTCTCTAGGTCATGTCAGTAGGTTACAGTAGGTTGTACCTCTCTAGGTCATGCCAGTAGGTTACAGTAGGTTGTAACTCTCTAGGTCATGTCAGTAGGTTACAGTAGGTTGTATCTCTCTAGGTCATGCCAGTAGGCTACAGTAGGTTGTAACTCTCTAGGTCATGCCAGTAGGTTGTAACTCTCTAGGTCATGCCAGTAGGTTGTATCTCTCTAGGTCATGCCAGTAGGTTACAGTAGGTTGTAACTCTCTAGGTCATGCCAGTAGGCTACAGTAGGTTGTAACTCTCTAGGTCATGCCAGTAGGTTACAGTAGGTTGTATCTCTCTAGGTCATGCCAGTAGGTTACAGTAGGTTGTAACTCTCTAGGTCATGCCAGTAGGCTACAGTAGGTTGTAACTCTCTAGGTCATGCCAGTAGGCTACAGTAGGTTGTAACTCTCTAGGTCACGCCAGTAGGTTACAGTAGGTTGTATCTCTCTAGGTCATGCCAGTAGGTTACAGTAGGTTGTATCTCTCTAGGTCATGCCAGTAGGTTACAGTAGGTTGTAACTCTCTAGGTCATGCCAGTAGGTTACAGTAGGTTGTAACTCTCTAGGTCATGCCAGTAGGTTACAGTAGGTTGTACCTCTCTAGGTCATGCCAGTAGGTTACAGTAGGTTGGACCTCTCTAGGTCATGCCAGTAGGTTACAGTAGGTTGTATCTCTCTAGGTCATGCCAGTAGGCTACAGTAGGTTGTATCTCTCTAGGTCATGCCAGTAGGCTACAGTAGCTTGTAACTCTCTAGGTCATGCCAGTAGACTACAGTAGGTTGTATACAAGTGGAAACAATTATCAACCCAATGTGGAAAGTGTAGAATTTGGTCAACAACAAAAAGAATGGCTTATTTGCTACGTGAGGTTTACTTGATCCAACAGAAGTTTCGTAATGATTAAGTTGTTATGTGGACACGTGACATACCGACAACTTTGATAAAACACTATAGGAGTTGTCTCCAGATAGCTATGCATATTCATGCTAGTAGCTTAGCATCTCTCTCCATTGAATACAAGCGGTTGACGACAACAACCCTCATAGAATATAAACAATAGATTACAATAATAAGATGTATCCACCAATCCAAAGACAGGATAGGTGGGAGCGAGACAACCCACAGTGCAGCTTTGTGGACAACGACTCCCCTTGTTAGGACAGAGAGACATCTTGTCAGTATATCCATAATCTTTGGTGTAGCCAACCCAACTCTCACATGGCTCTATTGGGGGTCACGGTGTGTAGTAAAACATCACTACATTAAAATCACTACATGCCGTGGCCCCCCAGTCTGCGGTCAGCAGATAGACCCTCCTCAAATATATATGTTAAGTCACTTTTTGGAAACGGAACGGAGAAAACAAGGGGTAGCTTGTTCTCTACGTCGTCTGATTCTAGACATATCAGTCATCATCCCAGGACCCTCCGTTGAAGACGTATTGACGAGCCAACTCCGAATATCCAAAGTTAAAAACTAATTGAAGGCGGTACTTACTGGTGTTAATCAGATCTCCTTTCTCCTCCTCTTCATCTTCCAATGTGACAGTAATCTCTCCTTCCTTCTTCACTCCAAAAACAGCATCATCCTCTTCTTCCTCTTGTTTAACTGAAACGTCTTTCTCTTCTTCTTTCACTGTAACAGCCTCACCCTCTACTTCTTGTTTTACTGTAACATCCTCCTCTTCCTTCTCCTCTTTGACGACAATGTTCAGCCCCAGAGCTTCTTTCTCCGTCCAGCAGACCTCCTCTTCTTTAACAGGAGGAGAGTAGCTTAGTGAACTCATGGTCGGAGATGTTAGCTAGCTAGGCTAATGCTAACTTAACCAGCCCACTAGCTGACTAATAACAACAACACCGTAAATATGAAATTAAATCTGATAACTAACTAGACGACAGAAGTGGGTTTAAAACACAGTGGTTAATATACACTAAAGCGTCTAAAGAGCTTTATGGGTTCAGCTATTTTGTCTAGCAAGCTACCGAGGTGGCTGAATAACTGGTGCTACTGCTGAAAGAAGCGTTCCGTCCACTACATTATACGTCACACCAACAGCATTACCTTAAATTCCCAGACCGCCATCTGCTGACTGGAGTGGGTAACGCAGTTCAGTAAAATGTTTATTTTTTATTTTCAGACAAGTTAAAGTGTAGGAAGCATGAGTTTTTACTCACCAGTGTAACAACACAGTGTGGTTAAAGACTTAGTAACTTAGTTGTAGTCACGATATGGTTACCTATAAGTACAAACAGTTATGTTTTTGCATTATTACAAATGTATTAACTTATTTCGGGAAATCTTCTAAACTACCCACAATGCACTATTTCCCAACGTCATATGTATTATCAACTCTATGCTACCGAGTTTGTATGCCAGTGTAATGAAGTTACATTTAAAAAATGTATTTAACCTTTACTTAACCAGGCAAGCCAGCTAAGGACAAATTCTTATTTACAATGACGGCCAAACCCCTGCCAAACCCTAACCCAGACGATGCTGGGCTACTGTGCGTTGCCCTATGGGACTCCCAATACGGCCTGTTATGATATAGCCTAGTTTTGAACCAGGGTCTGTAGTGACGCCTCTAGCACTGAGATGCAGGGCCTTAGACTGCTGCTCGTGTGTTTACATTACAGTCAGTGATAAAGGTATGGGATTCTGGGTAATCCACAGCAGATTTATGGAGAATTTGAAAAATTGGGTGGTCCTGTGATAGAAATGTATAAAGTTGACATTAGATCATAAAATCCACCTTTTACATCATAAATTAGCAATTTATGTTTTAGTAACTTCTGTTGTTGGTTTGGCCTCTCTTTATATGTTATTTGCCGAATCTCAGGTTTCCATGTGGGTTTTATGCTAAAGTTCCCTCTTTCAAGTTGGTAGCAAACTGGAAAATGCATCATCTTTAGGAGTGCTATTTATATCCTGATCATTCATCCTCACTGCATCTTCTATAGGAGTGCTATTTATATCCTGATCATTCATCCACACTGCATCTTCTATAGGAGTGCTATTTATATCCTAATCATTCATCCACACTGCATCTTCTATAGGAGTGCTATTTATATCCTGATCATTCATCCACACTGCATCTTCTATAGGAGTGCTATTTATATCCTGATCATTCATCCACACTGCATCTTCTATAGGAGTGCTATTTATATCCTGATCATTCATCCTCACTGCATCTTCTATAGGAGTGCAATTTATATCCTGATCATTCATCCACACTGCATCTTCTATAGGAGTGCTATTTATATCCTGATCATTCATCCACACTGCATCTTCTATAGGAGTGCTATTTATATCCTGATCATTCATCCACACTGCATCTTCTATAGGAGTGCTATTTATATCCTGATCATTCATCCTCACTGCATCTTCTATAGGAGTGCTATTTATATCCTGATCATTCATCCATACTGCATCTTCTATAGGAGTGCTATTTATATCCTGATCATTCATCCTCACTGCATCTTCTATAGGAGTGCTATTTATATCCTGATCATTCATCCACACTGCATCTTCTATAGGAGTGCTATTTATATCCTGATCATTCATCCACACTGCATCTTCTATAGGAGTGCTATTTATATCCTGATCATTCATCCATACTGCATCTTCTATAGGAGTGCTATTTATATCCTGATCATTCATCCTCACTGCATCTTCTATAGGAGTGCTATTTATATCCTGATCATTCATCCTCACTGCATCTTCTATAGGAGTGCTATTTATATCCTGATCATTCATCCACACTGCATCTTCTTTAGGAGTGCTATTTATATCCTGATCATTCATCCACACTGCATCTTCTATAGGAGTGCTATTTATATCCTGATCATTCATCCACACTGCATCTTCTTTAGGAGTGCTATTTATATCCTGATCATTCATCCACACTGCATCTTCTATAGGAGTGCTATTTATATCCTGATCATTCATCCACACTGCATCTTCTATAGGAGTGCTATTTATATCCTGATCATTCATCCTCACTGCATCTTCTATAGGAGTGCTATTTATAACCTGATCATTCATCCACACTGCATCTTCTATAGGAGTGCTATTTATATCCTGATCATTCATCCACACTGCATCTTCTATAGGAGTGCTATTTATATCCTGATCATTCATCCCCACTGCATCTTCTGTAGGAGTGCTATTTCTATCCTGATCATTCATCCACACTGCATCTTCTATAGGAGTGCTATTTATATCCTGATCATTCATCCTCACTGCATCTTCTATAGGAGTGCTATTTATATCCTGATCATTCATCCACACTGCATCTTCTTTAGAGTGCTATTTATATCCTGATCATTCATCCACACTGCATCTTCTATAGGAGTGCTATTTATATCCTGATCATTCATCCACACTGCATCTTCTTTAGGAGTGCTATTTATATCCTGATCATTCATCCACACTGCATCTTCTATAGGAGTGCTATTTATATCCTGATCATTCATCCACACTGCATCTTCTTTAGGAGTGCTATTTATATCCTGATCATTCATCCACACTGCATCTTCTATAGGAGTGCTATTTATATCCTGATCATTCATCCACACTGCATCTTCTATAGGAGTGCTATTTATATCCTGATCATTCATCCTCACTGCATCTTCTATAGGAGTGCTATTTATAACCTGATCATTCATCCACACTGCATCTTCTATAGGAGTGCTATTTATATCCTGATCATTCATCCACACTGCATCTTCTATAGGAGTGCTATTTATATCCTGATCATTCATCCCCACTGCATCTTCTGTAGGAGTGCTATTTCTATCCTGATCATTCATCCACACTGCATCTTCTATAGGAGTGCTATTTATATCCTGATCATTCATCCTCACTGCATCTTCTATAGGAGTGCTATTTATATCCTGATCATTCATCCACACTGCATCTTCTATAGGAGTGCTATTTATATCCTGATCATTCATCCACACTACATCTTCTATAGGAGTGATATTTATATCCTGATCATTCATCCACACTGCATCTTCTTTAGGAGTGCTATTTATATCCTGATCATTCATCCTCACTGCATCTTCTATAGGAGTGCTATTTATATCCTGATCATTCATCCACACTGCATCTTCTATAGGAGTGCTATTTATATCCTGATCATTCATCCTCACTGCATCTTCTATAGGAGTGCTATTTATATCCTGATCATTCATCCACACTGCATCTTCTATAGGAGTGCTATTTATATCCTGATCATTCATCCACACTGCATCTTCTATAGGAGTGCTATTTATATCCTGATCATTCATCCACACTGCATCTTCTATAGGAGTGCTATTTATATCCTGATCATTCATCCACACTGCATCTTCTATAGGAGTGCTATTTATATCCTGATCATTCATCCTCACTGCATCTTCTATAGGAGTGCTATTTATATCCTGATCATTCATCCACACTGCATCTTCTATAGGAGTGCTATTTATATCCTGATCATTCATTCTCACTGCATCTTCTATAGGAGTGCTATTTATATCCTGATCATTCATCCACACTGCATCTTCTATAGGAGTGCTATTTATATCCTGATCATTCATCCACACTGCATCTTCTATAGGAGTGCTATTTATATCCTGATCATTCATCCACACTGCATCTTCTATAGGAGTGCTATTTATATCCTGATCATTCATCCACACTGCATCTTCTATAGGAGTGCTATTTATATCCTGATCATTCATCCACACTGCATCTTCTATAGGAGTGCTATCTATATCCTGATCATTCATCCACACTGCATCTTCTATAGGAGTGCTATTTATATCCTGATCCTTTCAGTCGGTCAACTTCGGTACAACATACTATGGGGAAATACAATCATTCCCCATGCCGACCCAAACGGATACTAAATTAAACGGCCCCTGGCAGACCACTCAGACCTGACCCCGCAAGATGCGTCAGTTCTGTCAATTTATTCATTTTATTTTGTTTGAAACACTCCTGTCAATGTTGAGTAAGGACCCACACCTGATTACACATATAGAAGTAGGACTAGTCTACCTGGCCTGTGTGCAAATGTAGGCCTATAAATGTGCCCATTTGGGGATGTCTGATAGTATTTCTGGTTGTCTTAACACACCACCACTAATGAGTTGTGGAGCTTCTCAAAGTAATTTTTTCTTCACCTCAAACAGCAAGTAAACAAAGTCTAATCAAAATCAATTGCAAATTACAATAGTTCCTCAAAGTATTTTAGTAAAATATTTCCAGCTCTCGTCCTTTCGATAACCACTCAGCATAAAAAGGGAAAAATGCAATTCTCTGATCCAGTGGAAATGTCATAAAATACCTGATTACTTCTTATCCTTTGTACAAATAGCCTACAGCTGTGTCTGTCCAGAACTCACTGGCTGGGAAACTGAAGGTGCAGAATATTTTATACAATGTTGCAAGCTTGTTACCTCAAGTTTCAGAGGACCCAGTTGATAGTTGATACAATGTTTCAAGTTTGTTGTAGACAGGCCATGTGCAGCCAAAGTGATTTATAGGATATTTATTTTTATCAGGATATTTTCTACCTGCAGAATGCAATGTTTTTATTTGTTGGCTTTATGGAGGCTATTTTTACATAGTTGGCAATGGCAATAAAAGTTACTTTTAGATTTGTATCATTTTCATTTAGATTTAGATATAATGTAGAATGTAGATTAATCACAGACAATGATTTTGAGATACTATTATGAATTAAATGAAACTGTTCCAGTAAAATATGCATATGAAAATCATAACTGGCACCAGATCAGAAGAAATGGTAAGATACATTGCCACTCCAAATGGAAAAGTTTGACGACCGCTGGTGTAGCCCATTACTGGAAACTATAGGAGCATAACGGTAGAATGTTTCTCCTTCTGGTTAGGTTATCTTGATCTCTGCTGCTCCTGTTTTGATTATCTTCATGTTTCTTATTTTAGACCTTTTGCACCTGCTTCCTGACTCCCAGCCATCTCTGTAGCACTCCACCAATCAGGCCTTTCTGGTAGAGTGGCCAGACGAAAGCCACTACTCAGTAAAAGGCACATGGAGTTTGCCAAAAGGCATCTAAAGGACTCTCAGACCATGAGAAACAAGACTCTCTGGTCTGCTGAAACCAAGATTGAACTCTTTCGCCTGAATGCCAAGCGTCACATCTGGAGGAAACCTGGCACCATCCCTATGGTGAATCAGGCAGTGTCGGTGTTGTTTACGTTCATGTAATGCTCTGATCCAGTGGAAATGTCATAAAATACCTGATTACTTCTTATCCTTTGCACAAATAGCCTACAGCTGTGTCTGTCCCAAACTCACTGGCAGGAAACTGAGGGCTGAGAATATTTTATACAATGTTGCAATATTTTATACAATGTCATGTGCAGCCAATGTGATATATAGGATATTTATTTTTATCAGGATATTTTCTACCTGCAGAATGCAATGTTTTTATTATTTATTTAACTTTTATTTGTTGGCTTTATGTAGGCTATTTTTTTTTTACATAGTTGGCAATGGCAATAAAAGTTACTTTTAGATTTGTATAATTTTCATTTAGATTGTCTGTGATTAATCTACGTTCTATGATTTTGAGATACTATTATAAATTAAATGAAACTGTTCCACAAAAATGTGCATATGAAAATCATAACTGGCACACAGATTGGTAGAAATGGTCAGATAAATTGGCACCAAATGGAAAAGGTTGCCGACCGCTGGTGTAGCCCATTACCGGAAACTTCAGAAATTCTCTCTCTTCTGGTTAGGTTATCTTGATCTCTTGCTCCCTCCAGTCATTTGTGTGACTTAATTATTTGATTAAACAGCTTAAAGCATCAGACCAGTTCAGTACATACAGTTGATTTTATTAAAACACATGGGGTGTGTCTATATATGGAAAAATACACATAACCAATCGATTGGTAGAATGAACAGACGACTCTTGGTTGACCAAGATTTATTAGAGGTGGGGACAGCACTAGAACATGATTTTGGGGCCCTGAGTGGCGCAGCGGTCTAAGACACTATCTCAATGCTTGAGGCGTCACTACAGACACCCCGGTTCGAGTCCAGGCTGTGTCACAACCGGCCGTGATTGCGAGTTAAATAAAGGTTACATTTTTTAAAATGAAATAAAACATAGTTCATTCAGAAAGTTCACACCCCTTCCCTTTTTACACATTTTGTTACATTACAGCTTAATTTGAAAATGGATTAAAAAAAAATAGAATCCTCATTAATCCACACACAATAATGAAAAAGTGAAAACAGGTCAAAAACAGAAATACCTTATTTACTTAAGTATTCAGACCCTTTGCTATGAGAATCGAAATTGCTTTCGGGTGCATCCTGTTTCCATTAATCATCCTTGAGATGCATCAACAACTTGTTCGGAGTCCACCTGTGGTAAATTCAATTGATTGGATATGATTTGGAAGGCACACACCTGTCTATATAAGGTCCCAGAGTTGACAGTGCATGTCAGAGCAAAAACCAAGCAATGAGGACGAAGGAATTGTCCGTAGAGCTCCGAGACAGGATTGTGTTGAGGCACAGATCTGGGGAAGGGTACCAAAAAACACTCTGCAGCATTGAAGGTCCCTAAGAACGCAGTGGCCTCCATCATTCTTTAATGGAATACTCTTCCTAGAGCTGGTCACCCGGCCAAACTGAGCGATTGGAGGAGGAGGGCCTTGGTCAGGGAGGTGACCAAAAACCTGATGGTCACTCTGACAGAGCTCCAGAGTTCCTCTGTGGAGATGGGAGATCCTTCCAGAAGGACAACCATCTCTGCAGCACTCCACCAATCAGACCTTTATGGTAGAGTGGCCAGATGGAAACCACTCCTCAGTAAAAGGCACATGACGGCCTGCTTGGAGTTTGAAAAAAGGCACCTTAAGACTCTAAGACCATGAGAAACAAGATTCTCTAGCTTGATGAAACCAAGATTGAACGCTTTGGCCTGAATGCCAAGCGTCACGTCTGGAGGAAACCTGGCACCATACCTACGGTGAAGCATGGTGGTGGCAGCATCATGCTGTGGGGATGTTTTTCAGCAGCAGGGACTGGGAGACTAGTCAGGATCCAGGGAAATATTAACAGAGCAAAGTGCAGAGAGATCCTTGATGAAAGACCTGCTCCAGAGCGCTCAGGACCTCAGACTGGGGTAAAGGTTCACCGTCCAACAGGACAACGACCTTAAGCACACAGCCAAGACAACACAGGAGTGGCTTCGGTAGAGGTCTCTGAATGTCCTTGAGTGGCCCAGCCAGAGCCCGGACTTGAGCCCGATCTAACATCTCGGGAGAGACCTGAAAATAGATGTGCAGTGATGTTCCCCATCCAACCTGACAGAGCTAGAGAGGATCTGCAGAGAAGGTTGGGAGAAACTCCCCAAATGCAGGTGTGCCAAATAAATGAGCTAAATGAAAGGGGGGGAAGAATTTAATCAATTTTAGAATATTATTTAGAAAATAATTTAATCCGTTTTTGAATAAGGCTTTAACGTAACAAAATGTGGAAAAAGTCAAGGGGGGTCTGAATACTTTCCGAATGCACTGTATACAGCAACACCTCCCCCATAAGCGTTCCTGTCTTTTCTGTAGATGTTATATCCCTGTATTGCTACTGCTGTATCAAAGGAATTCTCAGTGAGTTTCAGATGAACAGTACAGCATTCCAAATTCAATAGGCAGGCAAGTAAACAAAAGGGTTTTCACATAAAAACTATTCCAGAAAATGTCAAAGCGAATATAACGCCCGTCCAAGAGACTGTCGACCAATCGCGTTCACATTGTCACCAAATCTCACCAAATCCCTTTTTAAAGTCAGGGTATGAGTCGAGAAACATGCCTATTATCCTTGAAAGTACGTACTGTTATGATTGCAAAGCTATACGATATTACAGAGAACAAGTTAATTATCTCACATCTCTAAAAATATTTGTAATGATGTGCTTCTTGTTCACGGAGGGTAATTCATGCCAATGTTATTTTCTTTAAGCTGTTAATACGAGTTGAAAGGAGTTTCCAATATCCTCATTTCTTAAAGTATTTCTGGTGATGGCTAGTGATAGTGATACACAAGCTAGGTCTGTTTGAAACATTGCCATCCCATGGCAGCATTTACCAGCCACCAGGTTCAGAAGCTTTAAAACCACATAAAAAATATTTTAAACCCAATTCTATTTTTGCCCAAAGTTAAGATATAAATTATTCAAACTGAACATAATTCATGCTGGTTATTATTTTAGGCTATTTTAGTTTTGGAGTCAAAGATAGTTTTGGAATAGTTATTTTATTTCAGTTTACTAAATAGTTTTCCCCTAATTAATTTTCTATAATAAGCATGGAGGTTTTCCCTATCAACCAGTCATAGGTACTGGTGACAAAGCACCTCGTAACCTAGCTGGGAATGGGACAGACTGAAACCACTCCCCTATCAACCAGTCATAGGTACTGGTGACAAAGCACCTCGTAACCTAGCTGGGAATGGACAGACTGAAACCACTCCCCTATCAACCAGTCATAGGTACTGGTGACAAAGCACCTCGTAACCTAGCTGGGAATGGGACAGACTGAAACCACTCCCCTATCAACCAGTCATAGGTACTGGTGACAAAGCACCTCGTAACCTAGCTGGGAATGGACAGACTGAAACCACTCCCCTATCAACCAGTCATAGGTACTGGTGACAAAGCACCTCGTAACCTAGCTGGGAATGGGACAGACTGAAACCACTCCCCTATCAACCAGTCATAGGTACTGGTGACAAAGCACCTCGTAACCTAGCTGGGAATGGACAGACTGAAACCACTCCCCTATCAACCAGTCATAGGTACTGGTGACAAAGCACCTCGTAACCTAGCTGGGAATGGGACAGACTGAAACCACTCCCCTATCAACCAGTCATAGGTACTGGTGACAAAGCACCTCGTAACCTAGCTGGGAATGGACAGACTGAAACCACTCCCCTATCAACCAGTCATAGGTACTGGTGACAAAGCACCTCGTAACCTAGCTGGGAATGGACAGACTGAAACCACTCCCCTATCAACCAGTCATAGGTACTGGTGACAAAGCACCTCGTAACCTAGCTGGGAATGGGACAGACTGAAACCACTCCCCTATCAACCAGTCATAGGTACTGGTGACAAAGCACCTCGTAACCTAGCTGGGAATGGACAGGCTGAAACCACTCCCCTATCAACCAGTCATAGGTACTGGTGACAAAGCACCTTGTAACCTAGCTGGGAATGGACAGACTGAAACCACTCCCCTATCAACCAGTCATAGGTACTGGTGACAAAGCACCTCGTAACCTAGCTGGGAATGGACAGACTGAAACCACTCCTCTATCAACCAGTCATAGGTACTGGTGACAAAGCACCTCGTAACCTAGCTGGGAATGGACAGACTGAAACCACTCCCCTATCAACCAGTCATAGGTACTGGTGACAAAGCGCCTCGTAACCTAGCTGGGAATGGGACAGACTGAAACCACTCCCCTATCAACCAATCATAGGTACTGGTGACAAAGCACCTCGTAACCTAGCTGGGAATGGACAGACTGAAACCACTCCCCTATCAACCAGTCATAGGTACTGGTGACAAAGCACCTCGTAACCTAGCTGGGAATGGGACAGACTGAAACCACTCCCCTATCAACCAGTCATAGGTACTGGTGACAAAGCACCTCGTAACCTAGCTGGGAATGGACAGACTGAAACCACTCCCCTATCAACCAGTCATAGGTACTGGTGACAAAGCACCTCGTAACCTAGCTGGGAATGGACAGACTGAAACCACTCCCCTATCAACCAGTCATAGGTACTGGTGACAAAGCACCTCGTAACCTAGCTGGGAATGGACAGACTGAAACCACTCCCCTATCAACCAGTCATAGGTACTGGTGACAAAGCACCTCGTAACCTAGCTGGGAATGGACAGACTGAAACCACTCCCCTATCAACCAGTCATAGGTACTGGTGACAAAGCACCTCGTAACCTAGCTGGGAATGGACAGACTGAAACCACTCCCCTATCAACCAGTCATAGGTACTGGTGACAAAGCACCTCGTAACCTAGCTGGGAATGGACAGACTGAAACCACTCCCCTATCAACCAGTCATAGGTACTGGTGACAAAGCACCTCGTAACCTAGCTGGGAATGGACAGACTGAAACCACTCCCCTATCAACCAGTCATAGGTACTGGTGACAAAGCACCTCGTAACCTAGCTGGGAATGGACAGACTGAAACCACTCCCCTATCAACCAGTCATAGGTACTGGTGACAAAGCACCTCGTAACCTAGCTGGGAATGGGACAGACTGAAACCACTCCCCTATCAACCAGTCATAGGTACTGGTGACAAAGCACCTAGTAACCTAGCTGGGAATGGACAGACTGAAACCACTCCCCTATCAACCAGTCATAGGTACTGGTGACAAAGCACCTCGTAACCTAGCTGTGAATGGGACAGACTGAAACCACCCCCCTATCAACCAGTCATAGGTACTGGTGACAAAGCACCTCGTAACCTAGCTGGGAATGGGACAGACTGAAACCACTCCCCTATCAACCAGTCATAGGTACTGGTGACAAAGCACCTCGTAACCTAGCTGGGAATGGGACAGACGGAACCCTTCTGTGGTAACAGACGGAAGATTTGTAATCAAATGTAATTCCCAGGAATGGGGTTCATATGAACCACAGAGACTGTGTGTGGGATAATAACATGGCCGTGTCCAACCCTGCTTGTTCCCTCGACTCCGCTACCAACCACCAATCTCCAACAGGGCCCTTAACCTGTATCACTAGACACCTCATAGTGAGCTACAGGTAGGAATCAGCAATGAATCCCAATAATGAGACACCTCTGGGGAGGGGTGTCAGCAACATTTAACAATATATATATATATAGTGTTATGACAAACCGTTTTTTACAAATCCGTCAAGACACCAACTTAGACTTTACTGTGAAATGCTTTACTTACAAGCCCTTAACCAACAGTGCAGCTCAAGAAGAAGAAAATATTTACCAAGTAGACTAAAATAAAAAGTAATAATAAAAAGTAACACAATGAGAATAACAATAACGAGTCAGTGTGCGGGGGTACAGGCTAGTTGAGGTAATCTGTACATGAAGGTGGGGGCGTAGTGACTATGCATAGGTAACAAACAACCAGCGAGTAGCAGCAGTGGAAAAAAGGGAGGGTGGTGGGGGGGGGGGGGGGGGGGGGGGGGCGGTCAATGTTGATTGTCCGGTGGTGATTTTATGAATTGTTCAGCAGTCTTATGGCTTGGGGGTAGAAGCTGTTGAGGAGGCTTTTGGTCCTAGACGTGGCGCTCCGGTACTGCTTGTCGTGCGATAGCAGAGAAAATAGTCTATGACTTGGGTGACTGGAGTCTCTGACAATTTTGTGTGCTTTCCTCTGACACAGCCTATTATATAGGTCCTGGATGGCAGGAAGCTTGGCCACAGTGATTTACTGGGCCGTTCACACTACCCTCTGTAGCGCCTTACGGTCAGCTGCCAAGCAGTTGCCATACCAGGCGGTGATGCAACCGGTCAGGATGCTCTCGATGGTGCAGCTGTATTACCTTTTGAAGATCTGGGGACCCATGCCAAATCTTTTCAGTCTCCCGAGGCGGAAAAGGTTTTGTTGTGCCCTCTTCGTGACTGTCTTGGTATATACCCACGTGGGTGATTGAAAGATATACTGAGTTCCACACTCCAGTCCAGTTGGTGGTGGTAATGCACCTTAAAGTTGGTTGCCAACCGCCATATAAAGTCCAAAGAAGAAAAAAGAATCCTGAAGGAAGGAGAAATGACGAGAAACGATTTTGGTTTATTTTGGGGCGTCGCAACTGGTTACCTATTTTGATGTGATATGAAAGTACAGCGATTTATGTTTCAAGAAACGTATCGCAATTATGAATCGTTTCGCATTTAGATGGAATATTTGACTATTTCAGCTGCCAGAGCCAGTCTACCTCTGAAAATAACATACAGTCCTTGGACCTTGAGGAGTAACGGGGGCAGCAATCAGCAGTAGAAACAATAACAAAGCGTACTCCCTGCCCGTTTCGGTAAAAAGCTGAGGGATGGGCTGGAGAAATGTAACCATCCATGACATCACCATTCTAGTTTTAACCATGTTTTGAGGATATACAGTGTTTGTTTATATTTACTGACAAACATTGGAGTTAAAAAAAAGCCTATATTTTGGGTTCTGATGGGGTACGACAGTTGAACTAAGCTCATGAGGCATTTATAAGTGATTTATTCAAGAAACAGATGGGTCCATATCATTAATGTATAAGTCCCAAAATGGATGTAACAACTACTGATTGTCCCTTTAAGAGAACATATTGGGCTAATCTAATAGGAGATATTGAGGACTACAGTATTTCAGGCATTGTCATTGGATGCATTTGATCAATTGTTAACGTTTTGTTGATGGTCCACTCTTGATGTTCTACACGTTACAGTGTAGCTTCAGCCATTCCTACAGAACAACATTAAAGTGTAGAACCCCTTTACTGCATATTGGTTCAACGACTGCAGAGACGGTACTTACTGGTGTTAAACAGATCTCCAACCTCCTCTTCTTCCTCCAATGTGACAGTCATCTCCCCCTCCTCCTCTTTCACTCCAAAAACTGCATCCTCCTCTTCTTTTACTGTAACATCCTCCTCCTCTTTCACTCTGAACGCGTCTTCCTCTTCTTTCACTGAAACGTCTTTCTCTTCTTCTTTCACGGTAACAGCCTCACCCTCTACTTGTTGTTGTATTGTAACATCTTTCTCCTCCTCCTCCTCTTTCATGAGAGCTTCTTTCTCCGTCCAGCAGACCTCCTCTTCTTTAGCAGGAGGAGAGTAGCTCAGTGAACTCATGGTCGGAGATGTTAGCTAGTTAGCATTAGCGACTAGCCTAGTTCTAAGCTAACTTAGCAAACCAGCTAGCTGACAAACAACGTAAATATATAATTAAATGGGCCAACAAGTACATACGACAGAAGTGTGTTTAATACACAGCGACTAATATACACCAAACCAGTGTAAAGAGCGTGAATGTTGTAGCTATGTTTGCTAGAAAGCTACCGAGGTGTCTGACTAGCTGTTGTTGTTGAAGGAGCGTCCCGTCCACTAGATTATACGTCACACTGGCAGCATCGCCTGAACCTAAAAGACGCACATCGCCATCTGCTGACTGGAGGGGGCAACGCAGTTGAGGAACCAAACGTTTATTTTTCATTTATTTCATAAAAGTTCAATATTATATTAAGTCGTTCAAAGAGAAGCATTTGTTGATTTATTCGTTTTTAATGAGTGAGAATTTAAAACAAACTTTACACCCACTACACATTTGCAATGAACCATACTTCTGACATGGATCATTTTGACCCCAGAGGCATATCTTTGATCATAGCCATAATGTGGTTAATTCAATTCTTCCAATTTTTCATGACTTTGTCAATCAACTTGTTCTTACAAAATCTAAATCATGGTTTATTGTTTCTGTATCAAAATGGACTTTTAACAAATTCAAATCCTTTGGAGTCATTTTGACCCCAGCCAAAAGCACCTTTGATAAATAGGACATTTATTTAAAATCAAAATCAAATCACATTTTATTGGTCACATACACATGTTTAGCAGATGTTATTGCGGGTGTATCGAAATGCTTCTGTTTCTAGCTCCGACAGTGCAGTAATATCTAATAAGTAATTTCTAACAATTTCACAACATATACCCAATACACACAAATCTAAGTATTTGAATCTAGGTTTCTCTGTAGACATGATCCATCCCACCAGAGGGTGGAGGGGCTCCTGTATCAGTGGTTTTGACCAGATAGACACCTGCAGACACACAGTATAGTGCCTCCCATGTACTCTCCTAAGATTGGACTTTTCTATACCACATATCACGTGGCTGTGTACAAAACTGCCAATGGTAGAAAACTCTGCCAGCGGTAGAAAATTCTGCCAGAGGTAGAAAACTCTGCCAGTGGTATACAGTGCATTCGTTAAGTATTCAGACCCCTTCACTTTTTCTACATTTTGCTACGTTACAGCCTTATTCTAAAATTGAATCATTTCCCCCTCATCAATCTACACTCAATACCCCATAATGACATCACAATATCCCATAATGACATCACAATACCCCATAATGACAAACCAAAAACAGTTTTTTTTTTTACATTTTTGCAAATGTATTTACTTAAGTATTCAGACCCTTTGCTATGAGACTCGAAATTGAGCTCAGATGCATCCTGATTCCATTGATCTTCCTTGAAATGTTTCTACAACTTGATTGGAGTCCACTTGTGGTACATTCAATTGATTAGACATGATTTGGAAAGGCACACACCAGTCTATATAAGGTCGCACAGTTTACAGTACATGTCAGAGCAAAAACCAAGCCATGATGTCAAAGGAATTGTCCATAGAGCTCTGAGACAGGAAAGTGTCGAGGCACAGATCTGGGGAAAGGTACCAAAAAATGTCTTCCACATTGAAGGTCCCCAAGAACACAGTGACCTCCATTCTTAAATGGAAGAAGTTTGGAACCACCAAGACTCTTCCTAGAGCTGGCCGCCTGGCCAAACTGAGAAATCGGGGGAGAAGGGCCTTGGTCAGGGAGGTGAAGAAGTACCCGATGTTCACTCTGACAGAGCTCCAGAGTTCCTCTGTGGAGATGGGAGAACCTTCCAGAAGGACAACCATCTCTGCAGCACTCCACCAATCAGGCCTTTATGTAGCAATGATTAAATTGGTAAAAAATGTATTTCAATGGACAATTCAGTGAACTGTTCTGTGAAAGGTGTCGGCTAGAGATGACATGCAGGAGCTTGCAGGGATTTGTAGTCTTGCATGTCGTCTACTTTGATGCTAATTAGCATTTTCGAATCTGAGAGTAAAGAGACACAAATCTATTGATACAAGTATTTGTATTTATTATGGATCCCCATTAGTTCCTGCCAAGGCAGCAGCTACTCTTCCTGGGGTTTATTATAGATCCCCATTAGTTCCTGCCAAGGCAGCAGCTATTCTTCCTGGGGTTTATTATGGATCCCCATTAGTTCCTGCCAAGGCAGCAGCTAGTCTTCCTGGGGTTTATTATGGATCCCCATTAGTTCCTGCCAAGGCAGCAGCTACTCTTCCTTGGGTTTATTATGGATCCCCATTAGTTCCTGCCTAGTAAGAAGTAAGGTCAGGGAGCGTGCCAGCCTGCCTGAACCGCCCCTTTTGATCAAAAGGTATAAATGATGGATTATGAATTAACAGGTAAAAATGATGGGTTATGAATTAACAGAAATAAATGATGGGTTATGAATTAACAGAAATAAATGATGGGTTATGAATTAACACATCCCCTGCGAGCCCAGGCATTTCAATACATTCAGGATTTCTTACGGTCCATGTGCAATGAATATGGTTACCTCTCTCTCTCTCTCTCTCTCTCTCCCTCCATCTCTTCTTTAACAAGCAGCCATGTTGTTGTCATTCCACTTGGAACCAGTTTTCAGCATTTTAAGTCTCCAGTCAATAACCGGTGCACTGGGATTATCCCTCAACACCCTTTACACATGTACTGCACTGGAATTATCACTCAACACCCTTTACACATGTACTGCACTGGAATTATCCCTCTACACATGTATTGTACTGGAATTATCCCTCTACACATGTACTGCACTGGAATTATCCCTCTACACATGTACTGTACTGGAATTATCCCTCTACACCCTCTACACATGTACTGCACTGGAACGATCCCTCAACACATGTACTGTACTGGAATTATCCCTCTACACATGTACTGCACTGGAACGATCCCTCTACACATGTACTGCACTGGAACGATCCCTCTACACATGTACTGTACTGGAACGATCCCTCTACACATGTACTGTACTGGAATTATCCCTCTACACATGTACTGCACTGGAATTATCCCTCTACACATGTACTGTACTGTAATTATCCCTCTACACCCTTTACATATGTACTGCACTGGAAAGATCCCTCTACACATGTACTGCACTAGAATTATCCCTCTACACATGTACTGCACTGGAACGATCACTCTACACATGTACTGTACTGGAATTATCCCTCTACATATGTACTGCACTGGAATTATCCCATTGGCTGGCAGAAATTTGCTGTTCTTTTGAGAGACTAGTTGATTATGGACTAACAGTCTAAAGGACCCAACTCATGTTATTCTGGTTGAACAGTGAGAGACTAGTTGAGTTTCATATTGAGGCTAAATGGCTAATGTAATGATGCATTAAGCCATGTATATATATATATATATATATATACAGTACCAGTAAAACACACGTCATTTAAGGGTTTTTATTTTTACTATTTTCTACATTGTAGAATAATAGTGAAGACATCAAAACTATGAAATAACTCATATGGAATCATGTAGTAACCAAAAAAGTGTTAAACAAATCAAAATATATTGTATATTCTTCAAAGTAGCCACCCTTTGCCTTGATGACAACTTTTCACACTAATGGCAAACTGTCAAATAAATCAAGAGATAAAAACAAATTACAGTCAGAGCAGTGGTAAGATTTGTCTCCTGTGTGTGTGGAAATAATATGTCATGTTTTACTCGTACCTCAGCCAGCATTGTGAATGGTTAGGAAATAATATGTAATGTTTTACTTGTACCTCAGCCAGCATTGCGAATGGTTAGGAAATAATATGTTCCTGTGGCTCAGTTGGTAGAGCATGGTGTGTGTAACGCCAGGGTTGTGGATTTGATTCCCAAGGGGGGCCAGTACAAAAAAAAAATGCATGAAAGAAATATATGTATTCACTACTGTAAGTCGCTCTGGATAAGAGCGTCTGCTAAATTACTAAAATGTAAAATGTCTTACTCGTACCTCAGTCAGCATTGTGAATGGTGTCTGATGCAGTGACATACTAGACCATGGTAGTAAATCTAATACTTAGGTGTTTTTAGTCATGCATGAAAGGTCTGGGGTGGTTCTGTGGTTATAAGTTACTGACCTTGGAATACATTTCTGGCCATGCTGGCAGGGTCTGAATCAAACCCAATGTCCACCTGGTACACTGACAGGGTCTGAATCAAACCCAATGTCCACCTGGCACACTGACAGGGTCTGAATCAAACCCAATGTCCACCTGGTACACTGGCAGGGTCTGAATCAAACCCAATGTCCACCTGGCATACTGGCAGGGTCTGAATCAAACCCAATGTCCACCTGGCACACTGACAGGGTCTGAAACAAACCCAATGTCCACCTGGTACACTGGCAGGGTCTGAATCAAACCCAAGGTCCACCTGGCACACTGGCAGGGTCTGAATCAAACCCAATGTCCACCTGGTACACTGACAGGGTCTGAATCAAACCCAATGTCCACCTGGTACACTGGCAGGGTCTGAATCAAACCCAATGTCCACCTGGCATACTGGCAGGGTCTGAATCAAACCCAATGTCCACCTCATACACTGACAGGGTCTGAATCAAACCCAATGTCCACCTGGCACACTGGCAGGGTCTGAATCAACCCAATGTCCACCTGGTACACTGACCGTGTCTAAATCAAACCCAATGTCCACCTGGTACACTGACAGGGTCTGAATCAAACCCAATGTCCACCTGGTACACTGACAGGGTCTGAATCAAACCCAATGTCCACCTGGTACACTGGCAGGGTCTGAATCAAACCCAAAATCCACCTGGTACACTGGCAGGGTCTGAATTAAACCCAATGTCCACCTGGTACATTGACAGGGTCTGAATCAACCCAATGTCCACCTGGTACACTGACAGGGTCTGAATCAACCCAATGTTAAAGGGAGGGAAGATTGGTCAAGAGGGTGATGATTATTGTTGTTCTACTGCCTGATTGTTATGCAACAACACTGTTTACAAAAGCTTTGTTAAATCAGCACAACAGTTTTCATCTGTGCTAACATAATTGCAAAAGGGGTTTCTAATGATCAATTAGCCATTTAAATTGATAAACTTGGATTAGCTAACACAACGTGGCATTGGAACACAGGAGTGATGGTTGCTGATAATGGGCCTCTGTACGCCTATGTAGATATTCCATAAACAATCAGCTGTTTCCAGCTACAATAGTCATTTACAACATTAACAATGTCTACACTGTGTTTCAGATCAATTTGATGTTATTTTAATGGACCAAAAAAGTGTTTTTCTTTCAAAAACAAGAACATTTCTAAGTGACTCCAACCTTTTGAACGGTAGTGTTAATCATTTTAGAATAAGACTGTAATGTAACAAAATGTGGAAAAAGTGAAGGGGTCTGAATACTTTCCGAATGCACTGTATTGTTACACCATGTAGCAGCAGTATAGACCTAGTCTGTTCATTATATACATCTACATGATGTATTGTTACACCATGTAGGAGCAGTATAGACCTAGTCTGTTCATTATATACATCTACATGATGTATTGTTACACCATGTAGGAGCAGTATAGACCTAGTCTGTTCATTATATACATCTACATGATGTATTGTTACACCATGTAGGAGCAGTATAGACCTAGTCTGTTCATTATATACATCTACATGATGTATTGTTAGACCATGTAGGAGCAGTATAGACCTAGTCTGTTCATTATATACATCTACATGATGTATTGTTACACCATGTAGCAGCAGTATAGACCTAGTCTGTTCATTATATACATCTACATGATGTATTGTTACACCATGTAGCAGCAGTATAGACCTAGTCTGTTCATTATATACATATACATGATGTATTGTTACACCATGTAGGAGCAGTATAGACCTAGTCTGTTCATTATATACATCTACATGATGTATTGTTACACCATGTAGGAGCAGTATAGACCTAGTCTGTTCATTATATACATCTACATGATGTATTGTTACTCCATGTAGGAGCAGTATAGACCTAGTCTGGTCATTATATACATCTACATGATGTATTGTTACACCATGTAGGAGCAGTATAGACCAACAGTAGCTGGCTACTTATTTATATGTTGTTTGACTGAATGAAACTGCCTTAAATGTGCTGTAGTAAAACATTATTTTTCTCACTAATCAATCACCACATTCCTGTCTTTGTATGTCTCAATAGTATTATTTAATTAAATCCATGTAAAATAATCTTTGTCTGAATATAAAATCTGATCCTCAACTGCGTTTCCCTCCAGTCAGCAGACGGCGATGTGCGTCTTTCAGGCGATGCTGCAGCGTGACGTATAATCTAGTGGACGGTTCTTCATAAACAGCTCGTCAACCACCTCGGTAGCTTGCTAGCCAACATAGCCGAAAGATTCAACCTATTTATACGCTTTCGGTCTATATTAGCTAAGGTGTTTTAGACACACTTCTGTCGTATCTACTTGTTAACCTATTTAATTTAATATTACGTTATTTTTTATTAGTCAGCTATTGTAGCTGTCTGGTTAAGTTAGCATTAGCCTAGTCGCTAATGATAGCTAGCTAGCTAACATCCCCGAACATGAGCTCCCTAAACACCTCCCCTCCTGTTAAAGAAGAGGTCTGCTGGACGGAGAAAGAAGCTCTGGGGCTGAACATTGTCGTGAAAGAGGAGAAGGAAGAGGAGGATGTTACAGTAAAACAAGAGGTAGAGGGTGAGGCTGTTACAGTGAAAGAAGAAGAGAAAGACGTTTCAGTTAAACAAGAGGAAGAAGAGGAGGATGCTGTTTTTGGAGTGAAGAAGGAAGGAGAGATTACTGTCACATTGAAAGATGAAGAGGAGGAGACAGGAGATCTGATTAACACCAGTAAGTACCACCTTCAATTCGTTTTTAACTTTGGATATTCGGAGTTGGCTCGTCAATACCTCTTCAACGGAGGGCCCTGGGATGATGACTGATATGTCTAGAATCAGACGACGTAGAGAACAAGCTACCCCTTGTTTTCTCCGTTCCGTTTCCAAAAAGTGACTTAACATATATATTTGAGGAGGGTCTATCTGCTGACCGCAGACTGGGGGTCACGGCATGTGGTGATTTTAATGTAGTGATGTTTTACTACACACCGTGACCCCCAATAGAGCCATGTGAGAGTTGGGTTGGCTACACCAAAGATTATGGATATACTGACAAGATGTCTCTCTGTCCTAACAAGGGGAGTCGTTGTCCACAAAGCTGCACTGTGGGTTGTCTATCTCCCACCTATCCTGTCTTTGGATTGGTGGATACATCTTATTATTGTAATCTATTGTTCATATTCTATGAGGGTTGTTGTCGTCAACCGCCTGTATTCAATGGAGAGAGATGCTAAGCTACTAGCATGAATATGCATAGCGATCTGGAGACAAATCCTATAGTGTTTTTATCAAAGTTGTCGGTATGTCACGTGTCCACGTAACAACTTAATCATTACGAAACTTCTGTTGGATCAAGTAAACCTCACGTAGCAAATAAGCCATTAATTTTGTTGTTGACCAAATTCAACACTATCCACATTGGGTTGATAATTGTTTCCACTTGGATACAGCCTACTGTAACCTACTGGCATGACCTAGAGAGATACAACCTACTGTAATCTACTGGCATGACCTAGAGAGATACAACCTACTGTAACCTACTGGCATGACCTAGAGAGATACAACCTACTGTAACCTACTGGCATGACCTAGAGAGATACAACCTACTGTAACCTACTGGCATGACCAAGAGAGATACAACCGACTGTAATCTACTGGCATGACCTAGAGAGTTACAACCTACTGTAACCTACTGGCATGACCTAGAGAGATACAACCTACTGTAACCTACTGTCATGACCTAGAGAGATACAACCTACTGTAACCTACTGGCATGACCTAGAGATATACAACCTACTGTAACCTACTGGCATGACCTAGAGAGATACAACCAACTGTAACCTACTGGCATGACCTAGAGAGTTACAACCCACTGTAGCCTACTGGCATGACCTAGAGAGTTACAACCTACTGTAACCTACTGGCATGACCTAGAGAGTTACAACCTACTGTAACCTACTGGCATGACCTAGAGAGTTACAACCTACTGTAGCCTACTGGCATGACCTAGAGAGATACAACCTACTGTAGCCTACTGGCATGACCTAGAGAGTTACAACCTACTGTAACCTACTGGCATGACCTAGAGAGATACAACCTACTGTAGCCTACTGGCATGACCTAGAGAATTACTACCTACTGTAACCTACTGGCATGACCTAGAGAGTTACAACCTACTGTAACCTACTGGCATGACCTAGAGAGTTA
Organism: Salmo trutta; assembly: GCF_901001165.1. Classification (NCBI taxonomy): domain Eukaryota; kingdom Metazoa; phylum Chordata; class Actinopteri; order Salmoniformes; family Salmonidae; genus Salmo; species Salmo trutta. The sequence goes on along the minus strand of NW_021822911.1, from coordinate 18,277,647 downwards.
CAACCTACTGTAGCCTACTGGCATGACCTAGAGATACAACCTACTGTAACCTACTGGCATGACCTAGAGAGTTACAACCTACTGTAGCCTACTGGCATGACCTAGAGTGTTACAATCTACTGTAACCTACTGGCATGACCTAGAGAGTTACAACCTTCTGTAACCTACTGGCATGACCTAGAGAGATACAACCTACTGTAACCTACTGGCATGACCTAGAGAGATACAACCTACTGTAATCTACTGGCATGACCTAGAGAGTTACAACCTACTGTAGTCTACTGGCATGACCTAGAGAGATACAACCTACTGTAACCTACTGGCATGACCTAGAGAGTTACAACCTACTGTAACCTACTGGCTTGACCTAGAGAGATACAACCTACTGTAACCTACTGGCATGACCTAGAGAGATACAACCTACTGTAGCCTACTGGCATGACCTAGAGAGTTACAACCTACTGTAACCTACTGGCATGACCTAGAGAGATACAACCTGCTGTAGCCTACTGGCATGACCTAGAGAGATACAACCTACTGTAACCTACTGGCATGACCTAGAGATACAACCTACTGTGACCTACTGGCATGACCTAGATAGTTACAACCTACTGTAGCCTACTGGCATGACCTAGAGAGTTACAACCTACTGTAGCCTACTGGCATGACCTAGAGAGTTACAACCTACTGTAGTCTACTGGCATGACCTAGAGTTACAACCTACTGTAACCTACTGGCATGACCTAGAGAGTTCCAACCTACTGTAACCTACTGTCATGACCTAGAGAGTTACAACCTACTGTGGCCTACTGGCATGACCTACAGAGCTACAACCTACTGTGGCCTACTGGCATGACCTACAGAGCTACAACCTACTGTAACCTACTGGCATGACCTAGAGAGATACAACCTACTGTGGCCTACTGGCATGACCTAGAGAGATACAACCTACTGTAACCTACTGGCATGACCTACAGAGATAAAACCTACTGTAACCTACTGGCATGACCTAGAGAGTTACAATCTACTGTAACCTACTGGCATGACCTAGAGAGATACAACCTACTGTGGCCTACTGGCATGACCTAGAGAGCTACAACCTACTGTGGCCTACTGGCATGACCTACAGAGGTACAACCTACTGTAACCTACTGGCATGACCTAGAGAGTTACAACCTACTGTAACCTACTGGCATGACCTAGAGAGATACAACCTACTGTAGCCTACTGGCATGACCTAGAGAGATACAACCTACTGTAGTTTACTGGCATGACCTAGAGAGTTACAACCTACTTTAACCTACTGGCATGACCTAGAGAGATACAACCTACTGTAACCTACTGGCATGACCTAGAGAGATACAACCTACTGTAACCTACTGGCATGACCTAGAGAGTTACAACCTACTGTAACCTACTGTCATGACCTAGAGTTACAACCTACTGTAGCCTACTGGCATGACCTAGAGAGATACAACCTACTGTAACCTACTGGCATGACCTAGAGAGATACAACCTACTGTAACCTACTGGCATGACCTAGAGAGATGCAACCTACTGTAGCCTACTGGCATGACCTAGAGAGTTCCAACCTACTGTAACCTACTGTCATGACCTAGAGAGTTACAACCTACTGTAGCCTACTGGCATGTCCTACAGAGATACAACCACTGGTATGCATGCATTTCTATGCATGCAACAACAACCAAAGTGCTTCTTCATTCATTACTCAGGTAAAGACCGTGATGCCGTGCTCCACGTTGGATCCAAAATCTCTAACAAATTGATGTTTATAATGTGTTATTGTCTACTTGATTTCCAGTAGGGTCTCGTTAGTCTGTCTGGACACAAAGATACTTAGCTCATAATGTGTAGAGAACTGTTCCTTGGTGGATAGGCTATTTTACAACACACAGAGCTATTTTCCTTTATTCTGGACATTTAGAATGACAACACATTACAGAGTAGCCTTGTGGGATTATTCACAAAATTATCTGGTTATGAAATGTCATGACAAATACATTTTAGTTTCCTTGTTTCACCTGAAATATTAAATATATAGTCCTAGGTCTATGTTCTTATTAGGTGAAGTTATGGGTCCTACAGTAGGTTTATGTTATTGTTAGGTGAAGCTATGGGCCTATTTGTTAAACACTTAGTGTACAAACCCTCATTGTCAGGCTGATGTTAAAGCTAGCCAAAGAGCATTTTACTGGTTGAAGTGTTTTTTTAAGTATAAAGCAATTGATTTGAGACAATAACACAAACATATTAAGCAGGTGATTCAAGCGAGCCTTACAATTATAATCCTAAAGTAATGTGAAATGCACTTATAAGCAACCTGTAAATGGAGGCTATTTTTGCAGTCAGCCTATGAGAACTCCCCTGAGTTTTCCACCACGGTGGTGAATTAGTGAATAGACACAGAGCTTAATGTGAGTTTCCTTGAGTAGCACTCCTGATCTTGTGCTGTAATATTCAGAATACATTGTGAAAACTAATCTTTGCTCACCATTTTTTAAATATATATTTTTTTTTTCACCCCTTTTTTCTCCCCAATTGGTACTTACAGTCTTGTCTCATCGCTGCAACTCCCATACGGACTCTGGAGAGGCGAAGGTCGAGAGCCATGCGTCCTCCGAAACACAACCCAACCTAGCCGCGCTGCTTCTTGACACAATGCCCATCCAACCCGGAAACCAACAGCACCAATGTGTCGGAGGAAACACCGTAAACCTGGTGACTTGGTCAGTGTGCACTGCGCCCGCCCCGCCACATGAGTCGCTAGTGCACGATGAGACAAGGATATCCCTGCCGGCCAAACCCTCCCCTAACCCGGACGACGGTGGGCCAATTGTGCGTCGTCCCATGGGCCTCCCGGTCGCGGCCGGCTGCAACAGAGCTTGGACTCGAACCCAGAATCTCTAATGGCACAGCTTAGGCCACTTGCTCACCATTTTTGCTCCAGGCAGATATACTACATCCATAACTAGTGGTTTCTGCATTAGCAGGGAGGTGTTTCTGCAATCAAATTGTGTGTGCATCGCCCTTGTCGCAATTTTAGCAAACACAGAAAGGTGCCTATATTTGAGAACAAAAGTCGCCTGACACACTGCTTAGGAGTTCAACACCTTTTACTTATTTCTAGTTACTACTAATGTTGCTCACTTGACTGTCTTAAGACAATTGTCAAGTAATTTTAACATTCATTACAGACGTCAATTGTTGTAGAGTATCATGGCTACGCTGTTGGCATCACCTTTTTCAGTGGATTTCTGCTGTTGTGAGCCTTTAACTATCTGTCTGACTTGTTCACACAGGAGAGAGACGTGACTATCATGGATCCTCTGGGGAGCCTCAACATCATGATGCTAACGAGTCAGAGAAGAGTCTGTCCAGATTCTATCACCTCAAGAAACACCAGCAGAGACCCACAGGGAAGAAATCTATCTGCTGCTCTGACTGTGGAAAACATTGCAAATCTTCATCAGAACTTAAAATACGCCAGCGAACACACACAGGAGAGAAATCTCACCACTGTTTTGATTGTGGGAAGAGTTACTTAAAATTAAAAGCACTAAAAGTACACCTGAGAATTCACACTGGAGAGAAACCTTACAGCTGTGATCAATGTGGGAGGAGTTTTACTACATATTTCTCTCTGACTCTACACAAGAGAATACACACAGGAGAGAAACCGTACAGCTGTACTCAATGTGGGAAGAGTTTTACTCAGTCAAGCAACCTGTTATCACACCAGAGGATACACACAGGAGAGAAATCTTTTAGTTGTAATCAATGTATGAAAAGTTTTATTTCATCTAGTTACCTGACTGTACACCAGAGAACACACACAGGAGAGAAACCTTATAGCTGTGATCAATGTGGGAAGACTTATATTTCATCTTGCCATCTGACGAGACACCAGCGAGTACACACAGGAGAGAAACCTTATAGCTGTAATCAATGTGGGAAGAGTTTTACTCGGCCAGACAGCCTGGTATCACACCAGAGAACACACACAAGAGAGAAACCTTATAGCTGTGATCAATGTGGGAAGACTTATATTTCATCTTGCCATCTGACTAGACACCAGCGAGTACACACAGGAGAGAAATCTTATAGCTGTGATCAATGTGGGAAGAGTTTTGCTGCATCTGGCTCTCTGACTCTACACCAGAGAAGACACACAGGAGAGAAACCTTATAGCTGTGGTCAATGTGGGAAGAGTTTTACTACATCTGGCTATCTTACTCTACACCAAAGAACACACACAGGAGAGAAACCTTATAGTTGTGGTCAATGTGGGAAGAGTTTTACTACATCTGGCTCTCTGACTCGACACCAGAGAACACACACAGGAGAGAAACCTTAAAGCTGTGATCAGTGTGACAAGAGTTTCTCCGGTAAAAGAAATCTGATCAAACATCAGAAAATACATGAGTGAGTTGTTTCATGATATCAATGATATAATGTCACAATGTAGAATGTTTTACCATTGTAGAAGGAGTATTTTAATGATGTCACAATGTAGAACCCTAAACGTTTGTCCCCTGTTCTATTGATTTCAACATGATATGGATATTAGCCTCAGGGGGAAAATCCAGGCTCTGAAATGGAAGAGTTACTATTTATGAGATTTAATAAAAAGTGATTAACAAAAAAAGAGTTGTGTTACACTTACCATGTTGGTTACGCACTTGAATCAAAATGTATCTGGCTGTTTTCTACAAATTCTCCTCTAACCAGTGATGTACACATTATTCCCAGATTCCGTGTGGTTTTTGAGCTTTTAGTTTTAACAGGACGTGCAACCTCATCTCCCTCCTCTCGGCACAATTGAATACAACATGATATCGATGAGTGATGACAAATAAGTGTTGTGTTCCTTTGTTTAGTGACCCCTACATTTAAATGCATCACTCCAAAATGTAGCTGACTGTCTTCTGCAGGTTGTCCTCTAAACAGTGAGGTAAAATATATCTCCATTTCCGCGTGTTTTTTGTTTTGTTGTGTTAGTTTCAAGAGCAGGTTCAACCTTATTTCCCCCCCAAATGGATATAAGATTTGTGTTTTGCGTTTAGCTAGTGCGTTGCTATGGATCTTTATTTATTTTGACTGCACGTTTTTCCGTATTGGGCTCGTTCCAAGGAGACGAGTTTAGAAAGAGGAGAGTTCTAGAATCTAGTGAGTTTTAGGAAGACGAGAGTTCTAGAAGCTAGTGAGTTTTAGGAAGACGAGAGTTCTAGAAGCTAGTGAGTTTTAGGATTCTATAGAAAGAAAAAGGAGAAACAAATAATCCTATTGTATATTATTATTTAGAAATACGTGTTTTTTTCTTGTTTTTAATTGTTGACATCCAGTAGACCCCATGTTTATATTGGTGAAGGTGAATCATTGTAGTTGATTATAATGTGAAATGGAAGTTGTTTTCTGTTGGTGGTGAGCAAACTTTTCCAACAAAAATATAGGATATATTTGTTGTCTTAAGGTGTTACTGGCGTTGGTTTTTCCATTTATGTTTTGAGGTTGGACTTTAGCACGTCTAGCTCGTTAGCACGTCTAGCTCGTTAGCACGTCTAGCTCGTTAGCACGTCTAGCTCGTTAGCACGTCTAGCTCGTTAGCACGTCTAGCTCGTTAGCACGTCTAGCTCGTTAGCACGTCTAGCTCGTTAGCACGTCTAGCTCGTTAGCACGTCTAGCTCGTTAGCACGTCTAGCTCGTTAGCACGTAGGACGCACTGATTGGTGTCACCTCGTTAGTCAGTATGTGTTACACCTGTGCTGGCTTGTCCATCTCGTTAGTGGGAAGGTGTTTCACCTGAGCTGGTCCAGGTTCTATTTAAGAGTGTCTGGCCCAGTGCTCCAGTTGTCTTGATACATGTGGAGAGTCAACACCTTTAGTTGCTCCACCTTTTTGGTTTGCTTCCTGTCTTTAAGTTTGTTGTGGGTTTTTATTTTGTTTGCCTCTTCTTGGTCAGATTTAGTGGGTCTCATGGTGGGTGTCTTTTAGGTCCCAGTTGTTGTTACTAGTCAACTTCCAGTGGACACAGAGCAAAACTGCAACATTATGTTATAATACTTTTATTGCTAGCTGTGTTAGCTGTGTTAGCTGTGCTAGCTGTGCTAATCCAAATTTATGGTTTTAAAAAAGGGCAAAATTAAAGACAGATCGTAACTGTAGGTGCTGAACTCTCTGTGTCGTTTTAAAGCAATAGTCGTTTTGTCGTCCCTAAAACGTCTGAAACATATATTTTGCTTTGACCGTGCTGCAGGTCACCTAACTGTTTGGTTACATGCAATACGCTTTGTGTGGACTTCACCGGACAGCAGTTGCTCTCTGGTTTTGAGATGAAAACAAATGTCTAGTTTAATTTATTCTGCCGCTGTGTCTAGTAGTACCATCAACAGACAGCAGGGGGCAGTAGAACCTGTCTTCACAGTGGAAAGGCAGACACAGTGGATTCATTTGTCTTTAATAAGATCAAACTGAACTAACTGCTATCTTGAAAAAGTGTTTTTAAATAGGCATCCTATCATTTGAAAATTAGTTGAAAGGCTAAGTGATTCTCCTCCTGACAAGAAGTTGACAGCCTTCAAACATAGTGCAAAAAAAGTGGGCGTGAACAGAATTTTTGGGTCAAAAAAAAGAATATACAGCTGTCTTTAATAAGATCAAACTGAACTAACTGCTATCTTGAAATGTTGAAAAAGTGTTTTTAAATAGCTCAATCTTATCACTCAATATGAGTCAAAATCTGTCACTTCCAGGAGTGCTCATTTTGTCAAAAATGAAAAAATGAAAAAAATAACAACTCACAGCTGTGTTAATAGACCCAACTCAAACATCTGCTATCTTGAAATGTCCAAAAAAGGTATTTAAATGAGCCTACCAGACATCTTCTTGAGAGAAGACAAGGTCAGGGACATCTTCTGTTGTACATTTTACCATGTTCCCTATAATAAACTGTAACTGTCCTTTTACTAGAACCACTATTGACATCTACTGACCGTGATTTGATTCTTCCTTTCCTAGAGTCTTTTCCTTTTTAAGTGACAGACCAGTTTTAGGGGTCTGAATACACTGTATACCAGTATATTAGACTCTCTCTCTCTCGATGCAGTGATGTTTTCATCACTTCTGGTTTAACACTGCAATCAAGTGGTGATTGTCCAAACTGCACCCCTGTTAAAATATAAAAAAACGAGAGATTGGGGGAGAGAGCAGAGAGAGAGAGCGAGCAGAGACAGCAGAGAGAGAGCAGAGAGAGAGCAGGGAAAGCAGAGAGAGAGAAGAGAACACAGAGAGAGAGAAGACAGGGTGCAGAGAGCAGAGCAGAGAACGTATAGAGAGATACAGAGCAGAGAGCAGAGGGAATGAAAAAAGAGAGAACAGAGAGAAGAGAGAGCGAGTGAGAAGAGGGGAGACACCTTGCATCACAACACTCTGTTGCTATAGTGACCCTGCATCACAACACTCTGTTGCTATAGTGACCCTGCATTACAACACTCTGTTGCTATAGTGACTCTGCATCACAACACTCTGTTGCTATAGTGACCCTGCATCACAACACTCTGTTGCTATAGTGACCCTGCATCACAACACTCTTGTTGTACATATTGTTTAATTTAATTTCACATATTTAATTGTTTTGTATTTCATTTCATATTTGTTTCATGTAACCAGTCGCAGGTTAACGTCAACCTGACAGAGACAATGTAAAATCCATAACTAAACTGTTTTCACAATTAACAATTAACGTCTTTTCTTGTTTTAAGTATGTTTTATTATGAAAAGTACAATATATCCATGTATACTTGTACAACTATGGAGCATATGTCCACATATAATTATACAATTTGCTATTCAACATAAAAGACAACAAATGATCACATTGGTATTTTAACGGTATTATTGTAAGAGGTCCTGGGTCAAGGTCCTCACAATTGTAGGAAGATGCGCGCGTGTGTGTGTGTGAGAGTGTGTCCAGTGAGTGTGTGTGTGTGAGAGTGTGCCCTGTGTGTGTGTGTGTGTGTCCAGTGTGTTTGTTTGTCCAGTGTGTGTGTGTGTTTGTTTGTCCAATGTGTGTGTGTTTGTCTGGTGTGTGTCCAGTGTGTGTGTGTGTGTGTGTGTCCAGTGTGTGTGTGTGTCCAGTGTGTGTGTGTGTGTGTGTCCAGTGTGTGTGTGTGTGTTTGTCCAGTGTGTGTGTGTCCAGTGTGTGTGTGTGTGTTTGTCCAGTGTGTGTGTGTGTGTGTGTTTGTCCAGTGTGTGTGTGTGTGTGTGTGTGTCCAGCGTGTGTGTCCAGTGTGTGTGTGTGTGTGTGTGTGTGTGTGTCCAGTGTGTGTGTGTGTGTGTGTATGTGTGTGTGTGTGTTTGTCCAGTGTTTGTGTGTGTGTGTTTGTCCAGTGTGTGTGTGTGTGTGTGTTTGTCCAGTGTGTGTGTGTGTTTGTCCAGTGTGTGTGTGTGTGTTTGTCCAGTGTGTGTGTGTGTGTTTGTCCAGTGTGTGTATGTGTATCCAGTGTGTGTGTGTCCAGCGTGTGTGTGTCCAGCGTGTGTATCCAGTGTGTGAGTCCAGTGTGTGTGTATGACATATGTGTGTGTCCAGTGTGTGTCTGTGTCCAGTGTGTGTGTGTGTCCAGTCTGTGTGTGTGTCCAGTGTGTGTGTATTTGTCCAGTGTGTGTGTGTGTGTGTGTGAGAGTGCAGCGTGTGTGTGTGTGTGTGTGAGTCCAGTTGTTTGTGTCCAGTGTATATGTGTGTGTGTGTGTGTGTGTGTGTGTGTGTGTGTGTGTGTGTGTGTGTGTGTGTCAGGTTATTATTTCAGCGACACAGAGTCGCCATCATCCCAAACCCAAAACCCTGGATAGAGGGGCTCAGTGAATGTGGAGGTGAATGTGATCAGGTGGGTCAGTGTGTCAGAGGAGGCTCTATAGAAGGACAGAGTGCCGGCTGGCCAGTCCAGATACACTCCTACTCTGTGGGAGCTGGAGGAGGGGACGTCTATGGTAGTGGGATTATTATTATGCCAGGCAGAGTAACTGTTGTCAGAGCAGAACAGACACCAGGACTTGTCATTGTATCCAAGACAACAGTCATCACCCCATCCTCTCCTGCTGATTCCTTTATATGTCACTCCTATACCAGCCCCCATTCTCCCACTCCACTCTACCTCCCAGTAACAGCGCCCAGTCAGACCCTCTCTACACAGCACCTGTTCACAGTCCTCAAATCTCTCTGGGTGATCAGGATACGGCTGCTCCTCTCTCCTACATGCCACCTTTCTGTTCTCCTCAGACAGAGAGAGGAGTCTGTTTACTGTGTTTAGGTCCAGTGTGAGATCACAGACATCTGATGGATGAAACCAGACACAATATTAGAAATCATCATCATTCACATTAGAATGTTAACTCACTTTTCACTAATTCATTTAATGTAGATGTTTCTAGGTATCAAAAGGAGAAGTTAAGGTCACTTGAGACTTGTTGAATGATCATATGTTATACTGTATGGTAATATAAAACACTTATTCACATTAATTACACACACATTGTCAAATCAAATTTTTGTAAACTTTGGTGTCCCTGATTTCTGCTTCTGTAGAACTACAGCTGATATTTAATATGACCAAGTCAGTAATGATGGTGGTCTTTGACTTAACTTGAATTAAGACTTATTCTTAGTCATATTCTTCACAGCAGTCAACACTCACATTTTCTAAGTCCAGGTTTCATTCTGAACTCTCCACCATGTTCCACACTGTAGTGGTAAGCAGAAAAACAGACAGTCATTGAGGGATACACCTGAACACACACACACACACACACTGGACACACACTGGACACACACTGGACACACACTGGACACACACTGGACACACACTGGACACACACACACACACACTGGACACACATACACTGGACACACACACACACACTGGACACACACTGGACACACACTGGACACACACACACACTGGACACACACACACACTGGACACACACACTGGACACACACACACACACACACTGGACACACACACACACTGGACACACAGCATATAACTTTGTCCAAGTGGTGGTAAGAATGTTTGTCTTAACTATCCTGAAAAGTCAAACATGTCTGATATGAACATTGACATAAACCCTCTACATACTTGAGTTTCTCCAGTCTGCAGTGTGGGTCCTCCAGTCCAGCAGAGAGCAGTCTGACTCCTGAGTCTCCTGGGTGATTGTAGCTCAGGTCCAGCTCTCTCAGGTGTGAGGGGTTTGACCTCAGAGCTGAGACCAGAGAAGCACAGCCTTCCTCTGTGACTAGACAGCCTGACAGCCTGCAAAGAGTCAAATCATATTAAAATCACACTGCTATTCTTTGGTGGTGAAAATAGTGGCAGTATATTTTTTCAACATATTCAGGGATACATTAGTGTCCTGAAACCGTCCATATCTATTGCTAAATTAATGTATCATCGTTAAAAATGAGAAATGATCAAAGTATTTTTTTTTATTTAAATTTTTTTATTTTTAGGGGTGGATCAGCTTAATATTGCGGAAAGAATATTGCTTCTATCAATGTAATTTCCATTCACCCATATATTTTTGGGGTAAATATGTATCCATACACACATGCATACATATACCTATATAGACATACATACTTTTTAAAAGAATATACCTTTATTATTATTCCCCGCAAACCCTACCACTGATCCCCCAATTGGAGTAAACTAATAAACACTTCGGCATTTACCTTCAATTTATTCATCTTATTGTCACGGTTGTCGTAGGAAGGACCAGAGTGCAGTGTGTGTGTCGTTCCACATTTTATTTAACTGTGAAACTATGCAATACATACACATAAACTAGAGAACAAAAACAACAAACCGTGACGCAGAGCTTAAACATACACTAACTCAGAAACAATCTCCCACAAACCCAGGTGGAAAAAAAAAAAACTACTTAATTAAGTACAATCTACAATTAGAGACAACGAGGACCAGCTGCCTCTAATTGGAGATCATCCCAAACAAAACCCAACATAGAAATACAAAATTAGAACCTTACAACATAGAAAAACTAAACTAGAAAACCCACCTGTCACACCCTGACCTACTCTACCATAGAAAATAACAGCTTACTAAAGTCAGGACGTGACACTTATACACATTTTACAGTCTAATTTACAATAGTTATTTTTTGTTTGTTTTTAGTCCTTCCTCTATTTCTGATGTCCATCCAGTTTGATTTCTATTTGTAATTGTGCTATTTCACAAAAGTTCTGAACCTATATACATTTTACAGATCCCATATGTTTTACATTGTTTATCTTGTTATTAGTCCCACCCTTCAGCTCCATTCAACCCCTCCCTTCTATCTCTCAACATCATCCATTACGGATTTCTATTTGCCATATATTTTTCAACTGTGCTGTGACGCTTCAAACAATTGAACCTTTCTATTCTCTTAGCTTCTACACATTGTAAATTAAAAATAAACATTTTTGCTAAAATAATTATTATATTATTGATTGATTGACAATGGCTTTTCAAATCATCCAGTATTGCTATCTGCAGCGTTAGTTCTAGGCAAATGTTGCAATTCTTCAGCCATTCCTGGACCTGTGACCAAAAACGAGCTACAAATGGACAATACTAAAATAAATGATCTAATGACTCTGCCTCCTCACAGCAGAATCTGCAGAGCTGGGAAGATTGTATCCCCCATATATAAAACAACGGCGGATTCAAAACTTCGAATTTTTCAATTTAAATTACTATACATAATTCTTGCATTAGTTGCAAGAATTATGTATAGTAATTTAAATTGAAAAATGTGAAGTTTTGAATCCGCCGTTGTTTTGCGTATCAATTCATAAACCTTGTGCCATGGAATGGGTACATCGAAAATCTCTTCCCAACTATTTTGCAATTTATATGACACAGCTGTCAGTTTTTTGGTCCTTAAATGAAATTGGTATATGTTTTTATTTATTACACTTTTCTTTAACCATTTATGTTCTTTAATACAGAGCCGACATACAAGTTCCTTACTTTTTTCCCCTTCTACTTGCCTTCCCATTTTTGTGGTAATGCTGCAATTAATTGGTTGTAATTTTTGGGTAGAGCAGACATTTCCATATGTCTGTGTTAGCTGCATGTGTGACATCACTCCACCAGTCCTATTTATAATATCATTCACTAAAATTATACCTTTTTTAAAATTTCTTCGAAAAATACAGTTTTTTTTAATCAATTACTATATTTGAATTTAACCACAATATTTGTTGTATTATTTGTTCTGTCTTTTCAGGTGGATTAAACTGAAATTGCAACCAACTTTTTGAGGCTTGTTTAAAAAATAAAGATATTTTGGAGATTATTTCCTTTTCAAACAACTGAAAGCGAGCAGGTGTAATCTGAATAAAGGGAATAAGGCCCTTCTTGAACATAGGATGAGACATTTGTACCAATTTACTAGAAAACCAGTTTGGATTTAAATATAACTATAGAGATGTAGCCATTATTTACTACTTTACACCTAGGGTTACTATACATAACTTTAACCCATTTTATAAGAGATTCTCCAAAATTGAAATATTCTAGGCATTTATATATAAACTCCAGTCGTACTTTATCCATAGCCTTTTCAAAAACAGCTATGAAAACCAGGCCTGGTGTCCCTGATATTTCTTGACTGTCTTCATTTTCAAATTTAAGACGTCAATTGTTGTACAACTTCATGGGTATGATCTGGACATCACCTTTTACCTCAAATAAACTGTGGATTTCTGCTGTTGTGGGCCTTTAACCATCTGTCTGACTTTGTTGTTCACACAGGAGAGAGACGTGACTATCGTGGATCCTCTGTGGAGCCTCAACAACATCATGATGCTGACGAGGCAGAGAAGAGTCTCTCCAGATCAGAACTCCTCAAGAAACACCAGCAGAGACCCACAGGGAAGAAATCTCACTGCTGCTCTGACTGTGGGAAAAGATTCAACTCTTCATCAAACCTTAAAATACATCAAAGAATTCACACAGGAGAGAAATCATACGGCTGTGATCAATGTGGGAAGAGTTTTACTCTGCTACAAACCCTGAAATCACACCAGAGAACACACACAGGAGAGAAACCTTATAGCTGTGATCAATGTTGGAAGAGTTTTACTACATCTAGCAATCTAACTATGCACCAGAGAACACACACAGGAGAGAAACCTTTTGGCTGTGATCAATGTGGGACGAGTTTTTCTCAGCTAAGCACCCTGATAGGACACCAGCGGGTACACATAGGAGAGAAACCTTTTAGCTGTGATCAATGTGGGAAGGGTTTTACTACATCTAGTTGTCTAACTATACACCAGAGAATACACACAGGAGAGAAACCTTATGGCTGTGATCAATGTGGGAAGAGTTTTACTCAGCTAAGCAACCTGATAGTACACCAGCGGACACACACAGGAGAGAAACCTTATAGCTGTGATCACTGTGGGAAGAGTTTTACTACATCTAGCTGTCTAACTATACACCAGAGAACACACACAGGAGAGAAACCTTATGGCTGTGATCACTGTGGGAAGAGTTTTATTGGGCTACAAACCCTGAAATCACACCAGAGAATACACACTGGAGAGAAACCTTTTAGCTGTGATCAATGTGAGAAGAGTTTTACTACATCTAGCTGTCTAACTAAACACCAGAGAACACACACAGGAGAGAAATCTTATGGCTGTAATCAATGTGGAAAGAAATACTCTGATAAAAGATCTCTGATCAAACATCAGAAAATACATGGAGTTGTTTCATGATATCAATGATATAATGTCACAATGTAGAATGTTTTAACATTGTAGTAGGAGTATTTTAATGATGTCACAATGTAGAATGTTTTAACATTGTAGAAGGAGTATTTTAATGATGTCACAATGTAGAATGTTTTAACATTGTAGTAGGAGTATTTTAATGATGTCACAATGTAGAACCCTAAACGTTTGTCCCCTGTTCTATTGATTTCAACATGATATGGATATTATCCTCAGGGGGAAAATCCAGGCTCTGAAATGGAAGAGTTACTATTTATGAGATTTAATAAAAAGTGACAAAAAAAATGTATTACACTTACCACGTTGGTGACCCACTGGAATCAAAATGCAACACTTCAAAATGTTTAGGTTTTCAGTATATCCCAAACTGTTTCTAAATATTGGTTATTGATTTGGACACGTTACAACGGTAACTGTTTAGACATTGCGCTATTCCCATTTAGCAAAATGTAATTCAAAAGACGTTGAAAATAAGACTATGCCAGATGTCCAATATATGTTCGGTTGTAGTTGAAAGTGAAAGTTGAAAAGATGTCTTTTCTGGTCGTTTTTTCAATGACTTGAAAATAACTTAATGTCAACGTACTTGCAGCCTATACACATGGACACAGTATAATAAATTGGTCTATAATCAATTTTATTAACAATCCTACATCACTCCAGTATTTATTTACAACATTCAAGTGCTAATTGTCTTTATTCCACTACTGAAGAAGCATGACTCAAATCACCTCATATTTATAAAAAATAAAATAAAAAAGTAAAAAAATTATTTTTATGAAATATATGTATTCACTACTGTAAGTCGCTCTGGATAAGAGCGTCTGCTAAATGACTAAAATGTAAAATGTAAAAAATTTCAAACATTCAGCCTGACAAAATCAGATTTTTTTAATTATTTCATGCCTCACCATTAGGTTCATTATTGTCAATATGTATTAACAAAGGGGTGTACATTTGGTTTGATATTTCATATTTACAATTCATGTAATACTTATTCATGCAACCAACTGACCATTTTTTGGGTACAACTATATTGACATTGTTATCCTGCTTTTAGAATATCAGGGTTCATTCTCAGATGTGCCAAACCAAATGTACTAGCGCATGACATTGGGGACTGGGCCCCGATCCAACAACATGCCTATCTAGTGAACCCTGTGAAGAGAGAGAAGCTCTGACATGTCCGTGGTAAGCACTTCTTGGTTTGTCTCAAGGGTGGGCAGTCAAAAAGATTTGTGTTTTGCGTTTAACCAGTGTGTTACCATGGATCGCAATTTATTTTGACACGTTTTTCCGTGTTGGAGATGAGTTTTATCTCTTATTCTTTTCTGTATGTTTTTGAAACTGCACTGTTGGTTAGGGGCTCGTAAGTCAGCATTTCACTGTTAGGTCTACAGGTCTACACCTGTTGTATTCGGCACACGTGACTAATACAATTTGATTTGAGTTTATTTTTGGGTTCTTTCCAAGGGGACGAGAGTTCTAGAAGCTAGTGGGTTTTAGGAAGACGAGAGTTCTAGAAGCTAGTGAGTTTTAGGACGACGAGAGTTCTAGAAGCTAGTGAGTTTTAGGAAAGATGAGAGTTCTAGAAGCTAGTGGGGGAAAATATTTTTTTCTTGATGACAGCCAGTAGACACCATGTTTATATTGGTGAAGGTGAAGCATTGTAGTTGATTATAATGAGAAATGGAAGTTGTTTTCTGTTGGTGGTGAGCAAACTTGTCCATAAAAAATATATGATATATTTGTTGTCTTAAGGGGGAAGGTGTTACAGGCTTTGGTTTTTCCATTTATGGTTTGAGGTTTGGATTTTAGCACGTCTAGCCCGTTAGCACGTCTAGCCCGTTAGCACGTCTAGCCCGTTAGCACGTCTAGCCCGTTAGCACGTAGGACGCACTGATTGGTGTCACCTCGTTAGTCAGTATGTGTTACACCTGTGCTGGCTTGTCCATCTCGTTAGTGGGAAGGTGTTTCACCTGAGCTGGTCCAGGTTCTATTTAAGAGTGTCTGGCCCAGTGCTCCAGTTGTCTTGATACATGTGGAGAGTCAACACCTTTAGTTGCTCCACCTTTTTGGTTTGCTTCCTGTCTTTAAGTTTGGTGTGGGTTTTTCTTTTGTTTTCCTCTTCTTGGGCAGATTTAGTGGGTCTCATGGTGGGTGTCTTTTAGGTCCCAGTTGTTGTTACTAGTCAACTTTCAGTGGACACCCCCATAGTGTCTTTCAGAGCCCCTCCTAAAAACAAGTTATATTTTGGGTTGAATATAGCATCATATTGTTGATATTTTAATCAATGGCATTTCCTTAGAATGCTCATTAGTTGTCATTCTTCTGTTTTTTTATCCTTGTATTTGTGTACTAAATATTTGTTTATTTTCATTGTTTTTTCCTGTGAAGCCATTGTGTTGCATCCATGTCTGACAAGTCTGTATAAATAAAGCTTGATTTTATTTGAACACATTGTAAAACAAATTTACCCAATGACTGACCAATCAACAAACTCTTGGTCCATCTTAGTATGAAAAACAGATCAATCCCACTTTTCCAGCCTGCTGAAGGTGTGGTGGAGTGGTAAACACCACCCCCGGCTCTACCAGGGGCTTGAGGTGGTCTCCCACAGCTCTGGTTATGTCTTGTTCTGTGGCCTTGCTGTTCCATTTCTTGACTGCCCCTGCAACACAGAAACACATGTAGTCATATTATATACAACACTCAAAGTAATGGATATGTAGCATCTATGGCCTCAAATACACTTGGCATCTAAATGTGACTTCTGTCATCTGATCACTCCAAGCTGCATTAGGTTCAGATCTACCAGGATGGGCCTTTGACATAGTCTGGACGAAGTCAGGCCACTGATTATGCATAAGCAATGTAAAGAGATGGGGTGAATGAGTGGGGAAAAGTACATTTTACACAAATTACCTTCATAACAAATCAAATGTTGTTGGTCACATACAGGTGTTTAGCAGATGTTATTGCAGGTGTAGCGAAATGCTTGTCCTTCTAGTTCCCACAGTGCAGCAATATCTAACAATATCTAACAATTTCACAACAAATACCCAATACACACAAATCTAAGTAAAGGAATGGAATTAGGAATATATAAATATATGGATAAACAATGTCAGAGCAGCATAGACTGAGATACAGTTTATACATATGAGATGAGAAATGATATGTAAACATTATTAAAGTGACTAGTGTTCCATTTATTAAAGTGGCCAATGATGTCAAGTCTATATTTAAAGTGAATTTAAAGTGCTCATTCCTGTAATCTCTGTCTCTCCATTTCTCATCTGAATGTGGACTGCTGTTTCCGGTCACAACTTGCAGACTTGTTTACGCTGTTGTGCGTTTTGTGCGTTTTTGTTGCCGTTTTTACTTTGCTACCTGACGGTTTTTACTTTTTCATTACCGTATATTTTTACTTTTTCCCTCACTCAACTTTTTTTTCATTCAACTTTCCTACCCCGGAGGTTTTATCTGGACATGGTTCGTCAGGACTTCAAACAGCCGAAGCTAAGTAACATTAACATGATGCCTTCTAATTGCAGTCGTTGTACTCATAATATACAGGAGAACGATCGCCTTACGGCAAGGATAGCTGTGCTGCAAGCCCAGCTTCAGACGCAATCGTTAGGCAAGGGTCATTTCAGTGTAGGAAAGGATGAAACAGCGTCTGTGCCACCAGTAAGTACAGATAGTAACGTTAGTATAAACCCCCTCGCACGGTCCCCGCAGCCGGACATCTTTCTCATGGCTTCTGGAGGGAAACGCTGTAGGAATGCTCAACCGGTGTCGCTTATTCAGCCGACAGAAACTTTCAACCGGTTCTCCCCGTTAAGCGAGTCGGAGTCGGAGGCCGAGACTTCTCTGGTCTCTGCTCCTCCCGTTGTGGGGTCTGAGACGCCGACGGCTCCCACCATTAGCTCTGACAAATTGAAAACCCTAGTCATTGGCGACTCCATTACCCGCAGTATTAGACTTAAAACTAATCATCCAGCGATCATACACTGTTTACCAGGGGGCAGGGCTACCGACGTTAAGGCTAATCTAAAGACGGTGCTGGCTAAAGCTAAAACTGGCGAGTGTAGAGAGTATAGAGATATTGTTATCCACGTCGGCACCAACGATGTTAGGATGAAACAGTCAGAGGTCACCAAGCGCTATATAGCTTCAGCGTGTAAATCAGCTAGAAAGATGTGTCGGCATCGAGTAATTGTCTCTGGCCCCCTCCCAGTTAGGGGGAGTGATGAGCTCTACAGCAGAGTCTCACAACTCAATCGCTGGATGAAAACTGTTTTCTGCCCCTCCCAAAAGATAGAATTTGTAGATAACTGGCCCTCTTTCTGGGATTCACCCACAAACAGGACCAAGACTGGCCTGCTGAGGAGTGACGGACTCCATCCTAGCTGGAGGGGTGCTCTCATCTTATCTACGAACATAGACAGGGCTCTAACTCCTCTAGCTCCACAATGAAATAGGGTGCAGGCCAGGCAACAGGCTGTTAGCCAGCCTGCCAGCTTAGTGGAGTCTGCCACTAGCACAGTTAGCGTAGTCAGCTCAGCCTTCCCCATTGAGACCGTGTCTGTGCCTCGATCTTGGTTGGGCAAAATTAAAAATGGCGGTGTTCGCTTCAGTAATCTTACTAGTATAAAGACCTCCTCCATTCCTGCCATTATTGAAAGAGATTGTGATACTTCACATCTCAAAATTGGGTTACTTAATGTTAGATCCCTCACTTCCAAGGCAGTTATAGTCAATGAACTAATCACTGATCATAATCTTGATGTGATTGGCCTGACTGAAACATGGCTTAAGCCTGATGAATTTACTGTGTTAAATGAGGCCTCTCCCCCTGGTTACACTAGTGACCAAACCCCCCGTGCATCCGGCAAAGGCGGAGGTGTTGCTAACATTTACGATAGCAAATTTCAATTTACAAAAAAAAAAACAATGACGTTTTCGTCTTTTGAGCTTCTAGTCATGAAATCTATGCAGCCTACTCAATCACTTTTTATAGCTACTGTTTACAGGCCTCCTGGGCCATATGCAGTGTTCCTTACTGAGTTCCCTGAATTCCTATCGGATCTTGTAGTCATAGCAGATAATATTCTAATTTTTGGTGACTTTAACATTCACATGGAAAAGTCCACAGACCCACTCCAAAAGGCTTTCGGAGCCATCATCGACTCAGTGGGTTTTGTCCAACATGTCTCTGGACCTACTCACTGCCACAGTCATACTCTGGACCTAGTTTTGTCCCATGGAATAAATGTTGTGGATCTTAATGTTTTTCCTCATAATCCTGGATTATCGGACCACCATTTTATTGCGTTTACAATTGCAACAAATAATCTGCTCAGACCCCAACCAAGGAAGATTAAAAGTCGTGCTATAAATTCTCAGACAACCCAAAGATTCCTTGATGCCCTTCCAGACTCCCTCTGCCTACCCAAGGACGTCAGAGGACAAGAATCAGTTAACCACCTAACCGAGGAACTCAATTCAACCTTGCGCAATACCCTAGATGCAGTTGCACCCCTAAAAATTAAAAACATCTGTCATAAGAAACTAGCTCCCTGGTATACAGAAAATACACGAGCTCTGAAGCAAGCTTCCAGAAAATTGGAACGGAAATGGCGCCACACTAAACTGGAAGTCTTCCGACTAGCTTGGAAAGACAGTACCGTGCAGTATCGAAGAGCCCTCACTGCTGCACGATCATCCTATTTTTCCAACTTAATTGAGGAAAATAAGAACAATCTGAAATTTCTTTTTGACACTGTCGCAAAGCTAACTAAAAAGCAGCATTCGCAAATGGAGGATGGCTTTCACTTCAGCAGTAATACATTTATGAACTTTTTTGAGGAAAAGATCATGATCATTAGAAAGCAAATTACGGACTCCTCTTTAAATCTGGGTATTCCTCCAGGGCTTCATTGTCCAGAGTCTGCACAACTCTGCCAGGACCTTGGCTCAAGGGAGATACTAAAGTGTTTTAGTACTATATCTCTTGACACAATGATGAAAATAATCATGGCCTCCAAACCCTCAAGCTGCATACTGGACCCTATTCCAACTAAACTACTGAAAGAGCTGCTTCCTGTGCTTGGCCCTCCTATGTTGAACATAATAAACGGCTCTCTATCCACCGGATGTGTACCAAGCTCACTAAAAGTGGCAGTAATAAAGCCTCTCTTGAAAAAGCCGAATCTTGACCCAGAAATTATAAAAAACTATCGGCCTATATCGAATCTTCCATTCCTCTCAAAAATTTTAGAAAAAGTTGTTGCGCAGCAACTCACTGCCTTCCTGAAGACAAACAATGTATACGAAACGCTTCAGTCTGGTTTTAGACCCCATCATAGCACTGAGACTGCACTTGTGAAGGTGGTAAATGACCTTTTAATGACGTCAGACCGAGGCTCTGCATCTGTCCTCATGCTCCTAGATCTTAGTGCCGCTTTTGATACCATCGATCACCACATTCTTTTGGAGAGATTGGAAACCCAAATTGGTCTACATGGACAAGTTCTGGCCTGGTTTAGATCTTATCTGTCGGAAAGATATCAGTTTGTCTCTGTGAATGGTTCGTCCTCTGACAAATCAATTGTAAATTTCGGTGTTCCTCAAGGTTCCGTTCTAGGACCACTATTGTTTTCACTATATATTTTACCTCTTGGGGATGTCATTCGAAAACATAATGTTAAATTTCACTGCTATGCGGACGACACACAGCTGTACATTTCAATGAAACATGGTGAAGCCCCAAAATTGCCCTCGCTAGAAGCCTGTGTTTCAGACATAAGGAAGTGGATGGCTGCAAATTTTCTACTTTTAAACTCGGACAAAACAGAGATGCTTGTCCTAGGTCCCAAGAAACAAAGAGATCTTCTGTTGAATCTGACAATTAATCTGGATGGTTGTACAGTCGTCTCAAATAAAACTGTGAAGGACCTCGGCGTTACTCTAGACCCTGATCTCTCTTTTGAAGAACATATCAAGACTGCTTCAAGGACAGCTTTTTTCCATCTACGTAACATTGCAAAAATCAGAAACTTTCTGTCCAAAAATGACGCAGAAAAATTAATCCATGCTTTTGTTACTTCTAGGCTCGACTACTGCAATGCTCTACTTTCCGGCTACCCGGATAAAGCACTAAACAAACTTCAGTTAGTGCTAAATACGGCTGCTAGAATCCTGACTAGAACCAAAAAATTTGATCATATTACTCCAGTGCTAGCTTCCCTACACTGGCTTCCTGTTAAGGCAAGGGCTGATTTCAAGGTTTTACTGCTAACCTACAAAGCATTACATGGGCTTGCTCCTACCTATCTTTCCGATTTGGTCCTGCCGTACATACCTACACGTACGCTACGGTCACAAGACGCAGGCCTCCTAATTGTCCCTAGAATTTCTAAGCAAACGGCTGGAGGTAGGGCTTTCTCCTATAGAGCTCCATTTTTATGGAATGGTCTGCCTACCCATGTGAGAGACGCAGACTCAGTCTCAACCTTTAAGTCTTTACTGAAGACTTATCTCTTCAGTAGGTCCTATGATTAAGTATAGTCTGGCCCAGGAGTGTGAAGGTGAACGGAAAGGCTGGAGCAACGAACCGCCCTTGCTGTCTCTGCCTTGTCGGTTCCCCTCTTCCCACTGGGATTCTCTGCCTCTAACCCTTTTACAGGGGCTGAGTCACTGACTTACTGGTGTTCTTCCATGCCGTCCATGGGAGGGGTGCGTCACTTGAGTAGGTTGAGCCACTGACGTGGTCTTCCTGTCTGGGTTGGCGCCCCCCCCTTGGGTTGTGCCGTGGCGGACATCTTTGTGGGCTATACTCGGCCTTGTCTTCGGACGGTAAGTTGGTGGTTGTAGATATCCCTCTAGTGGTGTGGGGGCTGTGCTTTGGCAAAGTGGGTGGGGTTATATCCTGCCTGTTTGGCCCTGTCCGGGGGTATCATCGAATGGGGCCACAGTGTCTTCTGATCCCTCCTGTCTCAGCCTCCAGTATTTATGCTGCAGTAGTTTATGTGTCGGGGGGCTAGGGTCAGTCTGTTACATCTGGAGTATTCTCTTGTCTTATCCGGTGTCCTGTGTGAATGTAAATATGCTCTCTCTAATTCTCTCTTTCTTTCTTTCTTTCTTTCTTTCTCTCGGAGGACCTGAGCCCTAGGACTACCTGGCATGATGACTCCTTGCTGTCCCCAGTCCACCTGGCCATGCTGCTGCTCCAGTTTCAACTGTTCTGCCTGCGGCTACGGAACCCTGACCTGTTCACCGGACGTGCTTGTTGCACCCTCGACAATTACTATGATTATTATTATTTGACCATGCTGGTCATTTACGAACATTTTAACATCTTGACCATGTTCTGTTATAATATCCACCCGGCACAGCCAGAAGAGGACTGGCCACCCCTCATAGCCTGGTTCCTCTCTAGGTTTCTTCCTAGGTTTTTGGCCTTTCTCAGGAGTTTTTCCTAGGGAGTTTTTCCCAGCCACCGTGCTTCTTCACATGCATTGCTTGCTGTTTGGGGTTTTAGGCTGGGTTTCTGTACAGCACTTTGAGATTTCAGCTGATGTACGAAGGGCTATATAAATAAATTTGATTTGATTTGATTTATATGTAGGCTGCAGTCTCTCTGTGCTGTCTGATGGCCTTGAGATAGAAGCTGTTTTTCGGTCCCAGCTTTGATGCACCTGTACTGATCTCGCCTTCTGAATGATAGCGGGTGAACAGGCAGTGGCTCGGGTAATAACAAAGAACATGTATGTATGCCTGGGGGGAAATTCACTTTCATACAGCCAAAAGTGATGAGAAATTACAGCAATACCAGTGGACAATTTGCACTAAATAAACATAAATGGAACATGTTCCCTTTTGCTGACGTGATGAACCACTAAGGGGACATAAATATTTACCATCTAAACCATGTGTGACCTCTCACCTCTCTGGCTGTAGAAGTGTTCTTCCTAACCAGTCCCTCAACAGCTCTCTGACTGAGCTCCACCCTCACTGGGTCTTCAGAGGAGAGGAAGGCTGAGGAGGGATGGAAGGATGAATGGATCAGTCACTCAATAAAGTGTAGAGCTGCTGTCTATGCTGTCTGACAAAATCACTATTTTAGTAGTTCATTAAAGTAAATTAGGCTTTATGACTGCTGAATACCAACTATCAATCACTTAGATCATGTATTTCCAGGTAGAGATACATCCTTGGGACGTCCCTAGCCCGTTAAAGTTGACATTTAAAATGGTTAAGGTTAGGGGTTAAGGTTAGGGTTTAGGGTAGGGATGTCCCAAGTATCCCGGATAGCATTGACCATTGTGCATTATTCTGTCTCTTTTACATAGCAGGTGATGGGTTCTGACTTCTGAACTTGAAAATATTAAATATCCTTATTTATGTGAAATTGAATGAAACAATAATATATGTTGATGGTCATATAATGTACAATATTCCATGATGTTTCTATATGATAACAATAGATTAATATATTTAATATGATGTACAATATTCCATGATGTTTCTATATGATAACAATAGATTAATATATTTAATATGATGTACAATATTCCATGATGTTTCTATATGATAACAATAGAGTAATATATTTAATATGATGTACAATATTCCATGATGTTTCTATATGATAACAATAGAGTAATATATTTAATATGATGTACAATATTCCATGATGTTTCTATATGATAACAATACAGTAATATATTTAATATGATGTACAATATTCCATGATGTTTCTATATGATAACAATAGAGTGATATATTTAATATGCCATATACTATTTTTTTACCGTTTCACAAATTTCACATTTTAATTAACTTAATCATTATGATTCAACATCAGTTCACCGTCTCACCTCATACTGTATTGGAGCAGCAGCAGCTGACTGCCCAGTTCACCGTCTCACCTCATACTGTATTGGAGCAGCAGCAGCTGACTGCCCAGTTCAACATCAGTTCACCGTCTCACCTCATACTGTATTGGAGCAGCAGCAGCTGACTGCCCAGTTCAACATCAGTTCACCGTCTCACCTCATACTGTATTGGAGCAGCAGCAGCTGACTGCCCAGTTCAACATCAGTTCACCGTTTCACCTCATACTGTATTGGAGCAGCAGCAGCTGACTTTCCAGTTCACCGTCTCACCTCATACTGTATTGGAGCAGCAGCAGCTGACTGCCCAGTTCAACATCAGTTCACCGTCTCACCTCATACTGTATTGGAGCAGCAGCAGCTGACTGCCCAGTTCAACATCAGTTCACCGTCTCACCTCATACTGTATTGGAGCAGCAGCAGCTGACTGCCCAGTTCAACATCAGTTCACCGTCTCACCTCATACTGTATTGGAGCAGCAGCAGCTGACTG
This sequence comes from Salmo trutta, assembly GCF_901001165.1. NCBI lineage: Eukaryota > Metazoa > Chordata > Actinopteri > Salmoniformes > Salmonidae > Salmo > Salmo trutta. Next base: position 18,253,437 of record NW_021822911.1, on the reverse strand, counting down.
CCCGGTTCAACATCAGTTCACCGTTTCACCTCATACTGTATTGGAGCAGCAGCAGCTGACTTTCCAGTTCACCGTCTCACCTCATACTGTATTGGAGCAGCAGCAGCTGACTGCCCAGTTCAACATCAGTTCACCGTCTCACCTCATACTGTATTGGAGCAGCAGCAGCTGACTGCCCGGTTCAACACCAGTTCACCGTCTCACCTCATACTGTCTGTATTGGAGCAGCAGCAGCTGACTGCCCGGTTCAACATCAGTTCACCGTCTCACCTCATACTGTATTGGAGCAGCAGCAGCTGACTGCCCAGTTCACCGTCTCACCACATACTGTATTGGAAAAGCAGCAGATGACTGCCCGGTTCAACATCAGTTCACCGTCTCACCTCATACTGTATTGGAGCAGCAGCAGCTGACTGCCCGGTTCAACATCAGTTCACCGTCTCACCTCATACTGTATTGGAGCAGCAGCAGCTGACTTGATCGTTGATGCTAATCATCATGTTTGAATCTGAGAGTAAATAGAGCCGACTACACTCTATAAATGAAGGGTTCAACTGGAGTTGTTCTCAGATCCCCTAAGAACCGAAGGGTTCTTGGTCAATGAAAAACAGCCCCAAAAGGTTCTTCAAAGAACTTGTTAGAAGGTGGGTTCATCGAGGAACCTCCGTTGTTGCTGGACTTCTTCCGGGAACTTCGCAATTACAACTGAAAACGATGGTGACAAGTTTGGATGCGACAACAGTTAAAAAGGTTAAGTTGATGATGTTTGGCTCTGAATATGTCTCGAAATAATTTATTATAATAATATAACATACTAATAATGAATAACGAAGACAATGATGGTTTTCTGTGAATATCTTCCATAACGTTACTATAGTTAATGAACGTAAATATTAGAAAGCCGGGTTTGACCGGCGGCGTTGTATGAGCTACAGTACAGTACCGTTAGCTAGCTAGCTAACGTTATGTCCTAACTAGGCACAACTAGGTTTGGATTATTTCCTCAACTATATTCTTTACCATATATTGTATATCGTTTCCATGAAGTCAACATGGCTTTACACTCATTAACGTAAGTTTCCAATCTAGAGCAGTTCTCACTTTTGTGATAATGAACTAGCTAACGTTAGTTAGTTAGTTAGTTAACGAAGCTAACTAAGGACGGTGACCTGTCCAGACGAGATGTTACGCCCCTGAAAAAGGGGAGAAATAATCACGAGAGTATTGTTTCTTCAATGACCTTTAGTGCAATGAGTTAAAACCCGCGATTTCCCCCGAACTTGGGTGGAGACCAGAGCAATCGATCTCAGGCTCATAGATTAAGAGCATTTAGTAGATCACAGATTAACACTTTTCCCCTTCAATTTGGCACCACAAAATAAAGTAACTAATATAACGTTTACACATTCCTTTTACAATTTTTACCCTTTGTAACCTTGACGGATTTTAACTTTTTAACACAATTATGAATTTTATCAATCTCTATCAACTAGTACTGAATGCATAATCTTTTTAACCTTAGATGTTTTAAGATCCTCACATACCATGAACTTACTAATACTTTTTAATGTATAACAGGCTATGAGTATTTCCTTTAACCTGTCACAGTTACAACAAACTGAATTGTCAATGGAGGTCTTCCTCTTTATATAGCCTGCTACAGCATGCAATACTATTAACTCACAAGGGGGCATAACGTTACATGGACAATACTATCCCATTTAGGAAACGTTACATGTACAATACTATCCCATTTTGGAAATGTTACATGTACAATACTATCCCATTTTGGAAACGTTACATGTACAATACTATCCCATTTTGGAAACGTTACATGTACAATACTATCCCATTTAGGAAACGTTACATGTACAATACTATCCCATTTTGGAAACGTTACATGTACAATACTATCCCATTTTGGAAACGTTACATGTACAATACTATCCCATTTTGGAAACGTTACATGTACAATACTATCCCATTTTGGAAACGTTACATGTACAATACTATCCCATTTTGGAAACGTTACATGTACAATACTATCCCATTTTGGAAACGTTACATGGACAATACTATCCCATTTTGGAAACGTTACATGTCCGCCCCCTTGTGGAGGGAAATTAATATCTTAGATGGTCGCTGTAGATGGGATTCAAATGCGTAATGGTATTAATACAGTGTCTAGACTACCTCTTTTGTATAAATGCCCTTCAGAATCCAAACACAGTATTGCCACGCAACAAAATGTTGAGTATAATCTTTCAAGTCAGCCTGATAAAATATTGAACAATTTGTGTACAAAGATATCTTGAAATGTGATATTAGGCCTGTATGGCAGCACTGTATTGGCTAGTGCTTTCTCCACTATGTTCTTCTATTTTGCATTCAATTGTACGTCGATGCCATTTATCTTTCAAGATTTATTTTATATATATATATATATATATGTTTTAATGCTTGTAAGACTATTCTTTGACACATTTCCTCTTCCTTTGAACTTCTTATAGGACAGAACATGGACACAATGCAATTGGGATCAAGAAGAAGGTATTGGGAGGCGTAAACAGGGCAGATTCCGGATGTTTTAACATTAAAATTGTCATCTAGTTCCCAAAGATTCAAGATATTTAAACCCAGGGCATACCTGGCCATCACATTTAAAATAATTGGAATTCACCACTTCTGAGGGTCACACAGACACTTTTCAGAATGAGGTTCTTCTTCCAATAGAGTTTAACCAGGTACCGTGTTTCACACAGAACCCACAGTCACCCTGGCCCCTGGCCCCTCACCCCTACAGACCAATCCCCACTGTGATCAATTCAGTGTCAGGACAGCTCTAGGTCGCCCGCAACCAACCAATGATAGGTGTCTGAGTCGACTGACTCTCAGATCATCCTCCACTGACTCGGCCCTGTTTACGCCTCCAAGGTGCCCCCCCCCCCCTCACACAGGAATACACACTCAGAGCCTCCTGACTGGGCCCTGTTTACACCTCCACACAGGAATACACACTCAGAGCCTACGAGGATTTTCTAAAAACTCCACTTTGCGTGTTTCGCTCACCTCTTTGTTTTTAAACTACGTTCGAGATGTGGTATCCACTCGGCTCGCTGCCTCTCAGATCAAATGTGGGTCCATCTCCTCCGTTCCTGAAGTGTGGTCTCCCTGAGATCCCAAGTTAGAGGGATCCCTGGAGCACCATTTACCCAGGTCATCAGGAGCGGTCACCAAGTCAAGATTCACATCCCCAAATGTGGTTGTTAATTTCCTTAATATCAAATGAGGAGACAAACTGATCACACAAGTCAGAGTTAATCTTAAACTAAATCTTTAATCACTTAATAATAAGGGAGCAGGTCAATACAACGCACACATTTAAAGTGAATCAATTGAGTGCTCTACGATAATGATGGCTGGTCGACAAATCACCCCCAGATGATTCATTGAGAGCCCCGAGACAAAAGTACAAAGGTCTTTTACAGCCAAGATACACCCCTTTTAACCTACATGACCAACAACAGATATATAGAATGGATCACAAGGTTAAGATTTGAATGCAAGATACTTATAATTCTCAGCAGACAGTACCTGCAGTAAAAACAGTACTCTTTATGTAGAGACCAGGGTCTGGCCCTGTGGGGTCATCTCTCCCTGGTACCATATAGAACAGAAACATTATCTCATGCTCTGGAATGTTGTCTCTTTAGGTTTTATCACCCAAAAGACATTGTAAATCTCCTGTCAGTGTTTTCTCCCAGAGGCCCATCCTCAGTAGAACACAGACACAATAGTTCTAAGAACCCTCTATTCTGTTGCATAAAACAACCATTTGATGCAATAAAAGTATTATAACATAATCTTGCAATTTTGCTCTTGTAACCGATGTGAAATGGCTAGTTAGTTAGCGGTGGTGCGCGCTAATAGTGTTTCAATCGGTGACGTCACTCGCTCTGAGACTTGAAGTAGGGTTTCCCCTTGCGTGGCAAGGGCCGTGGCTCTTGTGGCGCGATGGGTAACGATGCTTCGGTGGGTGTCAGTTGTTGATGTGTGCAAGGGTCCCTGGTTCGAGCCCGGGTTGGGGCGAAGAGAGGGACGGAACCTACACTGTTACACTCTCACAGTTTTTTTTTGCTCTCACAGTGTCTACTGAAAGTTGACTAGTAACAACAACTGGGACCTAAAAGACACCCACCATGAGACCCACTAAATCTGCCTAAGAAGAGACAAACAAAAGAAAAACCCACAACAAACTTAAAGACAGGAAGCAAACCTGAAAGGTGTTGACTCTCCACATGTATCAAGACAACTGGAGCACTGGGCCAGACACTCTTAAATAGAACCTGGACCAGCTCAGGTGAAACACCTTCCCACTAACGAGATGGACAAGCCAGCACAGGTGTAACACATACTGACTAACGAGGTGACACCAATAAGTGCGTCCTACGTGCTAACGAGCTAGACGGGCTAACGAGCTAGACGGGCTAACGTCCAACCTCAAAACATAAATGGAAAAACTAAAGCCTGTAACACCTTCCCCCTTAAGACAAATATATACTTTTTCTATTTCCAAACAAAATTCATCTCCAATACGGAAAAACATGCAGTCAAAATAAATAAAGATCCATAGCAACGCACTAGCTAAACACAAAACACAAATCTTATATCCATTTGGGGGGAAATCAGGTTGAACCTGCTCTTGAAACTAACACAACAAAACAAAAAACACATGGAAATGGAGATATCTTTTACCTCACTGGTTAGAGGACAACCTGCAGAAGACAGTCAGCTACATTTTGGAGTGATGCATTTAAATTTAGGGGTCCCTAAACAAAGGAACACAACACTTATTTGTCATAACTCATCGATATCATGTTGTAATCAATTGTGCGAGAGGAGGGAGATGAGGTTGCACGTCCTGTTAAAACTAACAGCTCAAAAACCACACGGAATCTGGGAATAATGTGTACATCCCTGGTTAGAGGACAATTTGTAGAAAACAGCCAGATACATTTTGATTCAAGTGCGTCACCAACATGGTAAGTGTAACACAACTCTTTTTTGTTAAATATCATAAATAGTACTCTTTCATTTCAGAGCTTGTATTTTTCTATGAGGCTGATATCCATATCATGCTGAAATCAATTGAACAGGGGACAAACGTTTAGGGTTCTACATTGTGACACTATTAAAATATTCCTACTACAATGTTAAAACATTCTATATTGTGACATATCATTGATATCGTGAAACAACCCCTTCATGTATTTTCTGGTGTTTGATCAGATGTCTTATCGGAGAATGTTCACAGCTATAAGGCTATAAGGTTTCTCTCCTGTGTGTGTTCTCTGGTGTGATACCAGATGGTCAGATCTACCAAAACTCATCCCACATTGAACACAGCTATAAGGTTTCTCTCCTGTGTGTATTCTCTGGTGTAGAGTCAGAGAGGCAGATGCAGCAAAACTCTTCCCACATTGACCACATCTATAAGGTTTCTCTCCTGTGTGTGTTCTCTGGTGTGATATCAGATGGCTTGACTGAGTAAAACTCTTCCCACATTGACCACAGCTATAAGATTTCTCTCCTGTGTGTGTTCTCTGGTGTAGAGTCAGATAGCCAGATGTTGTAAAACTCTTCCCACATTGACCACAGCTATAAGGTTTCTCTCCTGTGTGTGTTCTCTGGTGTATAGTCAGATAGCCAGATGTTGTAAAACTCTTCCCACATTGACCACAGCTATAAGGTTTCTCTCCTGTGTGTGTTCTCTGGTGTAGAGTCAGAGAGCCAGATGTTGTAAAACTCTTCCCACATTGACCACAGCTATAAGGTTTCTCTCCTGTGTGTGTTCTCTGGTGTAGAGTCAGAGAGCCAGATGTAGTAAAACTCTTCCCACATTGACCACAGATATAAGGTTTCTCTCCTGTGTGTGTTCTCTGGTGTATAGTCAGAGAGCCAGATGTTGTAAAACTCTTCCCACATTGACCACAGCTATAAGATTTCTCTCCTGTGTGTATTCTCTGGTGCACTGTAAGATTGCCAGATTGACCAAAACTCTTCCCACATTGACCACAGCTATAAGGTTTCTCTGCTGTGTGTATTCTCTGGTGTGAAATCAGGTGGCTTAGCTGAGTAAAACTCTTCCCACATTGATCACAGCTATAAGATTTCTCTCCTGTGTGTGTTCTTTGGTGCATCTTCAGATGGCTAGATTTATCAAAACTCTTCCCACATTGAGTACAGCAATAAGGTTTCTCTACTGTGTGGCTTCTCTGATGAATTTTAATGCCTGCTGATGAGGTGAATCTCTTCCCACAGTCAGAGCGGTGAATTATCTTCCCTGTGGGTCTCTGCTGGTGTTTCTTGAGTTCTGATCTAGAGAGACTCTTCTCTGCCTCGTCAGCATCATGAGGTTGTTGAGGCTCCCCAGAGGATCCAAGATAGTCACGTCTCTCTCCTGTGTGAACAACAAAGTCATACAGATGGTTAAAGGCCCACAACAGCAGAAATCCACTGTAAAAGGTGATGCCAACAGCGTAGCCATGATGTTGATGTTGTACAACAATTGACGTCTGTAATGAATGTAATGATTGTTTGACATTTGTCTTAAAATGAGCAACAATATATTTTGTCATATTTTGTCTTGTTTTCACATTAGTAGTAACATCTAAGATTGTAGCCCCTTTCTGTGTTTGCTGGTGAGAAAAGATTTTTGCTCAGGGGAGTAACCTCCATTTCCAGGTTGCTTATGAGTGCATTTCACACTACTTTGGATTATAATTGTAAGGCTCATTTGAATGTCCTGCTTAATATAATGTTTGTGTTATTGTCCCAAATCAACCGCTTTGTACTTAAAAAACACTTCAACCAGTAAAATGCTCTTTGGCTTTTTCATCAGCCTGACAATGACGGTTTGTACACTGTTTGCCAAATTGGCCCATAACTTCACCTAACAACAACATAGACCTACTGTAGGACCCATAACTTCACCAAACAACAAATATAGGAAAATAGCTCTGTGTGTTGTACAATAGCCTATCCATCAAGGAACAGTTCTCTACACATTATGAGCTAAGTATCTCTGTGTCCAAACAGACTAACGAGACCCTACAGTAAATCAACCAGACAATAACACATTATAAACATACATTTGTTAAGGATGTTGGATCCAACATGGAGCACGGCATAACTGTCTTTACCAGAGTAATGAATGAAGAAGCACTTTGGTTGTTGTTGCATGTCGTGATGTTTGTCATGTGACTGTCATTCAGAAAATGATTTCCTGGATCAGCTGATGATAGCTGAACATGTGACTGTAACTCAAGTATTATGTGTAATTATTGAAGAACTGCATTAACCTGTTGGGGATAGGGGGCAGTATTTGCACGGCCAGATAAAAAAACGTACCCGATTGAATCTGGTTACTACTCCTGCCCAGTAACTAGAATATGCATATAATTGTTTGATTTGGATAGAAAACACCCTAAAGTTTCTAAAACTGTTTGAATGGTGTCTGTGAGTATAACAGAACTCATTTGGCAGGCCAAAACCTGAGAAGATTCCAAACAGGAAGCGCTCTCTCTGACTATTTCTTGGCCTTCTTGATCATCTCTAACCAAAACAGGGGATCTCTGGCATAACGTGACATTTTCTAACGCTCCCATAGGCTCTCAGAAGGCGCCAGAACGATGAATCGTGGCTTTGCAGGCCATGGCTGAAAAACAGCGCATTTGGATAGTGGTCGATCTGAGGACAATGAGACTGGAGGCGCGTGCACGAGCCGACACCATGTTTACTTTCTCTCTCTTTGAACGAAAACAACGACTCCCGGTCAGAATATTATCACTTTTTTACGATACAAATCGCATAAAAATAGATTTTAAACAGCGTTTGACATGCTTCGAAGTACGGTAATGGAACATTTTGAAATGTTTTGTTACGAAACGCGTCGGGCGCGTCACCCTTCTTTACCCTTCGGATAGTGTCTTGAACGCACGAACAAAACGCCGCTATTTGGATATAACTATGGATTATTTTGAACCAAACCAACATTTGTTATTGAAGTAGAAGTCCTGGGAGTGCATTCTGACGAAGAACAGCAAAGGTAATAAAACTTTTCTAATAGTAAATCAGAGTTTGGTGAGTACCACACTTGGTGGGTGTCAAAATAGCTAGCCTGTGATGGCCGGGCTATCTACTCAGAATATTGCAAAATGTGCTTCCACTGAAAAGCTATTTTTAAAAAATCGGACATAGCGAGTGCATAAAGGAGTTCTGTATCTATAATTCTTAAAATAATTGTTATGTTTTTTGTGAACGTTTATCGTGAGTAATTTAGTAAATTCACCGGAAGTGTTCGGTGGGAATGCTAGTCACATGCTAGTCACATGCTAATGTAAAAAGCTGTTTTTTTATATAAATATGAACTTGATTGAACAAAACATGCATGTATTGTATAACATAATGTCCTAGGATTGTCATCTGATGAAGATCATCAAAGGTTAGTGCTGCATTTTTAGCTGTGGTTTGGGTTTATGTGACATTATATGCTAGCTTGAAAAATGGGTGTCTGATTATTTCTGGCTGGGTACTCTGCTGACATAATCTAATGTTTTGCTTTCGTTGTAAAGCCTTTTTGAAATCGGACAGTGTGGTTAGATTAACGAGAGTCTTGTCTATAAAATGGTGTAAAATAGTCATATGTTTGAGAAATTGAAGTAATAGCATTTCTAAGGTATTTGAATATCGCGCCACGGGATTACACTGGCTGTTGAGTAGGTGGGACGCAAGCGTCCAACCTAGCCCAGAGGTTAATGACAGTATCCATTTGAGTGTTGTCAAAAAAGCTCCAATTTTTTTTTTAAATAATGATTTCACTTTTATTTAACCAGGTAGGCTAGTTGAGAACAACTGCAACCTGGCCAAGATAAAGCAAAGCAGTGGGATAAACAAAAGTACAATCAATAACACAAAAGAAAAATCTATATACAGTGTGTGCAAATGGAGTACGGAGTTAAGGCAATAAATAGGCCACAGTAGCGAAGTAATTACAATTTAACACTGGAGATAGATGTGCAGATGATGATGTGCAAGTAGAAATACTGTTGTGCAAAAGAGCAAAAAAAGTTAATAAAAACATGGGGATGAGGTAGGCAGTTGGATGGGCTATTTACAGCTGCAGCGATCGGTAAGCTGCTCAGACAGCTGATGCTTAAAGTTAGTGAGCGAGATATATGTCTCCAACTTTAGCGATTTTTGCAATTCGTTCCAGTCATTGGCAGCAGAGAACTGGAAGGAAAGGCGGCCAAAGGAGGTGTTGGCTTTGGGGATGACCAGTGAGATATACCTCCTGGAGCGTGTGCTATGGGTGGGTGTTGCTATGGTGACCAGTGAGCAAAGTTAAAGCGGAGCTTTACCTAGCAAAGACTTATAGATGACCTGGAGCCAGTGGGTTTGGCGACGAATATGTAGCGAGGGCCAGCCGACAAGAGCATACAGGTCGCACTGGTGGGTGGTATATGGGGCTTTAGTGACAAAACGGATGGCACTGTGATAGACTGCATCCAGTCTGCTGAGTAGAGTGTTGGAGGCTATTTTGTAAATGACATCGCCGAAGTTAAGGATCGGTAGGATAGTCAGTTTTACGAGGGTATGTTTGGCAGCGTGAGTGAAGGAGGTTTTGTTGCGAAATAGGAAGCCGGTTCTAGATTTAATTTTGGATTGGAGATGCTTAATATTAGTCTGGAAGGAGAGTTTATTGTCAAACCAGACTCCTATGCATTTATAGTTGTCCACATATTCTAAGTCAGAACCGTCCAGAGTAGTGATGCTAGTCGCGCGGGTGTGGGCAGCGATCGGTTGTTGATTGATCGGCTGTTGAGTCTGCCGATAAGAATACGGTGATTGACAGAGTCGAAAGCCTTGGCCAGGTCGATGAAGACGGCTGCACAGTACTGTCTATCGATGGCGGTTATGATATCATTTAGTACCTTGAGCGTGGCTGAGGTGCACCCGTGACCAGCTTGGAAACCGGATTGCACAGCGGAGAAGGTACGGTGGGATTCGAAATGGCCAGTGATCTGTTAGTAAACTTGGCTTTCGAAGACTTTAGAAAGGCAGGGCAGGATGGTTATAGGTCTGTAACAGTTTGGGTCTGGAGTGTCACCCCGTTTGAAGAGGGGGATGACTGCGGAAGCGTTCCAATCTTTAGGGATCTCGGATGATATGAAAGAGAGGTTGAACAGACCAGTAATATGGGTTGCAACAATGGCGGCGGATCATTTTAGAAAGAGAGGGTCCAGATTGTCTAGCCCAGCTGATTTGTAGGGGTCCAGATTTTGCAAGTCTTTCAGAACATCAGTTATCTGGATTTGGGTGAAGGAGAAGCTGGGGAGGCTTGGCGAAGTAGCTGCGGTGGGTGGGGAGCTGTTGGCCGGGGTTGGGGTACCCAGGAAGAAAGCATGGCCAGCCGTAGAGAAATGCTTATTGAAATTCTCGATAATCGTGGAGTTATCGGTGGTGACAGTGTTTCCTAGCCTCAGTGCAGTGGGCAGCTGGGATGAGGTGCTCTTATTCTCCATGGACTTTACAGTGTCCCAAAACTTTTTGGAGTTAGAGCTACGGGATGCAAATTTCTGTTTGAAAAAGCTAGCCGTTGCTTTCCTAACTGACTGTGTGTATTGGTTCCTGACTTCTCTGAAAAGTTGCATATCGCGGAGACTATTCTGTGTTTTTGTGCTGGTCAAGGGTAGTCAGGTCTGGAGTGAACCAAGGGCAATATCTGTTCTTAGTTCTACATTTTTTAAGGGGCATGCTTATATAAAGGTGGTGAGGAAATTACAATTAAATAACCAGGCATCCCTTACTGACGGGATGAGGTCAATATCCTTCCAGGAGACCTGGGCCAGGTCGATTAGAAAGGCCTGCTTGCAGAAGTGTTTTAGGGAGTGTTTGACAGTAATGTGGGGTGGTCGTTTGACCGCGGACCCATAACGGATGCAGGCAATGAGGCAGTGATCGCTGAGATCCTGATTGAAAACAGCAGAGGTGTATTTGGAGGGCACGTTGGTCAGGATAATATCTATGAGGGTGCCCATGTTTACAGATTTAGGGGTTGAATTTGGTGGTTTCCTTGATCATTTGTGTGAGATTGAGGGCATCTAGCTTGGATTGTAGGACGGCCGGGGTGTTAACCTCACTACGGTAGGGGGCACTATTTACACCTCCGGATGAAAAGCATGCCCAAAGTAAACATGGTAGATTTGGATAAAAAACACTAAAGTTTCCAAAACTGTTAAAATAATGATTGTGAGTATAACAGAACTGATATGACACATGAAAACCTGAGAAAAATCCATCCAGGAAGTGGGATTTGTTTATTTTTGTAGTTTTCCCATAGACTGCCTATACAGATTCCATTGACTTAGGACTCAAATTGCACTTCCTATGGCTTCCACTAGATATCAACAGTCTTTAGAAATAGTTTCAGGCTTGTATTCTGAAAAATGAGAGTGTAAGACCACTCTGAATGAGTGGACCATTCAGTGTCACAGAGATTTTTTTCATGCGCGAGACCCAGAGTGCGCCTTTCTTGTTTACCTTTTATATTGACAACGTTATTGTCAGGTTGAAATGTTATCTATTATTCAGTCTAAAAACAACCTGAGGATTGATTATAAACATAGTTTGACATGTTTCTATGAACTTTACTGATACTTATCTGATTTTTTGGCTGGCTGTTGGGATTGCCTTTGAGCCTGTGGATTACTGAACAAAATGAGTGAACAAAAGGTTTTTGGATATAAAGAGACTTTATCGAACAAAACAAACATTTATTGAGTAAATGGGAGTCTTGTGAGTTGCAACGATATGAAGATCATCAAAAGTAAGTGATTAATTTTATCGCTATTTCTGACTTGTGTAACTCCTCTACTTGGCTGGTAACGGTTTGTAATGATTTGTCTGCTGGGCGCTGTTCTCAGATAATCGCATGGTATGCTTTCGCCGTAAAGCCTTTTTGAAATCTGACAACGTGGTTGGATTAACAAGTAGTTAATCTTTAAACCGATGTATAACACTTGTATGTTTTATGAATTTTTAGAATGAGTATTTCTGTTTTTGAATTTGGCGCTCTGCAATTTCACTGGATGTTGGCCATGTGGGACGGTAGCGTCCCACACCCCCTAGAGAGGTTAAGCATATCCCAGTTTACGTCACCTAACAGAACAAACTCTGAAGATAGATGGGGGGGCAATCAATTCACATATGGTGTCCAGGGCACTGTTGGGAGCTGAGGGGGGTCTGTAACAGGCGGCGACAGTGAGAGACTTATTTCTGGAGAGATTAATTTTTTAAATTATAAGCTCGAACTGTTTGGGTATAGACCTGGAAAGTATGATAGAACTTTGCAAGCTATCTCTGCAGTAGATTGCAACGCCTCCCCCTTTGGCAGTTCTATCTTGACGGAAAATGTTGTAGATGGGGATGGAAATTTCAGATTTTTTGTTGGCCTTCCAAAGCCAGGATTCGGACACGGCAAGAACATCATGGTTGGCGGAGTGTGCTAAAGCAGTGAGTAAAACAAACTTAGGGAGGAGGATTCTAATGTTAACATGCATGAAACCAAGGCTTTTACGGTTACAGAAGTCAACAATTGAGAGCGCCTGGGGACACACAGGGCCTGGGTTAACCTCTACATCACCCGAGGAACAGAGTAGGATGAGGGTACGGCTAACGGCTATCAGAACTGGTCGTCTAGTGCATTGTGAACAGAGAATAAAAGGAGCAGATTTCTGGGCGTGGTAGGATAGATTCAAGGCATAATGTACAGACAGGGTTTAGTAGGGTGCGAGTACAGTGGAGGTAAACCTAGGCATTGAGTGACGCTAAGAGAGGAGGCACCAGTTATGCTAGCTGAGGTCACCGCATGTGTGGGAGGTGGGACAAAAGAGTTCTCTGAGGCATGTTGAGTGGGACTAGGGGCTCCGCAGTAAAATAAAACAATGATAACTACCCTAAACAGTATACAAGGCATATTCACATCAGAGAGACATAAAGCGAGGCAAAAAGCAATCACAGGTGTTGATTGGGAGAGCTAGCTAAGACAACAACAGGTCAGACAACAGTTAATCAGCTAAGACAACAACAACAGGTAAAATGGCGATGAATGGGCAGAGTGGGTCAGTTAACTACACACAGGGCCTGAGTTCGAGGCTGGGGCCGACAGATAAACAAAATAAACAAAATGGAGACCTGTGTTTATGAACAGTCCAGCAGGCATCAGCTATGTAGCCAAGTGATCATAGGGTCCAGTGAACAGCAATATGAACCAGGGAAGCCGATAGGTAGTCATTACTACGCTAGCCGAGAGATGTGCCTGGCTCGAGGCAAACTGGTGCTAGCTTCGGGATAAGGGAAATAGCCACTATAGCCAATCTGGAGCAAAGGTCCAGAGTTTACGGCAGGAATCCGGTGATGTAGTGACTTCTAGTCGTCTTAGTGAAGAGTCTGGGAGGCATCAGCTGTGTAGCCGAGTGATCATAGGGTCCACTGAGCAGGCCGGGAGATGGGCCTGGCTCAAGGCTAGCTTCGAGGCTGGGCCACTCGGTAGCAGCTAGCTAGCTAAGATTATCTGGTGTAATGGTCCAGAGCTTACGGCACGAATACGGTGATGTAGTGGAGAAAAACAGTCCGATATGCTCAGGGTTGATATCGCGCTGTGCAGACTGGCAGGTATTATCCAGGCTAAAATGGCTGGTGCCTGAGCTGAAAAGGTAAAGGCCGCTAGCAGTGGCTAAGTGGCTAACAATGACTAAACAGCTGGTAGCTAATTAGCTCCTGATGGCTAGCTACTGATGGAGGTTCTAGCTATAAGGTCTAAAAAAATAGCAGATCCGTATCACATTGGGTGAGGCGGGTTGCCGGAAGGTATATTTAATTTAAAAATGGAAAAAGAGATTGAAATATAGTGCAATATATACAAAAAAAACCCATTTACAACAAACACGTCTTACTGCTACGCCATCTTGGATTACAAGATGACTCTCAGTTAAAAACCATTGAATTTAGCCAACTCTGAAATTATTTTGTATTTCTGTGCCCACCAAAACTGTTTTCCCAGCGTAACATAAGGAACCACTAAATTATACGTAGTTCGAGTGCATTTCAGAATACAAAAAACTGTCCGACAGCAAGATCCAGTATTTAAGTTGAAGTTCATCATATGACAAGCGTAACGTTATGACTATAACTACTGTTCCCTGAAGGAGGGAAACTAGGTACAACATACTATTAAATCCACGCCTCGCTGGAAGCCCCGTCTTCTACAGGTGATGAGCGTGAGGCTCGGATTTATTCCTTAAATTAAAAACCGCTCTTCACCGACCCAGGAAGGAGTGGGGCCAAACAGGTGTTGTACCTCGTTTCCCTCCTTCAAGGAACACTAATTATAGTGTTAGGTTGTAATTTTTCAGAGTAAATAACTCACGGACACTAGAGAACCTTAACCAAGTTTAATTCTTCCCAAAGGGTCGTTACAGCTGTAATTCAAAAAAATCGTAGCTTTTTTGACAACACTCAAATGGATACTGTCATTAACCTCTATGGGCTAGGTTGGACGCTTGCGTCCCACCTACTCAACAGCCAGTGTAATCCCGTGGCGCGATATTCAAATACCTTAGAAATGCTATTACTTCAATTTCTCAAACATATGACTATTTTACAGCTATTTAAAGACAAGACTCTCGTTAATCTAACCACACTGTCCGATTTCAAAAAGGCTTTACAACGAAAGCAAAACATTAGATTATGTCAGGAGAGTGCCCAGCCAGAAATAATCAGACACCCATTTTTCAAGCTAGCATATAATGTCACAAAAACCCAAACCACAGCTAAATGCAGCACTAACCTTTTATGATCTTCATCAGATGACACACCTAGGACATTATGTTATACAATACATGCATGTCTGTTCAATCAAGTTCATATTTATATCAAAAAACAGCTTTTTACATTAGCATGTGACGTTCAGAAAAAGCATACCCCCCGCAAACTTCCGGGGAATTTACTAACAATTTGCTAAATTACTCACGATAAACGTTCACAAAAAGCATAACAATTATTTTAAGAATTATAGATACATTACTCCTCTATGCACTCGATATGTCCGATTTTAAAATAGCTTTTCGGATGAAGCACATTTTGCAATATTCTAAGTACATAGCCCAGCCATCACGGGCTAGCTATTTAGACACCCGGCAAGTTTAGCCTTCACCAAAACCACATTTCCTATAAGAAAAATGGTCTTACCTTTCCTGTTCTTCGTCAGAATGCACTCCCAGGACTTCTACTTCAATAATAAATGTAGGTTTAGTCCCAAATAATCCATCGTTATATCCAAACAGCGGCGTTTTGTTCGTGCGTTCTAGACACTATCAGAATGCTAAATCACGGTCGTGCGCATGGCGCAGAACGTGACAAAAAATTTCTAAATATTCCATTACCGTACTTTGAAGCATGTCAACCGCTGTTTAAAATCAATTTTTATGCAATTTATCTCGTAGAAAAGCGATAATATTCCGACCGGGAATCTGCAATTAGCTAAACAGCCGAAGGAAAATACTCGACGGGGTCGAATCGCGCACGCGCCTAATTCTATTGTCCTCTGATGCGACACTTGGAAAAGGGGATTCTGTGTTTCAGCCTGAGGCTGCCTCGTCATCGTTCAGGTTTTTCCCGGGTTCTGAGAGCCTATTGGAGCCCTAGGAATTGTCACGTTACAGCTAAGATCCTGACTCTTCAATAAACAGAAGCAAGAACAACAACACCTTGTCAGACAGGGTACTTCCTGCATGAACCCTTCTCAGGTTTATGCCTGCCATAGGAGTTCTGTTATACTCAGACACCATTCAAACAGTTTTAGAAACTTTAGGGTGTTTTCTATCCAAACCTGAACAATAATATGCATATTCTAGCTTCTGAGTTGGTGTAGGAGGCAGTTAAAATGGGCACATATTTTTTCCAAAATTCTCAATGCTGCCCCCTAGCCCGTAGAGGTTAAGTGTTCCCTTTATTTTTTTGAGCAGTGTATATGCATTCACTACTGTAAGTCGCTCTGGATAAGAGCGTCTGCTAAATGACTAAAATGTAAATGTAAATAACGTTGATGGCCGCTTCTATCCTTAAAACCTCTCTAGTACATGTGGGACGAACTCGTCCCACCTACGTAACAGCCACTGAAATCCAGTGGCGCGATTTTTGAATCGTTAGAAATGCTATAACTTCAATTTCTCAAACATATGACTATTTCACAGCTATTTAAAGACAAGAATCTCGTTAATCTAACCCCACTGTCCGATTTCAAAAAGGCTTTACAACGAAAGCAAAACATTAGATTATGTCAGCAGAGTACCCAGCCAGAAAAAATCAGACACCCATTTTTCAAGCTAGCATATCATGTCACATAAACCCAAACCACAGCTAAATGCAGCACTAACCTTTTATAATCTTCATCAGATGACACACCTAGGACATTGTGTTATACAATACATGCATGTCTGTTCAATCAAGTTCATATTTATATCAAAAACCAGCTTTTTACATTAGCATGTGACGTTCAGAAAAAGCATAACCACCGCAAACTTCCGGTGAATTTACTAACAGTTTGCTAAATTACTCACGATAAACGTTCACAAAAAGCATAACAATTATTTTAAGAATTATAGATACATTACCCCTCTATGCACTCGATATGTCCGATTTTAAAATAGCTTTTCGGATGAAGCACATTTTGCAATAATCTAAGTACATAGCCCGGCATTACAGGGCTAGCTATTTAGATACCCACCCAGGTCAGCATCCACCAAAATCACATTTCCTATAAGAAAGATGTTCTTACCTTGCTTGTTCTTCATCAGAATACACTGCCAGGACTTCTACTTCAATAACAAATGTTGGTTTGGTCCCAAATAATCCATCGTTATATCCAAACAGCGACGTTTTGTTCGTGAGTTCTAGAATGCTTTTTCGCGGTGTCGCGCATGGCGCATTGGCGTGTCAAAAATGTCTAAATATTCCATTACCGTACTTCGAAGCATGTCAACCGCTGTTTAAAACCAATTTTTATGCCATTTATGTCGTAGAGAAGTGATAATATTCCGACCGGGAGTATGCATTGAGCCTAAACAGCCGAATAAAATTTCTCCTCAGAAGCGACTCATGCACGCGCATCATTGAAAGGTCCTCCGAGCATCCACTTACAAAAGGCGATAATATATTTCAACCTGAGGTTCCCTCGTAAACCTTCAGTTATTTCGCGGGCTCTGAGAGCCTATTGGAGCCCTGGGAATTGTCACGTTACAGCTAAGATCCTTACTTTTCAATAAAAAGAGGTAAGACGCACGACTCCTTGTCAGACAGGGTACTTCCTGCTTGAAACCTTGTCAGGTTTTTGCCTGCCATAGGAGTTCTGTTATACTCACAGACACCATTCAAACAGTTTTAGAAAATTCAGAGTGTTTTCTATCCAAACCTGAACAATAATATGCATATTCTAGCTTCTGAGTTGGTGTAGGAGGCAGTTAAAAATGGGAACATATTTTTTCCAAAATTCTCAATACTGCCCCCTATACCAAACAGGTTAAGACACACGGGCAAGTGTCTACAGGCCAGACGTAGGATCTATCCCTGGAGTGAAAACTTACCGAGTCTTGACGCTGGGGAATTGGACACAGACAGCGGGTGGGGTTCAGTGACAACCCTATAGACGGGCCTGTTATCCGTAAGAAAGGAACATAAAAAAAAAATGTTATGTATTAATTATTCAAAGGTCTGTACTAAATATTACAAATTAAATGAATGTTTTTAAAGCAACCCCTTAACGAACGGGAATCTGTCATTTCTTCAAACGTTGTTTATACATAAAAAAACATGAATGCATGTTAAAATATTGTACAGTAAAACATTTTAAATGATTATTGCATGTTTAAAAAGGTCTGTAGTAAATATTATGAATTAAATAATGTTTTTAAAGCTGTATCTCACCTTTAACGTAGGGACTATGCATTTTTGAGCCATCCCCCGGCAGGGCCCTGAGAAAAAAGGATTCCGGAACGACATGTGCGTGCGCTGGGGGTGTGTGCGTGTGAGGGAGGGTAATTGTGTGTGTGTGTGTTTCAAAACAAAAAGGGGGGTGTGTCTCTGCATGGGTGGCTTTTGAAACCAGAAAAAGTGTATAAGTCTGTTTAGGATTGGGGGCGTCTCTTCAATTGGGCTAGGCACTTTCAATTTTATTATCACAAAAGCCTTTCAAATAGATATTTATCTCACACACAAGCATGTGGGGGCTAAAAAGTGAAAAAGCCCAGGCATAAGATATCTTGTCTAGACGACCTCCTAAGGGTTTAAAACATATGTTATTTTCTAATCAGCGCATATACTGAAGGTCCCCCACCCCGGGATATATATTTACAACGGACACCCCAAAGCTGTGCTATGAAGCATAAATGCAATATCGACAGACCGGAAATGTCGAGACACCCGCCTGTGGTTTTTGGGTCTCTAGACATTCGGGAGTACATTATATGATTCTTTTATGCATACAGGATATCGCCCGAAAAAACGGCACCCCCAGCTCTGTAAACTCATTGCATAATATATCTCTCGTTAGAGTATGAAAGGCTAAAGCGCAACATCAGGCCAACAGCCAGAAGAGTTATCCGCCCAGAACAGCTAAAAGATCCTCGATGAATCCGTCCTAATGGAGCTTTCTGAAGGTGAGTTAGTGAAAATGATATATTAGATATGTAGGTTAGATTTTTTTCAGGGAATTGTTTGACATACATTTTAGGCAATTATCAATATAATGTGTTACATAGTGTGCAGCTGTGATAACTTTATGTAATTGTTTGGATATAAAACCGGTGTGATATGGTTTCTTAAACGGGGGACAATGATTTTTTTAGGTAATATGTCAAATGCACGTATTATTATAAGTTAGTGAATATATTTTGTATAAATACCTGTTAATATTATCTAACGTCTGTATGATACCCAGAGGCTACCTGGGCATAATTGCTTGGGAACCGACAGCGTTAGACAGGGATTCTCAGAAGCAAACTGCGCCGGTCCTTTAAGTAGCCCTTCACCATCACACTATTTTCGACGTAAGTCCAAAAATAAAATCCATAGTAATATTTATACATTAAAAAACTAAAAGTGGGCACCCTGTTTTAAAATAAATTTTTGTGATTACAGCGGACAGCCAACTAACAGGGGTACATGATGCATTAGGGACTCTGAACAACTTCGGAGGAGCAGATGAAAGAGATGCTATTCTACGGTGTTGTACTAACGGCTTTACCCTAACTCCAAACACCAGCCAACAGCCCAGAACCGCGGAATACCGAGCAGCTAATAGATCATCTGTGAATCCATCCTCATGGAACTTTTTTGAAGGGGAGGTGAATATTAAGTGTGATGTTTGTATATAGATATATATTATATAAGAATGATAGGTATTATTCTTGGCATTTACATGTATGTTTAAAAAAAATGAAGGCTATTTAACCATTGAACCATCGTTTTTTTATTCATACAGTTTGTAAACAGTAGCTTCTGCCCTCTTAGGGTCTATCTGACCCGCTTATTATATCAAACCTCTCAGACTAGAAAGTATGATTAGAAACTATGACAACTATGTTCAAACTGTGATTAGAAACAACAATTTGAAACTACGACAAACTAATAAACTATGAACAACTATGAAGCCAGGGGTGTGTGTGTGTGTGTGATGATCTATTATTTAAGTGTGTAATATTACTCTCTCTCTCTCAATGTATACCCTTTCACTCAATGTATACCAAAGTAGCAAATATTTAACAACGTTTCAACATTCGGTATTGCAACATTTATGAAAGACAATGATATACAATTTTAAGGCAATTATCAATATAATGTGTTACATAGTGTGCAGCTGTGATAACTTTATGTAATATATTCTCTCTCTCTCTCTCTCATTTTTTTTATATATATATAAAAATATAAAGACAGGACATTGACTCCTGAGTGTTGAACTTATGCCCACTCTACAGCCACCCAGGGTTGTTATATGACCCTGAGGGTCATCTACGAACATTGGAACATCTTCAAAAACAATGAGGGGTACATGTACTCTTAAATGTCCACTCAGAGCATGGTACCTCTATCATTTTCTTCCTAGGTTTATGACTTCTAGGGAGTGTTTCCAAGAGGCTGTGCTGATGCTAGTGTTAGCTAGCTACATAGTTGCCTTTGTATCATGATAAGGTGTAGTACTGAAACTATCGAGGTTACCTAGCCAGCTACACTTTCAAACAAAGTCAAGAACGCAGCCACTGCTAGCTAGCCTATTTCACCAGCCAGCAGTACTGTATCATTTTAGTCAATAAGATTTTTGCAACGTAAGCTTAACTTTCTGAACATTCGAGACGTGTAGTCCACTTGTCATTCCAATCTCCTTTGCATTAGCGTAGCCTCTTCTGTAGCTTGTCAACTATGTGTCTGTCTATCCCTGTTCTCTCCCCTCTGCACAGGCCATACAAACGCTTCACACCGCGTGGCTGCTGCAACTCTAACCTGGTGGTCCCAGCGCGCACGACCCACGTGGAGTTCCAGGTCTCCGGCAGCCTCTGGAACTGCCGGTCTGCGGCCAACAAGGCTGAGTTCATCTCAGCCTATGCTACCCTCCAGTCCCTAGACTTCCTGGCGCTGACGGAAACATGGATTACCACAGATAACACTGCTACTCCTACTGCTCTCTCCTCGTCTGCCTACGTGTTCTCGCATACCCCGAGAGCATCTGGCCAGCGGGGTGGTGGCACTGGAATCCTCATCTCTCCCAAGTGGACATTCTCTCTTTCTCCCCTGATCGCCTCCTTTGAATTCCATGCTGTCACAGTTACCAGCCCTTTCAAGCTTAACATCCTTATCATTTATCACCCTCCAGGTTCCCTTGGAGAGTTCATCAATGAGCTTGACGCCTTGATAAGTTCCTTTCCTGAGGATGGCTCACCCCTCACAGTTTGACTCATTCCTCTCTGCCTCCTTCTTTCCACTCCTCTCCTCTTTTGACCTCACCCTCTCACCTTCCCCCCCTACTCACAAGGCAGGCAATACGCTTGACCACATCTTTACTAGATGCTGTTCTTCCACTAATCTCATTGCAACTCCCCTCCAAGTCTCCGACCACTACCTTGTATCCTTTTCCCTCTCGCTCTCATCCAACACGTCTCACTCTGCCCCTACTCAGATGGTATTGCGCTGTCGCAACCTTCGCTCTCTCTCTCCCGCTACTCTCTCCTCTTCCATCCTATCATCTCTTCCCTCTGCTCAAACCTTCTCCAACCTATCTCCTGATTCTGCCTCCTCAACCCTCCTCTCCTCCCTTTCTGCATCCTTTGACTATGTCCCCTATCCTCCAGGCCGGCTCGGTCCTCCCCTCCTGCTCCGTGGCTCGACGACTCATTGCGAGCTCACAGAACAGGGCTCCGGGCAGCCGAGCGGAAATGGAGGAAAACTCGCCTCCCTGCGGACCTGGCATCCTTTCACTCCCTCCTCTCTACATTTTCCTCTTCTGTCTCTACCACTCTAAATTCCAAGCATCTGCCTCTAACCCTAGGAAGCTCTTTGCCACCTTCTCCTCCCTCCTGAATCCTCCTCCCCCTCCCCCCCTCCTCCCTCTCTGCGGATGACTTCGTCAACCATTTTGAAAAGAAGGTCGACGACATCCGATCTTCGTTTGCTAAGTCAAACGACACCGCTGGTCCTGCTCACACTGCCCTACCCTGTGCTTTGACCTCTTTCTCCCCTCTCTCTCCAGATGAAATCTCGCGTCTTGTGACGGCCGGCCGCCCAACAACCTCCCCGCTTGACCCTATCCCCTCCTCTCTTCTCCAGACCATTTCCGGAGACCTTCTCCCTTACTTCACCTCGCTCATCCCTGACCGCTGGCTACGTCCCTTCTGTCTTCAAGAGAACGAGAGTTGCACCCCTTCTGAAAAAACCGACACTCGATCCCTCCGATGTCAACAACTACAGACCAGTATCCCTTCTCTCTTTTCTCTCCAAAACTCTTGAACGTGCCGTCCTTGGCCAGCTCTCCTGCTATCTCTCTCAGAATGACCTTCTTGATCCTAATCAGTCAGGTTTCAAGACTGGGCATTCAACTGAGACTGCTCTTCTCTGTGTCATGGAGGCTCTCCGCACTGCTAAAGCTAACTCTCTCTCCTCTGCTCTCATCCTTCTAGACCTATCTGCTGCCTTTGATACTGTGAACCATCAGATCCTCCTCTCCACCCTCTCCGAGTTGGGCATCTCCGGCGCGGCCCACGCTTGGATTGCATCCTACCTGACAGGTCGCTCCTACCAGGTGGCGTGGCGAGAATCTGTCTCCGCACCACGTGCTCTCACCACTGGTGTCCCCCAGGGCTCTGTTCTAGGCCCTCTCCTATTCTCACTATACACCAAGTCACTTGGCTCTGTCATATCCTCACATGGTCTCTCCTATCATTGCTACGCAGACAACACACAATTAATCTTCTCCTTTCCCCCTTCTGATAACCAGGTGGCGAATCGCGTCTCTGCATGTCTGGCAGACATATCAGTGTGGATGACGGATCACCACCTCAAGCTGAACCTCGGCAAGACGGAGCTGCTCTTTCTCCCGGGGAAGGACTGCCCGTTCCATGATCTCGCCATGACGGTTGACAACTCCATTGTGTCCTCCTCCCAGAGTGCTAAGAGCCTTGGCGTGACCCTGGACAACACCCTGTCGTTCTCCGCTAAGATCAGGGCTGTAACCCTATCCTGTAGGTTCATCCTCTACAACATTCGCAGAGTACGACCCTGCCTTACACAGGAAGCGGCGCAGGTCCTAATCCAGGCACTTGTCATCTCCCGTCTTTAAACCCCTACAACATTAAACCCCTACAACTCATCCAGAACGCCGCAGCCCGTCTGGTGTTCAACCTTCCCAAGTTCTCTCACGTAACCCCGCTCCTCCGCACACTCCACTGGCTTCCAGTTGAAGCTCGCATCTGCTACAAGACCATGGTGCTTGCATACGGAGCTGTGAGAGGAACGGCACCTCCGTACCTTCAGGCTCTGATTAGTCCCTACACCCAAACAAGGGCACTGCGTTCATCCACCTCTGGCCTGCTGGCCCCCCTACCTCTGAGGAAGAACAGCTCCCGCACAGCCCAGTCAAAACTGTTCGCTGCTCTGGCACCCCTATGGTGGAACAAGCTCCCTCACGACGCCAGGACAGCGGAGTCAATCGGAGTCAATCACCACCTTCCGGAGACACCTGAAACCCCACCTCTTTAAGGAATACCTAGGATAGGATAAAGTAATCCTTCTAACCCCCCCCCAAAAACAAATGAGTTAGATGCACTATTGTAAAGTGGTTGTTCCACTGGATATCATAAGGTGAATGTACCAATTTGTAAGTCGCTCTGGATAAGAGCGTCTGCTAAATGACTTAAATGTAAAATGTAAATATGCATTGATAGGTCTTAGATTTTATAGACAGGGTATCTGTAAAAACACTTTGTGACAACTCAGCACAGCCTCTTGGAAACACTCCCTAGAAGTCATAAACCTAGGAAGAAAATGATAGAGGTACCATGCTCTGAGTGGATATTTAAGAGTACATGTACCCCTCATTGTTTTTGAAGATGTTCCAATGTTCGTAGATGACCCTCAGGGTCATATAACAACCCTGGGTGGCTGTAGAGTGGGCATAAGTTCAACACTCAGGAGTCAATGTCCTGTCTTTATATTTTTATATATATATAAAAAAAATGAGAGAGAGAGAGAGAATATATTACATAAAGTTATCACAGCTGCACACTATGTAACACATTATATTGATAATTGCCTTAAAATTGTATATCATTGTCTTTCATAAATGTTGCAATACCGAATGTTGAAACGTTGTTAAATATTTGCTACTTTGGTATACATTGAGTGAAAGGGTATACATTGAGAGAGAGAGAGTAATATTACACACTTAAATAATAGATCATCATCACACACACACACACACACACACACCCCTGGCTTCATAGTTGTTCATAGTTTATTAGTTTGTCGTAGTTTCAAATTGTTGTTTCTAATCACAGTTTGAACATAGTTGTCATAGTTTCTAATCATACTTTTTAATCATACTTTCTAGTCTGAGAGGTTTGATATAATAAGCGGGTCAGATAGACCCTAAGAGGGCAGAAGCTACTGTTTACAAACTGTATGAATAAAAAAACGATGGTTCAATGGTTAAATAGCCTTCATTTTTTTTAAACATACATGTAAATGCCAAGAATAATACCTATCATTCTTATATAATATATATCTATATACAAACATCACACTTAATATTCACCTCCCCTTCAAAAAAGTTCCATGAGGATGGATTCACAGATGATCTATTAGCTGCT
This sequence comes from Salmo trutta, assembly GCF_901001165.1. Classification (NCBI taxonomy): domain Eukaryota; kingdom Metazoa; phylum Chordata; class Actinopteri; order Salmoniformes; family Salmonidae; genus Salmo; species Salmo trutta. The sequence continues at coordinate 18,228,967 of NW_021822911.1, read as the reverse complement.
CGGTATTCCGCGGTTCTGGGCTGTTGGCTGGTGTTTGGAGTTAGGGTAAAGCCGTTAGTACAAAACCGTAGAATAGCATCTCTTTCATCTGCTCCTCCGAAGTTGTTCAGAGTCCCTAATGCATCATGTACCCCTGTTAGTTGGCTGTCCGCTGTAATCACAAAAATTTATTTTAAAACAGGGTGCCCACTTTTAGTTTTTTAATGTATAAATATTACTATGGATTTTATTTTTGGACTTACGTCGAAAATAGTGTGATGGTGAAGGGCTACTTAAAGGACCGGCGCAGTTTGCTTCTGAGAATCCCTGTCTAACGCTGTCGGTTCCCAAGCAATTATGCCCAGGTAGCCTCTGGGTATCATACAGACGTTAGATAATATTAACAGGTATTTATACAAAATATATTCACTAACTTATAATAATACGTGCATTTGACATATTACCTAAAAAAATCATTGTCCCCCGTTTAAGAAACCATATCACACCGGTTTTATATCCAAACAATTACATAAAGTTATCACAGCTGCACACTATGTAACACATTATATTGATAATTGCCTAAAATGTATGTCAAACAATTCCCTGAAAAAAATCTAACCTACATATCTAATATATCATTTTCACTAACTCACCTTCAGAAAGCTCCATTAGGACGGATTCATCGAGGATCTTTTAGCTGTTCTGGGCGGATAACTCTTCTGGCTGTTGGCCTGATGTTGCGCTTTAGCCTTTCGTACTCTAACGAGAGATATATTATGCAATGAGTTTACAGAGCTGGGGGTGCCGTTTTTTCGGGCGATATCCTGTATGCATAAAAGAGTCATATAATGTACTCCCGAATGTCTAGAGACCCAAAAACCACAGGCGGGTGTCTCGACATTTCCGGTCTGTCGATATTGCATTTATGCTTCATAGCACAGCTTTGGGGTGTCCGTTGTAAATATATATCCCGGGGTGGGGGACCTTCAGTATATGCGCTGATTAGAAAATAACATATGTTTTAAACCCTTAGGAGGTCGTCTAGACAAGATATCTTATGCCTGGGCTTTTTCACTTTTTAGCCCCCACATGCTTGTGTGTGAGATAAATATCTATTTGAAAGGCTTTTGTGATAATAAAATTGAAAGTGCCTAGCCCAATTGAAGAGACGCCCCCAATCCTAAACAGACTTATACACTTTTTCTGGTTTCAAAAGCCACCCATGCAGAGACACACCCCCCTTTTTGTTTTGAAACACACACACACACAATTACCCTCCCTCACACGCACACACCCCCAGCGCACGCACATGTCGTTCCGGAATCCTTTTTTCTCAGGGCCCTGCCGGGGGATGGCTCAAAAATGCATAGTCCCTACGTTAAAGGTGAGATACAGCTTTAAAAACATTATTTAATTCATAATATTTACTACAGACCTTTTTAAACATGCAATAATCATTTAAAATGTTTTACTGTACAATATTTTAACATGCATTCATGTTTTTTTATGTATAAACAACGTTTGAAGAAATGACAGATTCCCGTTCGTTAAGGGGTTGCTTTAAAAACATTCATTTAATTTGTAATATTTAGTACAGACCTTTTGAATAATTAATACATAACATTTTTTTTAATGTTCCTTTCTTACGGATAACGGGCCCGTCTATAGGGTTGTCACTGAACCCCACCCGCTGTCTGTGTCCAATTCCCCAGCGTCAAGACTCGGTAAGTTTTCACTCCAGGGATAGATCCTACGTCTGGCCTGTAGACACTTGCCCGTGTGTCTTAAGGATAGAAGCGGCCATCGTCGTAATTGTTCACGATTTTGTAAAAGACTGTCCAGCTTATTCATCAGGGTTATGAATATAGGGTAATCCCTCCATTTAAAGCTAAACACAGGCATAAAAAAATTCACATCCTTGCATGCTTTGGAAAATAAATATGAACTGACAGACTTCGTCGCATTTGTACTATCAAATTGTTCACATGCTAAAATTGTCACTTTGGAGTTGGGGCTATAAGCCATTGAAGAGATCCTGATGGCTTGTAAATCATGGCGACCCCCCCACAACCTCTTCCAATGCATAGCCTGGTAAGTCTGTAGCGCTAAGGGCCTGTTCAATTTGACAGAGCACTAGGCGTATCGTAAGCCATTCTCTCATACGCAGTGCAGGAGAAAAACTCCTGGGTTTTGCATGATAAAGGGGTCTGGGTTCGCTGTCTGTGAAAATCTTCACCGTTGAATCCTCAGGTTTGAACATATAAGTCCTATGGCCATCACTAGTATCCAAAAACGCTTTAACCTGTTGGGGGTAGGGGGCAGTATTGACACGGCCGGATAAAAAAACATACCCGATTTAATCTGGTTACTACTCCTGCCCAGTAACTAGAATATGCATATAATTATTGGCTTTGGATAGAAAACACCCTAAAGTTTCTAAAACTGTTTGAATGGTGTCTGTGAGTATAACAGAACTCATATGGCAGGCAAAAACCTGAGAGGATTCTATATGGGAAGTGGCCTGTCTGACAAGTTGTTCTTCATCTTGGCTCTTTTTATTGAAGACTGAGGATCTTTGCTCTAATGTGACACTTCCTATGGCTCTCAGAGCCCGGGAAAAAGCTGAACGATATCGAGGCAGCCTTTGGCTGAAAAAAAGTAGCGCGTTTGGATAGTGGCTGGTCACAGTACTGTGAGACTCAGGCTCGTGCCCGAGTCGACCCCATGCTTTAATTTCTTTCGTCTGTTTACCTAAACGCAGATTCCCGGTCGGAATATTATAACTTTTTTACGAGAAAAATGGCATAAAAATTGATTTTAAACAGCGGTTGACATGCATCGAAGTACGATAATGGAATATTTAGAAATCTTTTGTCACGAAATGCGCCATGCTCGTGACCCTTATTTACACTTCGGATAGTGTCTTGAACGCACGAACAAAACGCCGCTATTTGGATATAACTATGGATTATTTTGAACCAAACCAACATTTGTTATTGAAGTAGCAGTCCTGGGAGTGCATTCTGACGAAGAACACCAAAGGTAATCAAACTTTTCTAATAGTAAATCGGAGTTTGGTCAGGGCTAAACTTGGTGGGTGTCTAAATAGCTAGCCGTGATGGCTGAGCTATCTACTCAGAATATCGCAAAATGTGCTTTCACCGAAAAGCTATTTTAAAATCGGACACCGCGATTGCACAAAGGAGTTCTGTATCTATAATTCTTAAAATAATTTATGTTTTTTGTGAACGTTTATCGTGAGTAATTTGGTAAATTCACCGGAGGTTTGTGGGGGGTATGCTAGTTCTGAACGTCACATGCTAATGTAAAAAGCTGGTTTTTGATATAAATATGAACTTGATTGAACAAAACATGCATGTATTGTATAACATAATGTCCTAGGTGTGTCATCTGATGAAGATCAAAGGTTAGTGCTGCATTTAGCTGTGGTTTTGTTTTTTGTGACATTATATGCTAGCTTGAAAAATGGGTGTCTGATTATTTCTGGCTGGGTACTCTGCTGACATAATCTAATGTTTTGCTTTCGCTGTAAAGCCTTTTTGAAATCGGACAGTGTGGTTAGATAAAGGAGAGTCTTGTCTTTAAAATGCTGTGAAATAGTCATATGTTTGAAAAATGGAAGGTTTTGTATTTTTGAGGAATTTGTAATTCGCGCCACGCCTATCATTAGATATTGGAGCAGGTGTTCCGCTAGTGGAACGTCTAGATGTAAGAGGTTAAAATGGTGTAAAATAGTCATATGTTTGAGAAATTGAAGTAATAGCATTTCTAAGGTATTTGAATAACGCGCCACAGGATTCCACTGGCTGTTACCTAGGTGGGACGATTTCGTCCCGCCGGCCCTAGAGAAGTTAAAACATTCTGGGGCCTCACCCCGAAGATCCTCGATGCTTTTATCATTGGGTTCGCGACAAGAGGCGCATAGTACCCTGAGAATTGGCCTAGGAGACAATTTTCTGTTTTAATGTTCAGGGTTTTATTTTTAAAATCTTGTTTAGTGTTCTGGGGCCGCATGTGTGTCTGGGGCGTATTTATAAGACGTCTGCCTCCAACACATAACCCCCCGGACATTCCTAATTCATACACAACAACCCTAAGAGCAATAAAATAGGGGGGTGTGGGGGCCATCCTCTTTGAAATGTTCAAACACAACCCTCCCAGTTCAATGAGGTCCCTACACATCAATCATCATGACCACTTCAAAGAGATGCAATATAGATATAACACACACTCTAACACGTGACAGAACAGGATAAAACTATATGACCCTAACCACGTGACACCTTCCCGCCAGGATGTCCTGACCAGATGCCCTTATTTGGGCATGTACGCCCCAGCCGGACATAGGGTCATAAATCACGATTTTGACCGATGCCGTCTACTTTATTCTCTCTTACATTTTTCTTCACCTCAAACAGCAAGTAAACAAAGTCTAATCAAAATCAACTGCGAATGACAATAGTTCCTCAAAGTATGTTCGTAAAATATTTCCAGCTCTCACCCTTTCGATAACCACTCGGCACAAAAGGGAAAAATGCAATGCTCTGATCCAGTGGAAATGTCATAAAATACCGGTTTACTTCTTATCGTTTGCACAAATAGCCTAGCTGTGTCTGTCCTGAATATTTTATACAAAGTTGCAAGTTTCAGAGGACCCAATGGACAGTTGATACAATGTTTCAAGTTTGTTGTAGACAGGCCATGTGCAGCCAAAGTGATTTCTAGGATATTAATTTTTATCAGGATATTTTCAACCTGCAGAATGCAATGTTTTTATTTGTTGGCTTTATGTAGGCTATTTTTTTTACATAGTTGGCAATGGCAATAAAAGTTACTTTTAGATTTGTATAATTTTCATTTAGATAGAATGTAGATGAATCACAGACAATGATTTTGAGATACTATTAGAAATTAAATGAAACTGTTCCAGTAAAATATGAATATGAAAATCATAACTGGCACCAGATCAGTAGAAATGGTCAGATAAATTGGCACCAAATGGAAAAGGTTGCCGACTGCTGGTGTAGTCTATCTGTAGTCTATTACTGAAAACTTCAGGAGCAGAACAGCAGAATTTACGAAGTCCAGCAGTGGGGGGGTTCTTCTGGTGAGGTTGGGGCGGCAGCGCAGCCTAGTGGTTAGAGCGCTGGACTAGTAACCGAAAGGTTGCAAGATCGAATCCCTGAGCTGACAAGGTACAAATCTGTCATTCTGCCCCTGAACAAGGCGGTCTGTTCCTAGGCCGTCACTAAAAATAAGAATTTGTTCTTAACTGACTTGCCAAATAAAATAAAAATGTAAAAAGGTTATGTTGATGACTGGCTCCCTCTAGTCATTTGTGCGTCTTATTTATTTAATCAAACAGTGTGCTTAAAGCATCAGACAAGTTCAGTACATAGAGATTTTTTTTAAACACATGGGGTGATTGGTAGAAAGAACAGATGACTCTTGGTTGACCAAGATGTATTTTAGTTGGGGACAGCACTAGAATATGATTTTGGGGCTCCCGAGCGGCGCAGCAGGCACTGCATCTCAGTGCTTGAGACGTCACTACAGACACCCTGGTTCAAATCCAGGCTGTATCACAACCAGCCGTGATTTGGAGTCCCATAGGGCGGCGCACAATGGCCCAGCGTCGTCCGGGGTAGGCCGTCATTGTAAATAAGAAAATGTTCTTAACTGACTTGCCAAGTTAAATAAAGGTTACATTTAAATAAATAAAAAAAAATGTGTTTCATGACAAACCATTTTTTACACATCTGTCAAGACACCAACTTTGAGAAGGGTTTAAAACAAAGGTTTCAAACCAATTCATGAATGTAATTGAATCTAGGTATGTCTTGCCTTTAATGTAAGGGCATGAAAAAAAATTGGCTGAATATTATACAATGAGCTCTAATAATTTGCCTCCACAGGAAATCTACACTGGCAGTTATAGAATATACTATATAGCCTAGAAACCTGGTTAAACTATCATTATGACATCATGGAAGAATTCTAGAATATACTATATATCCTAGAAACCTGGTTAAACTATCATTATGACATCATGGATGAATTCTAGAATATACTATATAGCCTAGAAACCTGGTTAAACTATCATTATGAAATCATGGATGAATTCTAGAATATACTATATAGCCTAGAAACCTGGTTAAACAATCATTATGACATCATGGATGAATTCTAGAATATACTATATAGCCTAGAAACCTGGTTAAACTATCATTATGACATCATGGATGAATTCTAGAATATACTATATAGCCTAGAAACCTGGTTAAACTATCATTATGACATCATGGATGAATTCTAGAATATACTATATATCCTAGAAACCTGGTTAAACTATCATTATGACATCCTGGATGAATAAATTTGAGTGGTTACACTCCTCCTTCCCCCATCCCTCAGCTGTTTACCAAACCAAGCCTCTGGGCAGCCATTTTGTTGCTGTTTAAAAAACCCACACAACAAACCAATCTGCAGTTCAAACAATAACAAATCTGTCATTCAACCACTGTTTTGGTAATAAGATGATTATGGGGTTGGAGAAATGTAACTACAGACAGACCTATGGATGCAAGGACTGACCATCGATGATATCAACATTATAGTTTTAACTATGTTGATGCTATACAGTGTTGATTTACATTGTTTCGAAACATTAGAGTAAAAAAAGCTTATTTGGGGTTCTGATGGGGTACAACAGTTGAACTAAGCTCATGAGGCATGTGTTATATTCTTCAAGAATCAATGGCTATAAATAAATAATTTTAAAGTCACAATATGGATGTAGCAATTGCAGATTTCCGCTTTAACACCAAACATCAGTTCAATAACTACAGAGTTTGTGCCTCTGTTTTTTTAAGGCAGTACTTACTAGTGTTAATCAGGGAACGGTTTCTCAAAACCATCTCACGGCTAAGTTCACCGTTGGATGCCTTAAGATGCGTTTCGGAAATTGGGCCCAGATATCCAGTTTCCTCCTCTTCTTCCTCCTCCTCATCTTTCACTCCATAAACTGCATCCTCCTCTTCTTTTACTGTAACATCCTCCTCTTTCACTCTGAACGCGTCTTTTTCTTCTTTCACAGTAATGGCCTCACCCTCTACTTCTTGTTTTACTGTGATGTTCTCTTCTTTAGCAGGAGAGTAGCTCAGTGACCGCATGGTCGGAGATGTTAGCTAGCTAGGCTAACTTAACCAGCCCGCTAGCTGACTAATAACAACAACACCGTAAATATGAAATTAAATCGGATATTTACCTAGACGACAGAAGTGGTTTTAAAACACAGTTGCTAATATACACTAACGCGTCTAAAGAGTTTTATTGGTTAGGCTATTTTGGCTAGCAAGCTTACGAGGTGGCTGACGAACTGTTGCTACTGTTGAAAGAAGAGTTCCGTCCACTAGATTATACGTCACACTAACAGCATCGCCTTAAAATCCCAGACCGCCATCTGCTGACTGGAGTGGGTAACGCAGTTGAGTAAAATGTACATTTAATTTTCAGACAAAAAGTTAAAGGGTAGGAATAAGGGACATCGCTGGTACTAAAATATTCATTAGCCCCCCCCCAAATAAATCAATATCAGTCAAAATATATTTTCTGTGATTTCTTTTTTTCGTCAACCGTTCCATCGCATCTTAAACTTCCTATCAGGCCGGCACTAGGACCGGGGGAGGCTGCTGCTGCACTAGTGACTGTTAGACTTTCTTCAGCAAAGATGGAGGACAGAAATACTAGGAGAGAGGGGTACCCCTACACAGAACTGATCTGGATCAAAGATGGCGGACAGAAACACTAGGAGAGAGGGGTACCCCTACACAGAACTGATCTGGATCAAAGATGGAGGACAGAAATACTAGGAGAGAGGAGTACCCCTACACAGAACTGAACTGGATCAAAGATGGAGGACAGAAATACTAGGAGAGAAGGGTACCCCTACACAGAACTGAACTGGGTCAAAGATGGCTGACAGAAATACTAGGAGAGAGGTACCCCTACACAGAACTGAACTGGATCAAAGATGGAGGACAGAAATACTAGGAGAGAGGGGTACCCCTACACAGAACTGAACTGGATCAAAGATGGCGGACAGAAACACTAGGAGAGAGGGGTACCCCTACACAGAACTGATCTGGATCAAAGATGGCGGACAGAAACACTAGGAGAGAGGGGTACCCCTACACAGAACTGATCAGGATCAAAGATGGCGGACAGAAATACTAGGAGAGAGGGGTACCCCTACACAGAACTGAACTGGATCAAAGATGGAGGACAGAAATACTAGGAGAGAGGGGTACCCCTACACAGAACTGAACTGGATGAAAGATGGAGGACAGAAATACTAGGAGAGAGGGATACCCCTACACAGAACTGAACTGGATCAAAGATGGAGGACAGAAATACTAGGAGAGAGGGGTACCCCTACACAGAACTGAACTGGATCAAAGATGGCGGACAGACATACTAGGAGAGAGGGGTACCCCTACACAGAACTGAACTGGATCAAAGATGGAGGACAGAAATACTAGGAGAGAGGGGTACCCCTACACAAAACTGAACTGGATCAAAGATGGCGGACAGAAATACTAGGAGAGAGGGGTACCCCTACACAGAACTGAACTGGATCAAAGATGGCGGACAGACATACTAGGAGAGAGGGGTACCCCTACACAGAACTGAACTGGATCAAAGATGGCGGACAGAAATACTAGGAGAGAGGGGTACCTCTTCACAGAACTGATCTAGATCTAAGATGGAGGACAGAAATACTAGGAGAGAGGGGTACCCCTACACAGAACTGAACTGGATCAAAGATGGCGGACAGAAATACTAGGATGGAAGCAAATGTAAGGGATTATAACATCATAACGAATCATGCAGAAACATGTACAGTTGACAGGAATGTTAGTTAATGTAGAGACAAACGATTATGCATTTTTTTATTGTAAAGTTCATTTACGAAAATCGCGATTTAGCAAGCTAGCTGACTAGCTAACATTAACCAGCTAGCTGACTAGCTAACATTAGCCAGCTAGCTGACTAGCTAACATTAACCAGCTAGCTGACTAGCTAACATTAGCCAGCTAGCTGACTAGCTTTATGGGTGTTGTGACATGAGTATGAAATTGTCATTCTGGTTGTTTTAGGTACTCCTGAAACAACCAGCAAACCAGGCGGTCGTTCTGTGAAACAGTGGATGTATAGAATCTAGCCAGCTGAAGAGTTTACTGCAAATTGAATGTACAATTTTGTAAGCTTGCCTTGCTGATATTTGCCATGCAGATAGATGAAATAACATAGCTAGCTATGTTCTTGCTTATTGTGCAGTGGATGATTAAAATACCTGTATGCCTATGGATGTGTAGCTAGCTATCTAGCCGATCTGTTTATGGACCCAAACGTTTGGTATACATATTAGTTCAGAACCTATGAACCTCAGCTATCATAGCCAGTTGTATCAACTTCAAAACAGCCTGAATGACATTAATGAAGCCTATGGATTGAGTAGAATATAATATCATGTTGTGCCAAGGATGCAAGTCGTATATACATGTAGTTATTACCATGCATGAGATCCCCACATTGTAGCCTGTACATTTAATATATTCACTGATCATGTACTCTACCTTGGCAAATAAAGGTGCAGTTTAGGTATGAATGTGTTTGACATTATTTTTCAGTCATATCCAATACCAGGAGTATCAAATCCCTTCTTTGAATGACGCTGTGTCTGCATGTATGTATTACAATTATACACTTCAACAGTGTTTACCAATCTTGGTCCTGAGACATCAATGGTTACAAATTGTAACTAATCGACTAGAAACAGGATTTAACTAGTTAATTCATATGTACAGAAATATAAGGTTAAAAAACAGAACACTACATTTCCTATGCATCATATAAATACTCTAACACTGGTTCATCTCAACATCTAATGCCCTTCATCTGCATTGATCTGATAAACACAGGATAGGTGGAGTATTTCATCAAATTAGACTTAATTTCTACCAGTAGAGAAAGTGAAACACTTTATTGAAAAGCTCATTATACAAGTGTTATAAATACAAGTTCAATCTGTCCTTCAATGCACATCTGTTGTGCATTATAAAAACAGAGGAAGAAAGAGGTGGTGAGAGAGGTGTAAAAGACAGAAAGGGAAAGAGGTAAGCACATAGGAGCAGGGAAGGCAGCACATGATTAATGAATCACAGTGCTACATAAATATACTCTCAGTTCATCACAATTACATAATAGTGTCTCTCGTCGGCCTAAAGGTTCTTAAAAGCAGGTGAGGTGGTGATGATGGGACTGGGGGTTGGCATCCTCTCACATCAAAACATATCTACTGACGAGAGACAGGTGGAGAGAGAGAGCATGTTTAAACCTTGTGTTTTTATTTTTTATTCTAACATTGTTAGTCATCAATCAGGAGGTGAAATGCAAAACTGACCTGGGATCATTAACTCTGGGACTACTGCATCTCTATCTTTATTTCAATGTAAAGCATCTCTTCAATAATACTTCCTGTATAATATAAACTGACCTGGGATCATTAACTCTGGGACTACTGCATCTCTATCTGTATTTCAATGTAAAGCATCTCTTTAATAATACTTCCTGTATAATATAAACTGACCTGGGATCATTAACTCTGGGACTACTGCATCTCTATCTGTATTTCAATGTAAAGCATCTCTTTAATAATACTTCCTGTATAATATAAACTGACCTGGGATCATTAACTCTGGCACTACTGCATCTCTATCTGTATTTCAATGTAAAGCATCTCTTTAATAATACTTCCTGTATAATATAAACTGACCTGGGATCATTAACTCTGGGACTACTGCATCTCTATCTGTATTTCAATGTAAAGCATCTCTTTAATAATACTTCCTGTTGACCTGACCAAGTGACCTCTCACCTCTGATCATGCTGTGCCCTCTATGTAGCCAGTTCAGATGCAGGAGGGGTTCACCGACACAGCTGATATAACCTAGAGGATTTAGGGAGAAGGGGAGAGAGGGATGAAGTGAAGGAGAGAGACTGTTATTGAGAAAATAAGGTAGTTAAAGCGACAGTGTTCAACAGGAATCTCTGTGTGGCCTCACCTGGTGTCCACACCACACTAAGTGGCTGCAGAGGACTTTATGCTGAAAAACATGAACGGACACACAAGGACAAACAATACAGCGTAGTTATAGAAATAATGAAGTGTCTTACTATTCTCCATGGTTGGCCCTCTTGCCTATTCTTTGAAGGTGGAAGGAGCCACAGCTATACACCTGAGCCTGTTTACTGCACAACACAATCCATCAATCAGATTGATACATGAGTGTGTAGGTGTGGGTTATAAGGGTGTCTAATTGTTCTACATTTTTTCAATATGGGTGATTTAAAATAGCCTGTTTTGTTTTTTTCACAGACATCACACCCTTACCTAAACAGCACCCTCACCTGAGAAGTAGAAATCAAAGGGAGAGAATCTGTGAATTGAATAACTGCAGTTGACATAGCTCAGTAAATGGAAGAATACTCTTATTGCAATGTGAATGGCTCTTAAAAGAGCCTTTGGTTGTGCATAGTGTAGTCTGTGGTGTTGCCAGGGAACAGCACCCTCTTTGAAGAAGTAGGAGGTGAAGATCTCCTGCACACGGATTGCCTCTCTTGCTGCGTTGTTGGACCCCATCCTTGAAACATCCTGCAGAGCAGCAGACTCCTCCTCTGGCACATGGCGGCGAGCTGCAGATCCCCTCCTGGTCCTCGTGTCCATCCTCATGAAGTTACGCAGGACACAGGTAGCCTTCACACACCTGAATTACTCCAGGAGGCAGTCCCAGATGACCCTGGTCACCCAACCTTGCAGTGCCCTACACGGTAACTGTAGGCAATCGTTCTGAAGGAATCTCCAGTTACAAGGTATCTGTAGGAATATGGAAGACAATGTAATTATTAGACTGTTACATCACCAGGTCATTGTGGATTACTGAAGTATAATATCACTGATAACAAATCATGATAACATTGGATTGATAGACAGATGGGCACACATATGTACATGTGTAGCATGTGACAATAACAGGATCATATCAAGGACGGCATCACAAATGAACACATAAATACCACTTGAAGCTTAATGATGAGTTGATCATTTGAATCAGCTGTGCAGTGTGAAGGCAAAAACAACAATGTTCCCCTCTGAGTCCCCAGGACTGAGAACCACTGCTCTTCATTGGGACCTCTTCATATGTAGACTGGCTTTCATAGAGCTCTTTATCTGAGGACAGACAACCTCACAAGAAACAGACTTCATTATAGTCAAATTACACCACACTGAATATTATGTTACTATTATCTCCGTCCTCACTTCTAGGGACAGGAACTACACAAAAGTACCTGCCCTATCCAGAATAGCCTCCTCTCTCACTGACAGTTGTGGCTGCTATCCTTTCACCCTCCTCCATGGCTGTTAGCTAGCTACCTACAAATGCATTTGGAGTTTGTTTTTTACAGTGATAAATACATCAAGATGGCTAGCTAATATGAAGTTAGGTAGATGGTGATATTTAATTCACTTAGCTATCTATCTATACAGTATGTGAAGTTGTCTAGATAGCTAGCTAGCTCATTTAGCAGCTCATTTGAGTTAGCCTGCACTGTAGCTAGTTAGCTAATAATACATCGTTGTTTTTTTACATTTTCAAAATCTATTTACTTACTTGAATAGGTTCTCCCAGCCATGTGGACAACTGGAAACAGGGCAGCAAAGTTTGTCACCAGAGCGTTTAGAGGATATTACTACTGAACTATGTACCCATTTAATAACCAGACCTTCATACAAACTTGCTCTGCTGAATTCTTGATGGAGTCACAATGGGCGGCCTAAGAGGCATCTAGTCCATCTGCTGACTGGACGCAGTTCAGTAAAATGTACATTTTATTTTCAGACAACAAGTTAAAGGTGTAGGAAGCATGAGTTTTTACTCACCAGTGTAACAACACAGTGTGGTTAAAGACTTAGTAACTGAGTTGTAGTCACGATCTGGTTTCCTATAAATACAGTTATATTTTTGTGTTATTACATATTTCTTAACTTATTTCTGGATATCTTCTAAACTACCCACAATGCACTATTTCTCTACGTCATATGGAGGATCTACTCTGTGCTACAGAGTTTGTATGCTAGCTCGGTAGCTAGCTCCAGCTTGTCAACATTAGCCACACCTCATGCGTTTCATATACTGTGTGGTTGTGTTATCTAGTGGGAACCCATGAGTGCAAACGATTGGTTTAATATGAAGTTATACATTTGAAGTTATTTCTGTTGTAGTTTACATCATAGGGAATAGGCTGGTCCTCCATATTACATCACACCTGACTTTGTCATTCTTCTGTATTCTGATTGGTTTTATGTAATAACTCCAAAAATAGAACAGTGAGGTGTAACTTTACATTGGGACTTAAAAATATTTTATTTGATATTTTATAAACAATAGAAAACATACACATACAAATGACAACATCATATAAACATTAACTACATCACACCTGCCCAGACCCACTAGAACACACCCCCAGACCCACAAGAACACACCTCCATCTCCATTAACTACATCATTCCTGTCCAGACCCACTAGAACACACCTCCATCTCCATTAACTACATCACACCTGCCCAGACTCACTAGAACACACCCCCATCTCCAGCGCCTGCATAAGCACCATTTAATTTCTCTCACTTCCAACTTTTAGATAATAAAGCATTTTACCTTTCTTTTGAATTAACAACAGAGGATTGGTTGATTTCCAGGTTTTAATTAAGTATAATTTTTAAGATGATTGATGAGAAAAGTATCGTCCAACCATCGGGTATCTCACTGTATCCCCATATGCCATGTCTTGAAATATACAGACAGACAGATTAAAAGTAATTTTACATTTATAAGTATAACTGTTCTTCTGACAGCCAACTTTCTAACTCCTCCCATAACTTTATGACATCATAACATTCCCAGAAGGATTATTGAGTCATTGTTAGTTTTACACTGATGACATGACTCTGCTGTTGTGCTGTAGAATTAGGGGATTTTGTCTCTTGTATAATAAGGGACTATCATCTGTCCCAACATCACAGGCCACAGACTTTGTTAAAGACTTCCAAAAGTTTTTCCGCCGTTTGAGATCGACTGAGTTTTTTTTTTACACCTGCCAATGTTATTCCATTGAACTAGACAAGTTACTAGACAGGACATATTGCTAATGCTCTTCCTATTGATAACCTGAATGACAATTAACTTGTGGGCGGTGGTCGTGATGACGGCCTATTCGATGTCCATCGGGATTCCCCCAAAAAAGAAGACGCTCTGGATTGATCACTGGAGTCCGATGTGAAGGAGGAGGTTGATCACCAGGAGTCAGATGTGAAGGAGGAGGTTGATCATCAGGAGTCAGATGTGAAGGAGGAGGTTGATCATCAGGAGTCAGATGTGAAGGAGGAGGTTGATCACCAGGAGTCAGATGTGAAGGAGGAGGTTGATCATCAGGAGTCAGATGTGAAGGAGGAGGTTGATCAGCAGGAGTCAGATGTGAAGGAGGAGGTTGATCACCAGGAGTCAGATGTGAAGGAGGAGGTTGACCATCAGGAGTCAGATGTGAAGGAGGAGGTTGATCATCAGGAGTCAGATGTGAAGGAGGAGGTTGATCATCAGGAGTCAGATGTGATGGAGGAGGTTGATCATCAGGAGTCAGATGTAAAGGAGGAGGTTGATCATCAGGTGTCAGATGTGAAGGAGGAGGTTGACCATCAGGAGTCAGATGTGAAGGAGGAGGTTGATCATCAGGAGTCAGATGTGAAGGAGGAGGTTGATCATCAGGAGTCAGATGTGAAGGAGGAGGTTTATCATAAGGAGTCAGATGTGAAGGAGGAGGTTGATCATCAGGAGTCAGATGTGAAGGAGGAGGTTGATCATCAGGAGTCAGATGTGAAGGAGGAGGTTGATCATCAGGAGTCAGATGTGAAGGAGGAGGTTGATCATCAGGAGTCAGATGTGATGGAGGAGGTTGATCATCAGGAGTCAGATGTAAAGGAGGAGGTTGATCATCAGGTGTCAGATGTGAAGGAGGAGGTTGACCATCAGGAGTCAGATGTGAAGGAGGAGGTTGATCATCAGGAGTCAGATGTGAAGGAGGAGGTTGATCATCAGGAGTCAGATGTGAAGGAGGAGGTTTATCATAAGGAGTCAGATGTGAAGGAGGAGGTTGATCATCAGGAGTCAGATGTGAAGGAGGAGGTTGATCATCAGGAGTCAGATGTGAAGGAGGAGGTTGATCATCAGTGAACCTCTAGGATTGTGGCTGGGCTGGCGTTTACACTTCCAGCTTGGTCATATATTTTGATACATTGAATGTTGATATTGTGAACCTATGTTATATATTTTTCCTCCTGTTTCAGGAAGTGATGTCACTAAGTACTGCCCCTATATATACAGTGCATTTGGAAAGTTTTCAGACCCCTTCACTTTTTCCACATTTTGCTACGTTACAGCCTTATTCTGAAATGGATTAAATCAATATTTTACCCTCAATCTACACACAATACCCCATAATGACATCACAATAGTTCATAATGACATCACAATACCCCAGAATGACATCACAATACCCCATAACAACAAAGCAAAAACAGGTTTTTATAAATGTTTCAAATGTAACAAAAACAACTGAAATATCACATTTACATAGAGTACCATTCAAGGGTTTGGAAACACCTACTCATTCAAGTGTTTTTATTTGTACTATTTTCTACAATGTAGAATAATAATGAAGACATCAAAACTATGAAATAACACATATGGAATCATGTAGTAAGCAAAAAAGGGTTAAAAAAATCAAAATATATTTTATATTTGAGATATTTTAAAGAAGTCACCCTTTGCCTTGATAACAGCTTTGCACACTCGTGGCATTCTCTCAAAAAGCTTCATGAGGCAGTCACCTGGAATTAATTTCAATTAAATGTTAATTTGTAGAATTTCTTTCCTTCTTAATGCATTTGAGCCAATCAGTTGTGTTGGGACAAGGTATGGGTGGCTCTCATGAGGATTGCCACAGGAAAGGAAGACCCAGAGTTACCTCTGCTGCAGAAGATACGTTCATTAGAGTTAACTGCAACTCAGATTGCAGTCCAAATAAATGCTTCACAGAGTTCAAGTAACAGAAACATCTCAACATCAACTGTTCAGAGACTGCGTGAATCAGCCCTTCATGGTTGAATTGCTGCATGCAAAAACACTATTTAGAAAAGCTTTGTTATTAAAGAACAAGAAAGACGGCACACTGTTTACAAAAAATGTGTTTTTCTTTCAAAAACAAGGACATTTCTAAGTGACCCCAAACGTTTGAACGGTAGTATACATCTACATGATGTATTGTTACACCATGTAGGAGCAGTATAGACCTAGTCTGTTCATTATATACATCTACATGATGTATTGTTACACCATGTAGCAGCAGTATAGACCTAGTCTGTTCATTATATACATCTACATGATGTATTGTTACACCATGTAGGAGCAGTATAGACCTAGTCTGTTCATTATATACATCTACATGATGTATTGTTACACCATGTAGGAGCAGTATAGACCTAGTCTGTTCATTATATACATCTACATGATGTATTGTTACACCATGTAGGAGCAGTATAGACCTAGTCTGTTCATTATATACAACTACATGATGTATTGTTACACCATGTAGGAGCAGTATAGACCTACAGTAGCTGGCTACTTATTTAGATTTGGTTTGACTTAATAAAACTGTCTTAACTTGCTGTAGTAAACATTTTAAATTCGCACTTATCAATCAACACATTCAAGTCTTTGTATGTCTCAATATAATAGTATTATTTAATTAAATCCATGTAAAATAATCTTAGTCTGAATATAAAATGTGATCCTCAACTGCGTTTCCCTCCAGTCAGCAGACGGCGATGTGCGTCTTTCAGGCGATGCTGCAGCGTGACGTATAATCTAGTGGACGGTTCTTCATAAACAGCTCGTCAACCACCTCGGTAGCTTGCTAGCCAACATAGCCGAAAGATTCAAGCTATTTATACGCTTTCGGTCTATATTAGCTACTGTGTTTTAGACACACTTCTGTCGTATCTACTTGTTAACCTATTTAATTTAATATTACGTTATTTTGTATTAGTCAGCTATAGTAGCTGGCTGGTTAAGTTAGCATTAGCCTAGTCGCTAATGATAGCTAGCTAGCTAACATCCCCGACCATGAGTTCCCTAAACTACTCCCCTCCTGTTAAAGAAGAGGAGGTCTGCTGGACGGAGAAAGAAGCTCAGGGGCTGAACATTGTCGTGAAAGAGGAGACGGAAGAGGAGGATGTTACAGTAAAACAAGGAGTAGAGGGTGAGGCTGTTACAGTGAAAGATGAAGAGAAAGACGTTTCAGTTAAACAAGAGGAAGAAGAGGATGATGCTGTTTTTGGAGTGAAGAAGGAAGGAGAGATTACTGTCACATTGAAAGATGAAGAGGAGGAGACAGGAGATCTGAGTAACACCAGTAAGTACCGCCTTCAATTAGTTTTTAACTTTGGATATTCGGAGTTGGCTCGTCAATACCTCTTCAACTGAGGGCCCTGGGATGATGACTGATATGTCTAGAATCAGACGACATAGAGAACAAGCTACCCCTTGTTTTCTCCGTTCCGTTTCCAAAAAGTGACTTAACATATATATTTGAGGAGGGTCTATCTGCTGACCGCAGACTGGGGGTCACGGCATGTAGTGATTTTAATGTAGTGATGTTTTACTACACACCGTGACCCCCAATAGAGCCATGTGAGAGTTGGGTTGGCTACACCAAAGATTATGGATATACTGACAAGATGTCTCTTCGCCCTAACAAGGGGAGTCGTTGTCCACAAAGCTGCACTGTGGGTTGTCTATCTCCCACCTATCCTGTCTTTGGATTGGTGGATACATCTTATTATTGTAATCTGTTGTTTATATTCTATGAGGGTTGTTGAAGTCAACCGCCTGTATTCAATGGAGAGAGATGCTAAGCTACTAGCATGAATATGCATAGCGATCTGGAGACAACTCCTATAGTGTTTCTATCAAAGTTGTCGGTATGTCACGTGTCCACATAACGACTTAATCATTACGAAACTTCTGTTGGATCAAGTAAACCTCAAGTAGCAAATAAGCCATTCATTTTGTTGTTGACCAAATTCAACACTTTCCACATTGGGTTGATAATTGTTTCCACTTGGATACAACCTACTGTAACCTACTGGCATGACCTAGAGAGTTACAACCTACTGTAACCTACTGGCATGACCTAGAGAGTTACAACCTACTGGCATGACCTAGAGAGATACAACCTACTGTAACCTACTGGCATGACCTAGAGAGATACAACCTGCTGTAACCTACTGGCATGACCTAGAGAGATACAACCTAATGTAACCTACTGGCATGACCTAGAGAGATACAACCTACTGTAACCTACTGGCATGACCTAGAGAGATGTAACCTACTGTAACCTACTGGTATGACCTAGAGAGATACAACCTACTGTAACCTACTGGCATGACCTAGAGAGATACAACCTACTGTAACCTACTGGCATGACCTACAGAGATACAACCTACTGTAACCTACTGGCATGACCTAGAGAGATACAACCTACTGGCATGACCTAGAGAGTTACAACCTGCTGTAACCTACTGGCATGACCTAGAGAGATACAACCTACTGTAGCCTACTGGCATGACCTAGAGATACAACCTACTGTAACCTACTGGCATGACCTAGAGATACAACCTACTCTAACCTACTGGCATGACCTAGAGAGTTACAACCTACTGGCATGACCTAGAGAGAAACAACCTACTGTAGCCTACTGGCATGACCTAGAGTTACAACCTACTGTAACCTACTGGCATGACCTAGAGAGATACAACCTACTGTAGCCTACTGGCATGACCTAGAGAGATACAACCTACTGTAACCTACTGGCATGACCTAGAGAGATGTAACCTACTGGCATGACCTAGAGAGATACAACCTACTGTAGCCTACTGGCATGACCTAGAGAGTTACAACCTACTGTAACCTACTGGCATGACCTAGAGAGTTACAACCTACTGTAACCTACTGGCATGACCTAGAGAGTTCCAACCTACTGTAGCCTACTGGCATGACCTAGAGAGATACAACCTACTGTAACCTACTGGCATGACCTAGAGAGTTACAACCTACTGTAACCTACTGGCATGACCTAGAGAGTTACAACCTACTGTAATCTACTGGCATGACCTAGAGAGATACAACCTACTGTAACCTACTGGCATGACCTACAGAGATACAACCTACTGTAACCTACTGGCATGACCTAGAGAGTTACAACCTACTGTAGCCTACTGGCATGACCTAGAGAGATACAACCTACTGTAACCTACTGGCATGACCTAGAGAGGTACAACCTAATGTAACCTACTGGCATGACCTAGAGAGATATAACCTACTGTAGCTTACTGGCATGACCTAGAGAGATACAATCTACTGTAACCTACTGGCATGACCTAGAGAGATACAACCTACTGTAACCTACTGGCATGACCAAGAGAGATACAACCTACTGTAACCTACTGGCATGACCAAGAGAGATACAACCTACTGTAACCTACTGGCATGACCAAGAGAGATACAACCTACTGTAACCTACTGGCATGACCTAGAGTTACAACCTACTGTAGCCTACTGGCATGATCTAGAGAGATACAACCTACAGTAGCCTACTGGCATGACCTAGAGAGATACAACCTACTGTAACCTACTGGCATGACCTAGAGAGTTACAACCTACTGTAGCCTACTGGCATGACCTAGAGAGTTACAACCTACTGTAACCTACTGGCATGACCTAGAGACACTGCCAACTGGCATGATCTAGAGAGATACAACCTACTGTAGCCTACTGGCATGACCTAGAGAGATACAATCTACTGTAACCTACTGGCATGACCTAGAGAGATACAACCTACTGTAACCTACTGGCATGACCTAGAGAGTTACAACCTACTGTAGCCTACTGGCATGACCTAGAGAGTTACAACCTACTGGCATGACCTAGAGAGATACAACCTACTGTAGCCTACTGGCATGACCTAGAGATACAACCTACTGTAACCTACTGGCATGACCTAGAGAGATACAACCTACTGTAACCTACTGGCATGACCTAGAGAGATACAACCTACTGTAGCCTACTGGCATGACCTAGAGAGATACAACCTACTGTAGCCTACTGGCATGACCTAGAGAGTTACAACCTACTGTAACCTAATGGCATGACCTAGAGAGTTACAACCTACTGTAACCTACTGGCATGACCTAGATAGATACAACCTACTTTAGCCTACTGGCATGACCTAGAGAGTTAAAACCTACTGTAACCTAGTGGGATGACCTAGAGAGATACAACCTACTGGAATCTACTGGCATGACCTAGAGAGTTACAACCTACTGTAACCTACTGGCATGACCTAGAGAGAAACAACCTACTGTAACCTACTGGCATGACCTAGAGAGATACAACCTACTGTAGCCTACTGGCATGACCTAGAGAGTTACAACCTACTGTAACCTAATGGCATGACCTAGAGAGTTACAACCTACTGTAACCTACTGGCATGACCTAGATAGATACAACCTACTTTAGCCTACTGGCATGACCTAGAGAGTTAAAACCTACTGTAACCTAGTGGGATGACCTAGAGAGATACAACCTACTGGAATCTACTGGCATGACCTATAGAGTTACAACCTACTGTAACCTACTGGCATGACCTAGAGAGAAACAACCTACTGTAACCTACTGGCATGACCTAGAGAGATACAACCTACTGTAGCCTACTGGCATGACCTAGAGATATATATATATATATATACACAAGCATTTCTAAACTTTTTTTCTCACTTTTATGGGGTATTGTGATGTCTTTATGAGGTATTGTCTGAAAATTGATAATTGGGGAAAAAAAATCAATTTTATAATAACCAAATGTGTAAAAAGGGAAGGGGTCTGAATGCATGTATGTTCTAGGGCAGATTTTTAAAAAAATATATATTTTCTTTCTACCAATTGATTGGTTGAATTGTTATGACGTGTATTTGTTCATATAGACACACCCCATGTGTTTAATAAAATCAACTGTATGTGCAGAACTTGAACTGAACTGATGCTTCAAGCGTTTGATTAAATAATTAACACACACAAATGACTTGAGGAAGCCAGAGGTCAATATAACCAGAAGAAAATAACCAATTCCCCACCTGCTGCTGGCCTTCGTTAATTCTGACGTTATGCTCCTGGAGTTTCCGGTAAAATAGGCAAACTTTTTCCATTTCCGTTTGAAGTGCCAATTTATCTTACCATTTCTACCGATCTGCGTGCCAGTTATGAACGAGTTACAACACCTGTTTGGCTCCGCCACTTCCTGGGTCGGTGAAGTGAGGTATTAAATTTAAGGATTAAATCATTTAAGGAATATATTCGAGTCTCACGCTCATCACCTTTGGAATGCGGGGCTTCGAGCGAGGTGTGGATTTAATAGTATGTTGTACCTAGTTTCCCTCCTTCAGGGAACAGTAGTTATAGTCATAACGTGTGGATTTAATAGTATGTTGTACCTAGTTTCCCTACTTCAGGGAACAGTAGTTATAGTCATAACATGTGGATTTAATAGTATGTTGTACCTAGTTTCCCTCCTTCAGGGAACAGTAGTTATAGTCATAACGTTAAGCTTGTCATATGATGAACTTTAACTTAAATACTGGATTTTGCTGTCGGACAGTTTTTTTGTATTCAGATCTCTGAAATGCTCTCTAACTACGTAACATTTAGTGTCTCCTTATGTTACGCTGGGAAAACAGTTTTCATGGGCACAGAAATCCTAAATCATTTCAGTTTACTAAATCCAATGGTTCTAACCGAGAGTCACCTTAACTTTATTGACAACTCCCAAATGGATACTGTCATTAATGCGGTTCTTCAATAATTACACATAATACTTAATACTGTAGCTGTTTAGTTACAGTCACATGTTCAACTATCATCAGCTGATCCAGGAAATCATTTTCTCCATGCCAGTCAAATGTAGTTCTTCATTCATTACTCTGGTAAAGACAGTTATGCCGTGCTCCACGTTGGATCCAACATCCCAAACAAATCGATATTTATAATGTGTTATTGTCTACTTGATTTACAGTAGGGTCTCGTTAGTCCGTTTGGAAACGGAGATACTTAGCTCATAATGTGTAGAGAACTGTTCCTTGGTGGATAGGCTATTGTACAACACACAGAGCTATTTTCCTTTATTCAGGACATTTAGAATGACAACACATTACAGAGTAGCCTAGTGGGATTATTCACAAAATTATCTGGTGATCAGGTTATGAATTGTCATGACAAAGACATTTTAGTCTCCTTGTTTCACCTAAAATATTAAATCATTTATAGTCCTAGGTCTATGTTATTGTTAGGTGAAGTTATGGGTCCTACAGTAGGTCTATGTTGTTGTTAGGTGAAGTTATGGGTCCTACAGTAGGTCTATGTTGTTGTTAGGTGAAGTTATAGGTCCTACAGTAGGTCTATGTTATTGTTAGGTGAGATTATAGACCACATACACTTAGTGGACAAAATCTCATTGTCAGGCTGATGGAAAACTAGCCAATGATCATTTTACTGGTTGAAGTCGTTTTTAAATATAAAGTAGTACATTTTCGACAATAACACAAACATTATATTAAATCAGGACATTCAAACGAGCCTTACAATTATAATCCAAAGTAGTGTCAAATTATGATAATAATAATCATAATCAACCTGGAAATGGAGGCTTTATTTGCTGTCAGCCTATGAGAACTCCCCTGAGTTTTCCCCCACGGTGGTGAATTAGTGAATAGACACAGAGCTTAATGTGAGTTTCCTTGAGTAGCACTCCTGATCTAGTGCTGTAATATTCAGAATACATTGTGAAAACTAATCTTTGCTCACCATTTTTTAAATATATATATTTTTTTCACCCCTTTGTTCTCCCCAATTGGTACTTAGTCTTGTCTCATCGCTGCAACTCCCATACGGACTCTGGAGAGGCGAAGGTCGAGAGCCGTGCGTCCTCCGAAACACAACCCAACCTAGCCGCGCTGCTTCTTGACACAATGCCCATCCAACCCGGAAGCCAGCAGCACCAATGTGTCGGAGGAAACACCGTACACCTGGCGACCTGGTCAGTGTGCACTGCGCCCGGCCCGCCACATGAGTCGCTAGTGCGCGATGAGACAAGGATATCCCTGCCGGCCAAACCCTCCCCTAACCCGGGCCAATTGTGCGTCGCCCCATGGGCCTCCCGGTCGCGGCCGGCTGCAACAGAGCTTGGACTCGAACCCAGATCTCTAATGGCACAGCTTAGGCCACTTGCTCACCATTTTTGCTCCAGGCAGATATACTACATCCATAACTAGCGGTTTCTGCATTAGCAGGGAGGTGTTTCTGCAATCAAATTGTGTGCGCATCGCCCTTGTCGCAATTTTAGCAAACACAGAAAGGTGCCTATATTTGAGAACAAAAGTCGCCTGGCACACTGCTTAGGAGTTCAACACCTTTTACTTATTTCTAGTTACTACTAATGTGAAAACAAGACTAAATATGACTATTGTTGCTCACTTGACTGTCTTAAGACAATTGTCAAGTAATTTTAACATTCATTACAGACGTCAATTGTTGTACAGTATCATGGCTACGCTGTTGGCATCACCTTTTTCAGTGGATTTCTGCTGTTGTGAGCCTATAACTATCTGTCTGACTTGTTCACACAGGAGAGAGACGTGACTATCATGGATCCTCTGGGGAGCCTCAACATCATGATGCTAACGAGTCAGAGAAGAGTCTGTCCAGATTCTATCATCTCAAGAAACACCAGCAGAGACCCACAGGGAAGAAATCTATCTGCTGCTCTGACTGTGGAAAACATTGCAAATCTTCATCAGAACTTAAAATACACCAGCGAACACACACAGGAGAGAAATCTCACCACTGTTTTGATTGTGGGAAGAGTTACTTAAGATTAAAAGCACTAAAAGTACACCTGAGAATTCACACTGGAGAGAAACCTTATAGCTGTGATCAATGTGGGAGGAGTTTTACTACATCTTTCTCTCTGACTCTACACCAGAGAATACACACAGGAGAGAAACCTTATAGCTGTACTCAATGTGGGAAGAGTTTTACTCAGTCAAGCAACCTGTTATCACACCAGAGGATACACACAGGAGAGAAATCTTTTAGTTGTAATCAATGTGTGAAAAGTTTTATTTCATCTAGTTACCTGACTGTACACCAGAGAACACACACAGGAGAGAAACCTTATAGCTGTGATCAATGTGGGAAGACTTATATTTCATCTTGCCATCTGACTAGACACCAGCGAGTACACACAGGAGAGAAACCTTATAGCTGTAATCAATGTGGGAAGAGTTTTACTCGGCCAGACAGCCTGATATCACACCAGAGAACACACACAAGAGAGAAACCTTATAGCTGTGATCAATGTGGGAAGACTTATATTTCATCTTGCCATCTGACTAGACACCAGCGAGTACACACAGGAGAGAAACCTTATAGCTGTGATCAATGTGGGAAGAGTTTTGCTGCATCTGTCTCTCTGACTCTACACCAGAGAACACACACAGGAGAGAAACCTTATAGCTGTGATCAATGTGGGAAGAGTTTTGCTGCATCTGTCTCTCTGACTCTACACCAGAGAACACACACAGGAGAGAAACCTTATAGCTGTGGTCAATGTGGGAAGAGTTTTACAACATCTGGCTGTCTCTCCAGATCAAAACACCTCAAGAAACACCTGCAGAGATCCACAGGGAAGAGAACTCACTGCTCCTCTGACTGTGGGAAGAGATTAACCTCTTCATCAGGCATTAAAATTCATCAGAGAATCCACACAGGAGAGAAATCTTTTAGCTGTGGTCAATGTGGGAAGAGTTTTACTAGGTCAACCAGCCTCATATCACACCAGAGAATCCACACAGGAGAGAAACCTTATAGCTGTGGTCAATGTGGGAAGAGTTTTACTACATCTGGCTGTCTGACTCGACACCAGAGAACACACACAGGAGAGAAATCTTATAGCTGTGATCAGTGTGACAAGAGATTCTCCGGTAAAAGACATCTGATCAAACATCAGAAAATACATGAAGGGGTTGTTTCATGATATCAATGAATTAATGTCACAATGTAGAATGTTTTAACATTGTAGTAGGAGTATTTTAATGATGTCACAATGTAGAACCCTAAACGTTTGTCCCCTGTTCTATTGATTTCAGCATGATATGGATATTAGCCTCAGGGGGGAAATCCAGGCTCTGAATTGGAAGAGTTACTATTTATGAGATTTAATAAAAAGTGACAAAAAAAAGAGTTGTGTTACACTTACCACATTGGCGACCCACTGGAATCAAAATGCAACACTTCAAAATGTAGCGAGCTGTTTTCTACAAATTGTCCTCTAACCAGTGTTGTACACATTATTCCCAGATTCCGTGTGGTTTTTGAGCTGTTAGTTTTAACAGGACGTGCAACCTCATCTCCCTCTTCTCGGTACAATTGATTTCAACATGATATTAATGAGTGATGACAAATAAGTGTTGTGTTCCTTTGTTCAGCGACCCCTAAATTTAAATGCGTCACTCCAAAATGTAGCTGACCGTCTTCTGCAGGTTGTCCTCTAACCAGTGAGGTAAAAGATATCTCCATTTCCATGTGTTTTTTGTTTTGTTGTGTTAGTTTGAAGAGCAGATTCAACCTGATTTCCCCCCCAAATCTATATAAGATTTGTGTTTTGCGTTTAGCCAGTGCTTTGCCATGGATCTTTATTTATTTTTACTGCACGTTTTTCCTATTGGAGATGAATTTTGTTTGGGCTCGTTCCAAGGGGACGAGAATTCTAGAAGCTAGTGAGTTTTAGGATTCTATAGAAAGAAAAATGAGAAAAATAATCCTATTGTATATTATTATTTAGAAATACGTGTTTTTTTCTTGTTTTTAATTGTTGACAGCCAGTGATTATATTGTAGAAGGTGAATCATTGTAGTTGATTATCATGTGAAATGGAAGTTGTTTTCTGTTGGTGGTGAGCAAACTTTTCCAACAAAAATATAGGATATATTTGTTGTCTTAAGGGGGAAGGTGTTACAGGCTTTGGTTTTTCCATTTATGTTTTGAGGTTGGACTTTAGCACGTCTAGCCCGTTAGCACGTCTAGCCCGTTAGCACGACTAGCTCGTTAGCACGTATAGCTCGTTAGCACGTCTAGCTCGT
Source organism: Salmo trutta (assembly GCF_901001165.1). Taxonomy (NCBI): domain Eukaryota; kingdom Metazoa; phylum Chordata; class Actinopteri; order Salmoniformes; family Salmonidae; genus Salmo; species Salmo trutta. The sequence goes on along the minus strand of NW_021822911.1, from coordinate 18,202,540 downwards.
TAGCACGTCTAGCTCGTTAGCACGTCTAGCCCGTTAGCACGTCTAGCTCGTTAGCCCGTCTAGCTCGTTAGCCCGTCTAGCTCGTTAGCCCGTCTAGCTCGTAGGACGCACTGATTGGTGTCACCTCGTTAGTCAGTATGTGTTACACCTGTGCTGGCTTGTCCATCTCGTTAGTGGGAAGGTGTTTCACCTGAGCTGGTCCAGGTTCTATTTAAGAGTGTCTGGCCCAGTGCTCCAGTTGTCTTGATACATGTGGAGAGTCAACACCTTTAGTTGCTCCACCTTTTTGGTTTGCTTCCTGTCTTTAAGTTTGGTGTGGGTTTTTCTCTTCTTGGGCAGATTTAGTGGGTCTCATGGTGGGTGTCTTTCAGGTCCCAGTTGTTGTTACTAGTCAACTTTCAGAACCACATATTTTGGTGTTGGATATTGCATCCAATACATTTTTTAATCAATTGCATTTCCTTAAGGTGCTCAGTTGTCAGTCTCCTGTTTTTTATCCTCATGTTTGTGTACTAAATATTTATTTTCATTGTGTTGTGTCCTGTCTGAAATGTGCTGTATACATAAAGCTTGATTTGATTTGAACAAATGAACCCAATGAACAATCAATAGACTCTTGGTCCATCTTAATATGGAAAAACAGTATCAATCCCCTTTTTCCAGCCTGCTGAAGGCGTGGTGGAGTGGTAAACACCACCCCCGGCTCTACCAGGGGCTTGAGGTGGTCTCTCACAGCTCTGCTTATGTCATGTTCTGTGGCCTTGCTGTTCCATTTATTGACTGTCCCTGCAACACAGAAACACATTTAGTCATTATATAAAACACTCAAAGTAATGGATATGGAGCATCTATGGCCTCAGTTACACCTGGCACCTAAATGTGACTTCTGTCATCCGATCACTCCAAGCTGCATTAGGTTCAGATCTACCAGGATGGGCCTTTGACACAGTCAGGCCACTGAATATGCATAAGCAATGTAAAGAGATGGGGTGAATGAGGGGAAAAATACATTTGACACAAATTACCTTCATAATAACAAAGAACAAATGTGTGTCTGAGGGGAAATTAACTTTCATACAGCCAAAAGGGGTGAGAAATTACACCAAGATCAGTGGACAATTTGCACTAATGTAAATAAACATAGATGATGGAACATATTCCCTTTTGCTGACGTGATGAACCGCTAAGGGGACATAAATATTTACCATCTAAACCATGTGTGACCTTTCACCTCTCTGGCTGTAGAAGTTGTTTGAATGTTAAATGACGAGACAGAGTAACCAGTCTTGTTCCGTATATTGCAATACATCCGGGTATTTCAAGCACACCGGTAAAAACACTGGAGTTGCAGTAATTAACATTTACCAACAGATGGCATCACTGTGCCATCTTACACCCATAACATCTTCCCTTTTATAAAACAGGACAGGAGCTGTCAATTCACTAACAAAACAAACCTAGTAATAATTTCCAACATGAACAGTTTAGTCTTTTTTTTTTCAGGTAACAACTGTTGCAGGGGTAGTCAAGAAATGCAACAGCAAGGCCACAGAACATGACATAAGCAGCGCTGTGGGAGACCACCTCAAGCCCCTGGTAGAGCCGGGGGTGGTGTTTACCACTCCACCACGCCTTCAGCAGGCTGGAAAAGTGGGATTGATCTGTTTGATCCATTTGTTTGTTTCAGATTTCAGTAGTTGAATCCTTTTCAACATAATATCCTCTGATGTATTGTTGAGTTCAACATTTTTCATTTTCAACAAATGAACTGGGTTGGTTGAAAGTGATACAAAACATGCATACCATTTGCACTATTTTGACAGTGGTAGATATACTGTTTTTCATACTAAGATGGACCAATATGTGTTGCTTTTGCACACATTTGTTAATTGGTTTTGCAAGAGTCTGTTGATTGGTCGGTCATTGGGTTAATTTGTTTTGCAATATGTTCAAATCAAATCAAGCTTTATTTATACAGCACATTTCAGACATGGATGCAACACAATGGCTTCACAGGGGAGAAAAACAAATATTTAGTACACAACAAACATAAGAGGATAAAAAAGTAAATTAACAACTTAAAGACTAATGGGCACCCTAAGGAAATTCCATTGATTCAAATATTAATTGGGTGCAATATCCAACCCAAAATATAAGCTTGTTTTTTAGGAGGGGCTCTGAAAGACACTATGGGGGTGTCCACTGGAAGTTGACTAGTAACAACAACTGGGACCTAAAAGACACCCACCATGAGACCCACTAAATCTGCCCGAGAAGAGGGAAATAAAAGAAGAAAAAAAACACACCAAACTTAAAGACAGGAAGCAAACCAAAAAGGTGGAGCAACTAAAGGTGTTGACTCTCCACATGTATCAAGACAACTGGAGCACTGGGCCAGACACTCTTAAATAGAACCTGGACCAGCTCAGGTGAAACACCTTCCCACTAACGAGATGGACAAGCCAGCACAGGTGTAACACATACTGACTAACGAGGTGACACCAATCAGTGCGTCCTACGTGCTAACGAGCTAGACGTGCTGACGAGCTAGACGTGCTAACGAGCTAGACGTGCTAACGAGCTAGACGAGCTAGACGTGCTAACGAGCTAGACGTGCTAACGAGCTAGACGTGCTAACGAGCTAGACGGGCTAACGAGCTAGACGGGCTAACGGGCTAGACGTGCTAACGAGCTAGACGCGCTAACGAGCTATACGTGCTTAAAGTCCAAACTCAAAACATAAATGGAAAAACCAAAGCCTTTAACACCTTCCCCCTTAAGGGGAGAAGCTCCAGGTGGTATCTGATTTTAAGTACCTTGGAATCATACTTGATTCCAACCTCTCTTTTAAAAAGCATGTGAAAAAGGTAATTCAAATAACCAAATTCAACCTAGCTAATTTCCGATTTATACGAAATTGTTTGACCACAGAGGTAGCAAGACTGTACTTCAAATCGATGATACTCCCCCACTTAACATACTGCTTGACTAGTTGGACCCAAGCTTGCTATACAACATTAAAACCTATTCAGTCTGTCTACAAACAGGCTCTCAAAGTGCTCGATAGGAAGCCCAATAGCCATCATCACTGTTACATCCTCAGAAAGCATGAGCTCCTGAGTGCAATACACCGACGCATGTCTTGTATTCAAGATCCTAAATGGCCTGGCTCCCCCTCCACTCAGTATTTTTGTTAAACAGAAAATCCAAACATATGGCAGCAGATCCACAAGGTCTGCCATGAGACTGTATAGTTCCCTTAAGGAAAAGCACCTTTAGTAAATCCGCTTTCTCTGTGAGAGCGTCCCATATCTGGAATACACTCCCATCAGACACACATAACTGCAACACCTATCACACTTTCACAAAAAACATGAAGACATGGCTAAAGGTCAATCAGATTTGTGAACATAATCCCTAGCTGTGTATTGCCACTTTCCATGTTGTCTGTTGTCTGTAGCTTGTGAGGTGGGGAAACACTTTGTTTTTATGGATTTTGTCTTGTTGCTTTTTGTTCTATGTTGCTCTGTCTGTATGCTACATCTTGCTTGTCCTATGTTGCTCTGTCTGTATGCTATGTCTTGCTTGTCCTATGTTACTCTGCGTGTGCTCACTGTTCTATGATTGTCTATATTGTAATTGTTTTTAATAACCTGCCCAGGGACTGCGGTTGATAATAACCTGCCCAGGCACTTTTACTTAAACGTTGATTAATGTGCACTGTCCCTGTAAAAATAAAATAAACTCAAAACTCAAACAACAAATATATCCTACATTTCTTTTGGACAAATTTGCTCACCACCAACAGAAAACAACTTCAATTTCTCATTATAATCAACTACAATGCTTCACCTTCACCAATATAAACATGGTGTCTACTGGCTGTCAACAATTAAAAACAAGAAAAAAACACGTATTTCTAAATAATAATATACAATAGGATTATTTGTTTCTCCTTTTTCTTTCTATAGAATCCTAAATCCCACTAGCTTCTAGAACACTCGTCTTCCTAAAACTCACTAGCTTCTAGAACTCTCCTCTTTCTAAAACTCACTAGATTCTAGAACTCTCCTCTTTCTAAATCCCACTAGCTTCTAGAACTCTCGTCTCCTTGGAACGAGCCCAAACAAAACTCATCTCCAATACGAAAAACGTGCAGTCAAAATAAATAAAGATCCATAGCAACGCATTAGCTAAACGCAAAACACAAATCTTATATCCATTTGGGGGAAAATCAGGTTGAACCTGCTCTTGAAACTAACACAACAAAATAAAAAACATATGGAAATGGGAGATATCTTTTACCTCACTGGTTAGAGGACAACCTGCAGAAAACAGTCAGCTACATTTTGGAGTGATGCATTTAAATTTAGGGGTCCCTAAACAAAGGAACGCAACACTTATTTGTCATAACTCATCGATATCATGTTGAAATCAATTGTGCCGAGAGGAGGGAGATGAGGTTGCACGTCCTGTTAAAACTAACAGCTCAAAAATCACACGGAATCTGGGAATAATGTGTACATCCCTGGTTAGAGGACAATTTGTATAAAACAGCCAGATACATTTTGATTCAATGCGTAACCAACATGGTAAGTGTAACAACTCTTTTTTCACTTTTTATTAAATCTCATAAATAGTACTCTTCCATTTCAGAGCCTGGATTTTCCCCCTGAGGCTAATATCCATATCATGTTGAAATCAATAGAACAGGGGCAAACGTTTAGGATTCTACATTGTGACACTATTAAAATACTCCTACTACAATGTTTAAACATTCTACATTGTGACATGATATCATGAAACAACTCATTCATGTATTTTCTGATGTTTGATCAGATGTCTTTTACCGGAGAATCTCTTGTCACACTGATCACAGCTATAAGGTTTCTCTCCTGTGTGTGTTCTCTGGTGTTGAGTCAGATGGCTAGATGAAGCAAAACTCTTCCCACATTGATCACAGCTATAAGGTTTCTCTCCTGTGTGTGTTCTCTGGTGTTGAGTCAGATGGCTAGATGAAGCAAAACTCTTCCCACATTGATGACAGCTATAAGGTTTCTCTCCTGTGTGTGTTCTCTGGTGCACTGTCAGCTGTCCAGATTGACAAAAACGCTTCCCACATTGATCACAGCTGTAAGGTTTCTCTCCTGTGTGTGTTCTCTGGTGTCGAGTCAGATGTTGTAAAACTCTTCCCACATTGATCACAGCTATAAGATTTCTCTCCTGTGTGTGTTCTCTGGTGTTGAGTCAGATGGCTAGATGAAGCAAAACTCTTCCCACATTGATCACAGCTATAAGATTTCTCTCCTGTGTGTATTCTCTGGTGTCGAGTCAGATGGTCAGATGTAAAATTCTTCCCACATTGATCACAGCTATAAGGTTTCTCTCCTGTGTGTATTCTCTGGTGTCGAGTCAGATAGCCAGAATCAGCAAAACTCTTCCCACATTGATCACAGCTATAAGATTTCTCTCCTGTGTGTATTCTCTGGTGTCGAGTCAGATGGTCAGATGTTGTAAAATTCTTCCCACATTGATCACAGCTATAAGGTTTCTCTCCTGTGTGTGTTCTCTGGTGCACTGTCAGCTGTCCAGATTGACAAAAACGCTTCCCACATTGAGCACAGCTATAAGGTTTCTCTCCTGTGTGTGTTCTCTGGTGTTGAGTCAGATGGCTAGATGAAGCAAAACTCTTCCCACATTGATCACAGCTAAAAGGTTTCTCTCCTGTGTGTATTCTCTGGTGTGATATGAGGCTGGTTGACCAAGTAAAACTCTTCCCACATTGACCACAGCTAAAAGATTTCTCTCCTGTGTGGATTCTCTGGTGTGATATGAGGCTGGTTGACCAAGTAAAACTCTTCCCACATTGACCACAGCTAAAAGATTTCTCTCCTGTGTGGATTCTCTGATGAATTTTAATGCCTGATGAAGAGGTGAATCTCTTCCCACAGTCAGAGCAGCAGTGAGTTCTCTTCCCTGTGGATCTCTGCAGGTGTTTCTTGAGGTGTTTTGATCTGGAGAGACTCTTCTCTGCCTCTTCATCATCACGAGGTTGTTGAGGATCCCCAGAGGATCCACGATAGTCACGTCTCTCTCCTGTGTGAACAACAAAGTCAGACAGATGGTTAAAGGCCCACAACAGTAGAAATCCACTGTAAAAGGTGATGCCAACAGCGTAGCCATGATGTTGTTGTACAACAATTGACGTCTGTAATGTCATGTTAAAATTGCTGGACAAATGTCTTAAAATGAGCAAGAATAGTCATATTTTGTCTTGTTTTCACTATAGTAGTGAAATCGATGATTGTAGGCTAGAAATAAGTTATTCATGTTGTTGAAACTCTAAGCAGTGTGACAGACGACTTTTGGTCTCCAATATAGGCCCCTTTCTGTGTTTAATAAAATTGCGGCACGAGCGCAATTTGATTGCAGAAACACCTCCCTGCTAATAAGGAAACCGATAGTTATGGATGTAGTAAATCTGGTAATGAGGAAACCACTAGTTATGGATGTAGTATATCTGGTAATGAGGAAACCACTAGTTATGGATGTAGTATATCTGGTAATGAGGAAACCACTAGTTATGGATGTAGTATATCTGGTAATGAGGAAACCACTAGTTATGGATGTAGTATATCTGGTAATGAGGAAACCACTAGTTATGGATGTAGTATATCTGGTAATGAGGAAACCACTAGTTATGGATGTAGAATATCTGGTAATGAGGAACTACTAGTTATGGATGTAGTATATCTGGTAATGAGGAAACCACTAGTTATGGATGTAGTATATCTGGTAATGAGGAAACCACTAGTTATGGATGTAGTATATCTGGTAATGAGGAATCCACTAGTTATGGATGTAGTATATCTGGTAATGAGGAAACCACTAGTTATGGATGTAGTATATCTGGTAATGAGGAAACCACTAGTTATGGATGTAGTATATCTGGTAATGAGGAACCACTAGTTATGGATGTAGTATATCTGGTAATGAGGAAACCACTAGTTATGGATGTAGTATATCTGGTAATGAGGAAACCACTAGTTATGGATGTAGTATATCTGCTAATGAGGAAACCACTAGTTACGGATGTAGTATATCTGGTAATGAGGAAACCACTAGTTACGGATGTAGTATATCTGGTAATGAGGAAACCACTAGTTACGGATGTAGTATATCTGGTAATGAGGAAACCACTAGTTACGGATGTAGTATATCTGGTAATGAGGAAACCACTAGTTACGGATGTAGTATATCTGGTAATGAGGAAACCACTAGTTACGGATGTAGTATATCTGGTAATGAGGAAACCACTAGTTATGGATGTAGTATATCTGGTAATGAGGAAACCACTAGTTATGGATGTACTATATCTGCCTGGAGCAAAAATGGTGAGCAAAGATTTGAGTTTTTCACAATGTATTCTGAATGTGAATGGGGGAAACTGAGGGGAGTAACCTCCATTTCCAGGTTGCTTATGAGTACATTTCACACTACTTTGGATTATAATTGTAAGGCTCGTTTGAATGTTCTGTTTAATATAATGGTTGTGTCATCATCGCAAATCAACCGCTTTATACTTAAAAAACACTTCAAACAGTAAAATGCTCTTTGGCTAGCTTTTCCATCAGCCTGACAATGAGGGGTTGTACACTAAGTGTTTGCCAAATTGGCCCATAACTTCACCTAACAATAACATAGACCTACTGTAGTACCCAAACATCACAAATGTCGTGATGTTTGTCATTTGACTGGCATTCAGAAAATGATTTCCTGGATCAGCAAATGATAGTTGAACATGTGACTATTATTCACCTTTATTTAACCTCGATGGGCCAGTGCGTCCCACCTACTCAACAGCCAGTGTAATCGCGTGGCGTGATATTCAAATACCTTAGAAATGCTATTACTTCAATTTCTCAAACATATGACTATTTTACACCATTTTAAAGACATGACTCTCGTTAATCTAACCACACTGTCCGATTTCAAAAAGGCTTTACAACGAAAGCAAAACATTAGATTATGTCAGCAGAGTACCCAGCCAGAAATAATCAGACACCCATTTTTCAAGCTAGCATATAATGTCACAAAAACCCAGAAGACAGCTAAATGCAGCACTAACCTTTGATGATCTTCATCAGATGACACACCTAGGACATTATGTTATACAATACATGCATGTTTTGTTCAATCAAGTTCATATTTATATCAAAAACCAGCTTTTTACATTAGCATGTGACGTTCAGAACTAGCATACCCCCCGCAAACTTCCGGCGAATTTACTAACAATTTACTAAATTACTCACGATAAACGTTCACAAAAAGCATAACAATTATTTTAAGAATTATAGATACAGAACTCCTCTATGCACTCGATTTTAAAATAGCTTTTCGGTGAAAGCACATTTTGCAATATTCTAAGTAGATAGCCCGGCATCACAGGGCTAGCTATTTAGACACCCAGCAAGTTTAGCCTTCACCAAACTCCGATTTACTATTAGAAAAGTTTGATTACCTTTCCTGTTCTTCGTCAGAATGCACTCCCAGGACTTCTACTTCAATAACAAATGTTGGTTTGGTCCAAAATAATCCATAGTTATGTTCCAACAGCGGCATTTTGTTCGTGCGTTCAAGACACTATCCGAATGGTAAATAAGGGTCACGTGCACAGCGCATTTCGTGACAAAAGATTTCTAAATATTTCATTACCGTACTGCGAAGCATGTCAACCGCTGTTTAAATCAATTTTTATGCCATTTTTCTCGTAAAAAAGCGATTATATTCCGACCGGGAATCTGCAATTAGGTAAACAGACGAAAGAAAATATATCACTGGGTCGACTCGGGCACGCGCCTAAGCCCTTTGTCCTCTGATCGGCCACTTGGCAAAGGCGATAATGTGTTTCAGCCAGAGGCTGCCTCGATATTGTTCAGCTTTTTCCCAGGCTCTGAGAGCCTATGGGAGCCGTAGGAAGTGTCACGTTACAGCTAAGATCCTGACTCTTCAATAAACAGAGACAAGAAGAACGACACCTTGTCAGACAGACCACTTCCTGCATGAAATCTTCTCAGGTTTTTGCCTGCCATATGAGTTCTGTTATACTCTCAGACACCATTCAAACAGTTTTAGAAACTTTAGGGTGTTTTCTATCCAAAGCCAATAATTATATGCATATTCTAGTTACTGGGCAGGAGTAGTAACCAGATTAAATCAGGTACGTTTTTTATCCGGCCGTGTAAATACTGCCCCCTAGCCCTAACAGGTTAAGGTGGTGAGGAAATTACAATTAAAGAACAACCAGGCATCCCGTACTGACGGGATGAGGTCAATATCCTTCCAGGATACCCGGGCCAGGTCGATTAGAAAGGCCTGCTCGCAGAAGTGTTTTAGGGAGCGTTTGACAGTGATGAGGGGTGGTCGTTTGACCGCAAACCCATAACGGATGCAGCCAATGAGGCAGTAATCACTGAGATCCTGATTGAAAACAGCAGAGGTGTATTTGGAGGGCAAGTTGGTCAGGATAATATCTATGAGGGTGCCCATGTTTACAGATTTAGGGTTGTACCTGGTGGGTTCCTTGATAATTTGTGTGAGATTGAGGGCATCTAGCTTGGATTGTAGGACAGCCGGGGTGTTAACCTCACTAGGGTAGGGGGCACTATTTTCACCTCCGGATGAAAAGCATGCCAAAGTAAACTTGGTAGATTTGGATAGAAAACACTCAAAAGTTTCCAAAACTGTTAAAATAATGTCTGTGAGTATAACAGGCCTTCCCTGTCGCTCAGTTGGTAAAAAATGCATGAAATGAAATGTATGCATTCACTACTGTAAGTCGCTCTGGATAAGAGCGTCTGCCAAATGACTAAAATGTAAATGTAAATAACAGAACTGATATGACAGGCGAAAACCTGAGAAAAATCCATCCAGGAAGTGGGATTTTTTTATTTTTGTAGTTTTCCCATTGACTGCCTATACAGATTCCATTGACTTAGGTCTCAAATTGCACTTCCTAAGGCTTCCACTAGATGTCAACAGTCTTTAGAAATTGTTTCAGGCTTGTATTCTGAAAAATGAGAGTGTAAGACCACTCTGAATGAGTAGACCATTCAGTGTCCCATAGATTTAGCGAGACCGAGAGCGCGCCTTTCTTGTTTACCTTTTATACTGAAGACGTTATTGTCCGGTTGAAATGTTATCTATTATTTAGGCTAAAAACAACCTGAGGATTGATTATCAACATCGTTTGACATGTTTCTACGAACTTTACTGATACTTTTCTGATTTTTCGTCTGGCTGTTGTGATTGCCTTTGAGCCTGTGGATTACTGAACAAAACGCATGAACAAAACTGAGGTTTTTGGATATAAAGAGAGACTTTATCGAACAAAACGAACATTTATTGAGTAAATGGGAGTCTTGTGAATGCAACGATATGAAGATCATCAAAAGTAAGTGATTCATTTTATTGCTATTTCTGACTTGTGTAACTCCTCTACTTGGCTGGTAACTGTTTGTAATGATTTGTCTGCTGGGCGCTGTTCTCAGATAATCGCATGGTATGCTTTCACGGTAAAGCCTTTTTGAAATCTGACACCGTGGTTTGATTAACAAGAAGTTAATCTTTAAACCGATGTATAACACTTGTATGTTTTATGAATTCTTATAATGAGTATTTCTGTTTTTGAATTTGGCGCTCTGCAATTTCACTGGATGTTTGCCATGTGGGACGGTAGCGTCCCACACCCCCTAGAGAGGTTAAGCATATCCCAGTTTAGGTCACCTAACAGAACGAACTCTGAAGATAGATGGGGACCAATCAATTCACATATGGTGTCCAGGGCACAGCTGGGAGCTGAGGGGGGGTCTATAACAGGCGGCAACAGTGAGAGACTTATTACTGGAGAGATTCATTTTTTTAAATAGAAGCTCAAACTGTTTGGGCTTAGACCTGGAAAGTATGATAGAACTTCGCAGGCCATCTCTGCAGTAGATTGCATCTCCTCTCTTTTTGACAATTCTATCTTGACTGAAAATGTTGTCAGGTCACGTTGACGACTGGCTCCCTCCGGTCAGGTCACGTTGACGACTGGCTCCCTCTAGTCAGGTCACGTTGACGACTGGCTCCCTCTAGTCAGGTTATAGTGATGACTGGCTCCCTCCGGTCAGGTTATAGTGATGACTGGCTCCCTCTAGTCAGGTTATAGTGATGACTGGCTCCCTCTAGTCAGGTTATAGTGACGACTGGCTCCCTCTAGTCAGGTTATAGTGATGACTGGCTCCCTCCGGTCAGGTTATAGTGATGACTGGCTCCCTCTAGTCAGGTTATAGTGATGACTGGCTCCCTCTCGTCAGGTTATAGTGATGACTGGCTCCCTCCCTCTAGTCAGGTTATAGTGATGACTGGCTCCCTCCCTCTAGTCAGGTTATAGTGATGACTGGCTCCCTCCCTCTAGTCAGGTTATAGTGATGACTGGCTCCCTCTAGTCAGGTTATAGTGATGACTGGCTCCCTCTAGTCAGGTTATAGTGATGACTGGCTCCCTCTAGTCAGGTTATAGTGATGACTGGCTCCCTCTAGTCAGGTTATAGTGATGACTGGCTCCCTCTAGTCAGGTTGTAGTGATGACTGGCTCCCTCCCTCTAGTCAGGTTATAGTGAGGACTGGCTCCCTCTAGTCAGGTTATAGCGATGACTGGCTCCCTCTAGTCAGGTTATAGTGATGACTGGCTCCCTCTAGTCAGGTTATAGTGATGACTGGCTCCCTCTAGTCAGGTCACGTTGACGACTGGCTCCCTCTAGTCAGGTTATAGTGATGACTGGCTCACTCTAGTCAGGTTATATTGATGACTGGCTCCCTCTAGTCAGGTTATAGTGATGACTGGCTCCCTCCCTCTAGTCAGGTTACAGTGACGACTGGCTCCCTCTAGTCAGGTTATAGTGACGACTGGCTCCCTCCCTCTAGTCAGGTTATAGTGATGACTGGCTCCCTCTAGTCAGGTTATAGTGACGACTGGTTCCCTCTAGTCAGGTTATAGTGATGACTGGCTCCCTCCCTCTAGTCAGGTTATAGTGATGACTGGCTCCCTCCCTCTAGTCAGGTTATAGCGATGACTGGCTCCCTCTAGTCAGGTTATAGTGATGACTGGCTCCCTCCCTCTAGTTAGGTTATAGTGATGACTGGCTCCCTCCCTCTAGTCAGGTTATAGTGATGACTGGCTCCCTCTAGTCAGGTTATAGCGATGACTGGCTCCCTCTAGTCAGGTTATAGCGATGACTGGCTCCCTCTAGTCAGGTTATAGCGATGACTGGCTCCCTCTAGTCAGGTTATAGCGATGACTGGCTCCCTCTAGTCAGGTTATAGTGATGACTGGCTCCCTCTAGTCAGGTTATAGCGATGACTGGCTCCCTCTAGTCAGGTTATAGTGATGACTGGCTCCCTCTAGTCAGGTTGTAGTGATGACTGGCTCCCTCCCTCTAGTCAGGTTATAGCGATGACTGGCTCCCTCTAGTCAGGTTATAGTGATGACTGGCTCCCTCTAGTCAGGTTATAGCGATGACTGGCTCCCTCTAGTCAGGTTATAGTGATGACTGGCTCCCTCTAGTCAGGTTGTAGTGATGACTGGCTCCCTCCCTCTAGTCAGGTTATAGTGAGGACTGGCTCCCTCTAGTCAGGTTATAGCGATGACTGGCTCCCTCTAGTCAGGTTATAGTGATGACTGGCTCCCTCTAGTCAGGTTATAGTGATGACTGGCTCCCTCTAGTCAGGTCACGTTGACGACTGGCTCCCTCTAGTCAGGTTATAGTGATGACTGGCTCCCTCCGGTCAGGTTATAGTGATGACTGGCTCCCTCTAGTCAGGTTATAGTGATGACTGGCTCCCTCTAGTCAGGTTATAGTGACGACTGGCTCCCTCTAGTCAGGTTATAGTGATGACTGGCTCCCTCCGGTCAGGTTATAGTGATGACTGGCTCCCTCTAGTCAGGTTATAGTGATGACTGGCTCCCTCTCGTCAGGTTATAGTGATGACTGGCTCCCTCCCTCTAGTCAGGTTATAGTGATGACTGGCTCCCTCCCTCTAGTCAGGTTATAGTGATGACTGGCTCCCTCCCTCTAGTCAGGTTATAGTGATGACTGGCTCCCTCTAGTCAGGTTATAGTGATGACTGGCTCCCTCTAGTCAGGTTATAGTGATGACTGGCTCCCTCCCTCTAGTCAGGTTATAGTGATGACTGGCTCCCTCCCTCTAGTCAGGTTATAGTGATGACTGGCTCCCTCTAGTCAGGTTATAGTGATGACTGGCTCCCTCTAGTCAGGTTATAGTGATGACTGGCTCCCTCTAGTCAGGTTATAGTGATGACTGGCTCCCTCTAGTCAGGTTATAGTGATGACTGGTTCCCTCTAGTCAGGTTATAGTGATGACTGTCTCCCTCCCTCTAGTCAGGTTATAGTGTTGACTGGCTCCCTCTAGTCAGGTTATAGCGATGACTGGCTCCCTCTAGTCAGGTTATAGTGATGACTGGCTCCCTCTAGTCAGGTTATAGTGACGACTGGTTCACTCTAGTCAGGTTATAGTGATGACTGGCTCCCTCTAGTCAGGTTATATTGATGACTGGCTCCATCTAGTCAGGTTATAGTGATGACTGGCTAACTCTAGTCATGTCATGTTGATGACTGGCTCCCTCTAGTCAGGTTATAGTGATGACTGGCTCCCTCCCTCTAGTCAGGTTATAGTGATGACTGGCTCCCTCCCTCTAGTCAGGTTATAGTGATGACTGTCTCCCTCTAGTCAGGTTATAGTGATGACTGGCTCCCTCTAGTCAGGTTATAGTGACGACTGGCTCCCTCTAGTCAGGTTATATTGATGACTGGCTCCCTCTAGTCAGGTTATAGTGATGACTGGCTCCCTCTAGTCAGGTTATAGTGATGACTGGCTCCCTCTAGTCAGGTTATAGTGATGACTGGCTCCCTCTAGTCAGGTTATATTGATGACTGGCTCCCTCTAGTCAGGTTATAGTGATGACTGGCTCCCTCCTTCTAGTCAGGTTATAGTGATGACTGGCTCCCTCTAGTCAGGTCATAGTGATGACTGGCTCCCTCTAGTCATGTCATAGTGATGACTGGCTCCCTCTAGTCAGGTTATAGTGATGACTGGCTCCCTCTAGTCAGGTTATAGTGATGACTGGCTCCCTCTAGTCAGGTTATAGTGATGACTGGCTCCCTCTAGTCAGGTTATAGTGACGACTGGCTCCCTCTAGTCAGGTTATAGTGATGACTGGCTCCCTCCCTCTAGTCAGGTTATAGTGATGACTGGCTCCCTCCCTCTAGTCAGGTTATAGTGATGACTGGCTCCCTCCCTCTAGTCAGGTTATAGTGATGACTGGCTCCCTCCCTCTAGTCTGGTTATAGTGATGACTGGCTCCCTCTAGTCAGGTTATAGTTACGACTGGTTCCCTCTAGTCAGGTTATAGTGATGACTGGCTCCCTCCCTCTATTCAGGTTATAGTGATGACTGGCTCCCTCCCTCTAGTCAGGTTATAGCGATGACTGGCTCCCTCTAGTCAGGTTATAGTGATGACTGGCTCCCTCCCTCTAGTTAGGTTATAGTGATGACTGGCTCCCTCCCTCTAGTCAGGTTATAGTGATGACTGGCTCCCTCCCTCTAGTCAGGTTATAGTGATGACTGGCTCCCTCTAGTCAGGTTATAGTGATGACTGGCTCCCTCTAGTCAGGTTATAGCGATGACTGGCTCCCTCTAGTCAGGTTATAGTGATGACTGGCTCCCTCTAGTCAGGTTGTAGTGATGACTGGCTCCCTCCCTCTAGTCAGGTTATAGCGATGACTGGCTCCCTCTAGTCAGGTTATAGTGATGACTGGCTCCCTCTAGTCAGGTTATAGCGATGACTGGCTCCCTCTAGTCAGGTTATAGTGATGACTGGCTCCCTCTAGTCAGGTTGTAGTGATGACTGGCTCCCTCCCTCTAGTCAGGTTATAGTGAGGACTGGCTCCCTCTAGTCAGGTTATAGCGATGACTGGCTCCCTCTAGTCAGGTTATAGTGATGACTGGCTCCCTCTAGTCAGGTTATAGTGATGACTGGCTCCCTCTAGTCAGGTTATAGTGATGACTGGCTCCCTCTAGTCAGGTTATAGTGACGACTGGCTCCCTCCCTCCAGTCAGGTTATAGTGATGACTGGCTCCCTCCCTCTAGTCAGGTTATAGTGATGACTGGCTCCCTCCCTCTAGTCAGGTTATAGTGATGACTGGCTCCCTCCCTCTAGTCAGGTTATAGTGATGACTGGCTCCCTCTAGTCAGGTTATAGTGATGACTGGCTCCCTCCCTCTGGTCAGGTTATAGTGATGACTGGCTCCCTCCCTCTAGTCAGGTTATAGTGATGACTGGCTCCCTCCCTCTAGTCAGGTTATAGTGATGACTGGCTCCCTCTAGTCAGGTTATAGTGATGACTGGCTCCCTCCCTCTGGTCAGGTTATAGTGATGACTGGCTCCCTCCCTCTAGTCAGGTTATAGTGATGACTGGCTCCCTCCCTCTAGTCAGGTTATAGTGATGACTGGCTCCCTCTAGTCAGGTTATAGTGATGACTGGCTCCCTCTAGTCAGGTTATAGTGATGACTGGCTCCCTCTAGTCAGGTTATAGTGATTACTGGCTCCCTCTAGTCAGGTTATAGTGACGACTGGCTCCCTCTAGTCAGGTTATAGTGACGACTGGCTCCCTCTAGTCAGGTTATAGTGATGACTGGCTCCCTCTAGTCAGGTTATAGTGATGACTGGCTCCCTCTAGTCAGGTTATAGTGATGACTGGCTCCCTCCCTCTAGTCAGGTTATAGTGATGACTGGCTCCCTCCCTCTAGTCAGGTTATAGTGATGACTGGCTCCCTCCCTCTAGTCAGGTTATAGTGATGACTGGCTCCCTCTAGTCAGGTTATAGTGATGACTGGCTCCCTCCCTCTGGTCAGGTTATAGTGAATGACTGGCTCCCTCCCTCTAGTCAGGGTTATAGTGATGACTGGCTCCCTCCCTCTAGTCAGGGTTATAGTGATGACTGGCTCCCCTCTAGTCAGGTTATAGTGATGACTGGCTCCCTCTAGTCAGGTTATAGTGATGACTGGCTCCCTCTAGTCAGGTTATAGTGATTACTGGCTCCCTCTAGTCAGGTTTATAGTGCTTGACTGGCTCCCTCTAGTCAGGTTATAGGACTGACTGGCTCCCTCTAGTCAGGTTATAGTGATGACTGGCTCCCTCTAGTCAGGTTATAGTGATGACTGGCTCCCTCTAGTCAGGTTATAGTGATGACTGGCTCCCTCCTAGTCGGTTATGATGACTGGCTCCCCCTCTAGTCAGGTTTATAGTGATGACTGGCTCCCACTAGTCAGGTTATAGTGATGACTGGCTCCCTCTAGTCAGGTTATAGTGATGACTGGCTCCCTCCCTCTAGTCAGGTTATAATGATGACTGGCTCCCTCCCTCTAGTCAGGTTATAGTGATGACTGGCTCCCTCCCTCTAGTCAGGTTATAGTGATGACTGGCTCCCTCTAGTCAGTAGATAGTGATGACTGGCCCTCCCTCTAGTCAGGTTATAGTGATGACTGGCTCCCTCCCTCTAGTCAGGTTTATAGTGATGACTGGCTCCCTCTAGTCAGGTTATAGTGATGACTGGCTCCCTCTAGTCAGGTTATTAGTGACGACTGGCTCCCTCTAGTCAGTTATAGTGATGACTGGCTCCCTCTAGTCAGGTTATAGTGATGACTGGCTCCCTCCTAGTCAGGTTATAGTGATGACTGGCTCCTCCCTCTAGTCAGGTTATAGTGATGACTGGCTCCCTCCCTCTAGTCAGGTTATAGTGATGACTGGCTCCCTCCCTCTAGTCAGGTTATAGTGATGACTGGCTCCCTCTAGTCAGGTTATAGTGATGACTGGCTCCCTCCCTCTAGTCAGGTTATAGTGATGGCTGGCTCCCTCCCTCTAGGTCAGGTTATAGTGATGACTGGCTCCCTCCCTCTAGTCAGGTTATAGTGATGACTGGCTCCCTCTAGTCAGGTTATAGTGATGACTGGCTCCCTCTAGTCAGGTTATAGTGATGACTGGCTCCCTCTAGTCAGGTTATAGTGATTATTGGCTCCCTAGTCAGGTTATAGTGATGACTGGCTCCCTCTAGTCAGGTTATAGTAATGACTGGCTCCCTCTAGTCAGGTTATAGTGACGACTGGCTCCCTCTAGTCAGGTTATAGTGATGACTGGCTCCCTCTAGTCAGGTTATAGTGATGACTGGCTCCCTCTAGTCAGGTTATAGTGATGACTGGCTCCCTCCCTCTAGTCAGGTTATAGTGATGACTGGCTCCCTCTAGTCAGGTTATAGTGATGACTGGCTCCCTCTAGTCAGGTTATAGTGATGACTGGCTCCCTCCCTCTAGTCAGGTTATAGTGATGACTGGCTCCCTCCCTCTAGTCAGGTTATAGTGATGACTGGCTCCCTCTAGTCAGGTTATAGTGATGACTGGCTCCCTCTAGTCAGGTTATAGTGATGACTGGCTCCCTCCCTCTAGTCAGGTTATAGTGATGACTGGCTCCCTCTAGTCAGGTTATAGTGATGACTGGCTCCCTCTAGTCAGGTTATAGTGATGACTGGCTCCCTCCCTCTAGTCAGGTTATAGTGATGACTGGCTCCCTCTAGTCAGGTTATAGTGATGACTGGCTCCCTCTAGTCAGGTTTTAGTGAATTCTGGCTCCCTCTAGTCAGGTTATAGTGATGACTGGCTCCCTCCCTCTAGTCAGGTTATAGTGATGACTGGCTCCCTCTAGTCAGGTTATAGTGATGACTGGCTCCCTCTAGTCAGGTTATAGTGATGACTGGCTCCCTCCCTCTAGTCAGGTTATAGTGATGACTGGCTCCCTCTAGTCAGGTTATAGTGATGACTGGCTCCCTCCCTCTAGTCAGGTTATAGTGATGACTGGCTCCCTCTAGTCAGGTTATAGTGATGACTGGCTCCCTCCCTCTAGTCAGGTTATAGTGATGACTGGCTCCCTCTAGTCAGGTTATAGTGATGACTGGCTCCCTCTATTCAGGTTATAGTGATGACTGGCTCCCTCTAGTCAGGTTATAGTGATGACTGGCTCCCTCCCTCTAGTCAGGTTATAGTGATGACTGGCTCCCTCCCTCTAGTCAGGTTATAGTGATGACTGGCTCCCTCTAGTCAGGTTATAGTGATGACTGGCTCCCTCTAGTCAGGTTATAGTGATGACTGGCTCCCTCTAGTCAGGTTATAGTGATGACTGGCTCCCTCTAGTCAGGTTTAGTGATGACTGGCTCCCTCCCTCTAGTCAGGTTATAGTGATGACTGGCTCCCTCCCTCTAGTCAGGTTATAGTGATGACTGGCTCCCTCCCTGTAGTCAGGTTATAGTGACGACTGGCTCCCTCCCTCTAGTCAGGTTATAGTGATGACTGGCTCCCTCTAGTCAGGTTATAGTGATGACTGGCTCCCTCCCTCTAGTCAGGTTATAGTGATGACT